>NC_037668.1:39736350-39772618 GCF_003255815.1 Theropithecus gelada | reverse complement strand
AAAAAAAAAAAAAAAAAAAAAAAAAAAAGAAAAATTGTTTTCTTTGAGACGCTGTTAATCTGTACCTTTAGCCCCAACCCTGTGCTCACAGCAACCTGTGCTGTATTCAATCAAGGTTTAATGGATTTAGGGCTGTGCAGGATGTGCCTTGTTAACAATATGGTTGCAGGCAGTATGCCTAGTAAAAGCCATCGCCATTCTCAATTCTCTGTTAACCAGGGACAGAATGCACTGCGGAAAGCCGCAGGGACCTCTACCCAAACAAGCCTGCGTATTGTCCAAGGTTTCCCTCACTGAGACAGCCTGAGATATGGCCTCATGGGAAAGACCTTATATCCCCCAGCCCGACACCTGTGAAGGGTCTGTGCTGAGAAGGAGTAGTGAAAGATGCAGGCCTCTTTGAAGCTGAGACAAGAGGAAGGCTTCTGTCTCCTGCTGGTTCCTGGGAATGGAATGTCTCTGTGTAAAGCCGACCATTCATTCTATTCTGAGATATGAGAAAACCCGCCCTGTGGGAGACGAGATAGGCTGGCAGCAACACTGCTCTGTTACTCTTTGCTACACTGAGATGTTTGTGTAAAGTGAAACAGAAATCTGGCCTACGTGCACATCCAGGCACAGTACCTTTCCTTGAACTTATTCATGATACAGGTTCCTTTGCTCACGTTTCCCTGCTGACCTTCTCCCCACCATCACCCTGTGGCCCTGCCACACTCCCCTCGCCAAGATAGTAAAAATAATGATCATAAATACGGAGGTAACTCAGAGACCAGCACCAGCGTAGGTCCTCGCATGTTGAGCACCAGTCTCCTGAGCCCACTGTTCTTTCTCTATACTTTGTCTCTGTGTCTTATTTCTTTTCTCAGTCTGTCGTCTCCACCTGATGAGAAATACCCACAGGTGTGGAGGGGCAGGCCCCCTTCAGGTGCGTGCCTGTAATCCCAGCTACTTGGAAGGCTGAGGCTGGAGAATCGCTTGAATTCGGAAGGTGGAGGTTGCAGTGAGCTGAGATCCAGCCATTGCACTCCAGCCTGAGTGACAGAAGGAGACTCTGTTTCAAACAAAAACAAAAACAAAGTACCTTCCCAGGTAAGGGAAGTGACCGGCTCTTGGCCAAGGGGACCCCTAAAAAACCCTGAAAATGGAGTTCCTCTGTATGACAGGATGGGAGGTGAGACAGGCTTCCTGGCCAACACAGCGACACCCTCTCCCTTTAGGAGTTTAGATGCAGCAACTGACGCACATTCACGTAAAAACAGACATCATCAGCCTGGAAAAAAAAGACTCCTGTGGCAATAAGATACCAAATTACAAATAAGACCTAAGGCCTCTCAAGGCAAGGGTAAGTCATGCCTTAGAATTCATAAAATCTAGAGAAACAGGTCTGTTTTTTGGCTGGGATGGAATCAAGTGGCAGATAACAGACCCCCTTCCTTCAGCATTCCTTCCTACCTCCTCCAAACTTTAGACAAAGCTTCACGCTCTTAACCAGCTGCCACCTACAGAATCCCTCAACCACCTGTGCCTTCTAATCCCCTTTCCACAGGTCTCACCCTTTCTGTTTTTTTTGTTTTTTTTGGACAAGAGTCTCACTCTGTCGCCAAGGCTGGAGTGCAGTGGCACTGTGTGGGCTCACTGCAACCTCCGTCTCCTGGGTTCAAGCAATTCTCCTGCCTCAGCCTCCCGAGTAGCTGGGATTACAGGCGTCCACCACCACGCCCGGCTAGTTTCTTTTTAATATTTTTAGTAGAGACGGGGTTTCACCATGTTGACCAGGCTGGTCTTGAACTCCTGACCTCAGGTGATCCGCCTGCCTCGGCCCCCCAAAGTGCTGGGATTACAGGCGTGAGCCACCGCGCCCGGCCAGGTCCCGCCCTTTCTGCCAAAGGAACTTAAACCTTCCAGGTACTAATTCATTATTTTCCCCGCAATTCCTGTCTCTCTAAAATGAATAAAACCAAACTGTTTTGAGCCGCCTCGGGACCACTCCAGGCTTCTTGGGGATGTTTTTCCCTCGGCCAAGGTCTCTCCTATTCGGCTCCGAACAAACTTCTTTATTTTACATAGTTTGGCTTTTTCCTTTGACAAACCACAAGCCAGGACTGGGTGTGTCTCATTCGTGAATAGCTGCTTGCTCAAATGAACTCTTTGTTAACCTTCCTCAGTTTAATTTTTAACAAGAGAAAAAGTGGACACTGGGGGCCCCACAGACCGCTGCTCCTCCTACGCACGAACCCCACACCCCAGTCGGGATACCCCCATGACCCTCCCGCGGCTTCCGCACAATCTGGGTAGACGCGTGGCTGCGGGCGCGGAGCTGCCCAGAGAGGGCTAGGGAGCCGCAGTCGCCGCGCAGGGACGAGACAGGACGCCTGGTGTCCCGGCTGTCGGCCCAGCCACACCCAGCAGCCGAGGGGACCGAGGGCCGAGCGGCTCCAGGAGGACTTGGTCCCAGATCCCGAAGTCGCCCGCAGGAAGGCCACGGTCTCGCCACAGTCGGTTCTGGTCGGTCCAGGCAGCCCCTCCCCCGTCTCACGACACCCAGCCCCAGACACGCACCATTTCCTGGCTTTCAGATGTCCCGGGGTCCTCTCTACACCTCCTGTGACTACAGCAGGGCATAGCGCAGGTGACAGAGCGACAAAATCCTGGGTAGAGGCACCAGGTCCCTCTCGGGGCTGGAAACACCGGATCCGAACCGCGGCCCGCTCAGCCACAAACGTGAGGGCAGGAATGCGACCCTCTCCGTGTCTGGATGAAGTGGGCAGGACCACGCCCCAGTGCCTCTGATTGGATGGAATGCTAGGCCCCGCCCCCCATGTCTGAGTGACAGCGGAAGCCCCGGGTATCAGGCCCTGCAGAGCCAGACTCACGGATTTTAACCACTGCTTCCCTAAGGGTGAGCTCCTTCCTGCACTCTGGTTATTGGATATTTGCATTTCAGCCAAACTTGCTATTGATAGAGGAGAACGCTAGCGTTTTCCTCACTCAAGGGACTGTCCCTGCTTCTTCGTTCTGCACGGGGTCACAGGAGTGTGCAGGGAATTTCAGACTCAGTGTCCACAGGAGCCATCTCCTGCCTCAGAGCAGCAGTGGAACGGAGACCAGGCCAGGCACGCCTGCACCAGGAGGAGAGGCATATGTCCTCAAGCGGGCCGCAAGTGGGGCTGAGGCATGGCCAAGACTTGTTCACTTACCCCATCCCCTCCTCACAGTGTGAAAATGCTCCCTTCTTCCAGATCTTCATTTTCACCAGCAGCAAACTCTCTCCCGAGGTTAATTTAAGCTTTTGACCTAAAGAAACTGTCAACTTTATCCAGGTGACGCCGCCCAAACAATTCTGTCTCTAGCCTGATCTTCACACATTTTCTTTATATATACGAAGATCTCTGTTGGATATAAAATGCTTTAGGAATAAATTCTTGGTCCTGCGAAGTAAAACTAACACTTAGGGAAAAGTTTAATTTGTTTAGCAAGGCAATTTACTTCTGCGGAAGGGTGCCACTTGTGTCAATCAAGATCACAAGAGCACAGAGAACAAACGTCACCAGGGGGTTTTATGTCCTTAATGCAGTCCCTATCTCTGTGTCACTCCTTCGTGGCCTGGGGTTCGGCCACACAATCTGAGCTGACCCGATTGGCTACTTGTACATATTTTTCTAAATATAGAAGGAGAGGGGAATGTGAGGTACAGAGGTGCAGCGCGTGAGACGTGCAGTTTCAGGGGAACAATGGGTACAGGTAACCAAGGGAACAGATGGGAGTTACTAATGAGAGCTGATGAGAAGGGGCTAGGCTGTTTTACAGTAACTAGGGGCAAGGAGGAACAGGAAAGTTGAGTTTGAGAACAAAAGACAAGGAAGTTAGCAGGCTAAATCTTTGAAAAGAAACTCAGAGAAATGTACTGTGTGTTACAATTCCTCCCTTTTCATTTTCTTATGATCTTTTTCTCTTTAAACTTTTTTAACGTGTTTTGGCTTTGCTGTTTGCTTTGATCTTTTAAAAGGAAAAGCTTACTAGAACAAGGTGGAGGAGAACTAAGGGGGGTTTCAGTAAGTGCTGTCTGTGCAATCCTTTGTATTAGCCTATGGATGCATGCTATGACACAACACCTAACAAGAATAAGTACATCTGTTACGACTGTAAGAGCAGTAAGTATTGAGGCTATGATTCTTTATTTACTGAACTACTTTCCTAGCCATCTTGAAATAGGGTCATTGACTCCAGAATTTTTAGCTAATTCTTTGGATAAAGTGGTAAGTCCTTACAAGGCCTTTGTTATGCTTGCACTGGGGGGCAGTGTTGTTTGGGATGAAGGTACAACATTGGGTTTTAATCATAACACAAACTCCACCTTTTTCGGCTAATAACATGTCTAGAGTCATTCTGGGTTTTTTGTTTGTTTGTTTGTTTGTTTTTTGTTTTTTGAGACACTGTCTCGCTCTGTTGCCCAGGCTGGAGTGCAGTGGTGCGATCTCAGCTTACTGCAAGCTCCGCCTCCTGGGTTCACGCCATTCTCCTGCCTCAGCCTCCCTAGTAGCTGGGACTACAGGGGCCCACCACCACGCCCGCCTAATTTTTTTGTATTTTTTGGTAGAGACGAGGTTTCACCATGTTAGCCAGGATGGTTTCGATCTCTTGACCTCGTGATCCGCCCACCTTGGCCTCCCAAAGTGCTGGGATTACAGGTATGAGCCACTGCGCCTGGCCGAGCCATTCTGTTTTCTTAAGCTATTTGGCTAGTAGGCCTTCATTGGTCAGCTATTCTTTTGATAGCATCCTTGGTGTAATTCATAAACTGCTGCTGATTATAATAGATGTAATTTATCTAAGCTACCTTTTTATTAATAGTTATTCATGGAAATATGGATTTAAATCTTGCAGTTATTTGGTCTCAGGTTTTGAACTTGTTAGGCAACTGCCCGTGGGACTCTAATGGCCTTTATGTAAACTTGAGATTCAAAAGACTTATAAGGGGCTTATTTTATTTTTCGGTGTTGTGGTTTTTCCTCTTATAGTTGATGAAATGCCAGGGTGAAAGGGATCACCAGTTGGACAAGAGGGCCAGTGCCGCTCCAGTTACTTGGCAGAGTGTCCAGTAAAGGTCCACTACAATACCACCATACATCTGCTTGAGGATGACTAAGGGCAGACTGATGGGTAAGTTTTTGGAAGGGCTTAAGCTTATTGCATCTTGTTAAACTTCTAAGGAATGCTAAATTCTCCTTTTGTCGTGAGAGACACGAGGTGAAATTGACGTTGAGGGACGGACACTGAATGGCCTTTGGGGGCTGACCTGCAGGTTGTTGGACTTCAGGATATAGCAGAGAGAGAGCTTGGCATGCTTTGTTGCCCCAGGCTGTGGAATTTTGGAAAAGAGCTACCATACAGCCTATGCCTGGTCAACTGAAGGGCTATCCTAGTGGAAAGGAAACAATCCGGGCCTCTGGTCTGCCATGCGTCCAAGCATAACAATTGCTTTTGTTCAGTGTGCAGACAGAATATTGAATCCATTCCAACCAGGCATTTACATCTTGATATCCTGTTTTAATTGCTAGGGTTTGTCTTAAATCTTTTACTTCTACAATATTTACTTTAGTATTATCATTAGGTAGAAAAGAGGTGGCAGTCTGATTAAAAGAAAGCTTAGAAGGAGAAGAGAAGGAAGGGGGTAAAGAGAATGAAAAATTAATAAAACGCACTTCGGAAGACCTTATGAGGTCTGTGCTGGCCAGTTGGCTCCTATGCTATAGAAGGAACTTAAAGTAGGTTTAGGGTCAGTAGAGGCAGAAATTTGTATGGGATTACATTGATTATACTGGCAATTGGGGGAGGTGCTTTTTTAGTGAAATGAATGTATGGTTTTTAGGATATACAGCCACTTGCTGATGAGGTCTAGCCTTGATATTTGGTTGTCCATAGGACATCATTCTAGCTATGACAGACTTGTTTTCTTATATTTGTTAAGGAATAAGAGTCTTGGGGCCGGGCGCGGTGGCTCAAGCCTGTAATCCCAGCACTTTGGGAGGCCGAGACGGGTGGATCACGAGGTCAGGAGATCGAGACCATCCTGGCTAACACGGTGAAACCCCGTCTCTACTGAAAAATACAAAAAACAAAAACAAAACTAGCCGGGCGAGGTGGCGGGCGCCTGTAGTCCCAGCTACTCCGGAGGCTGAGGCAGGAGAATGGCGTGGACCCGGGAGGTGGAGCTTGCAGTGAGCTGAGATCCGGCCACTGCACTCCAGCCTGGGCGACAGAGCGAGACTCCGTCTCAAAAAAAAAAAAAAAAAAAAAAGACGGAGTCTCGCTCTGTCGCCAGGCTAGGCTGGAGTGCAGTGGCGCAATATCTGCTCACTGCAACCTGCACCTCCCGGGTTCAAGCGATGCTCCTGCCTCAGCGTCCCGAGTAGCTGGGACTACAGGCGCGCACTACCACGCCCAGCTAACTTTTGTATTTTTAGTAGAGACGGGGTTTCACCATGTTAGCCAGGATCGTCTTGATCTCTTGACCCCGTGATCTGCCCGCCTCGGCCTCCCAAAGTGCTGGGATTACCGGGGTGAACCATCGCGCCCAGGCACCTAGCAATTCTTTATCGGTCTTGGTTTACCTCCCCTTTAGAAGGGGCTTAAAGGCAAGCAAGGCACATTGTTGCCTAGGCTTGAGGCTTGCTCTCACCGATAAACAACACTTATTCAGCTCTGGGGACGACACAGGAAACGTTCCCCACCTCCAGGCGGAGGCTGCAAAACGTGTCAAAACCATCCCTGACATAATGTCAAGAGTAGCTTATACCAGTTTCATCTTCCTTGGCATTCGAACTGCGTGTAGAACAATTAGCATTTAATATTTGGTAATTAGCATGCTTAATGTGATTCTGAGAAGTTCTTTGACATTCTCATAAAAACAGAAAGCACATTCCCACCCACCCTTCAAGGAGCAAGACCCAGTTTGTCAAGAAAAATTGCGTGCCAGTCTTTTCTGGTGCTGAATATGTATGTTCTGGGCCTCTTCCTGGACACTTGGTAAATTTAGAAACTCGTTTAGAAAAGCACTTCTCTCGTATTCAACAGCCATAGGCTCATGGCTCAGAGGAACTAAGGGAAAATGGCTAAATCCAGCTTGTTAATTCGCGGACTGTGATGATTCTTTCCAAGTAAATAAAAACCCTCAGTTCGCCCCGACGAGCCACATAATCTGTTCAAATCCAACAAGGAACCAGATTTTGGACGCAGCGAGGGATACGTTCTACTCGCTCCGTGCAACAACGTAACCCACTGTAGCTGCCCGCTCCCGTGTCTCCAGCCGAAAGGCTGACTCCCGAGTCCGCACGTCCCAGCGCTCTCGCACTCCGCACCAAGCCCGAGTCCCGCAGTCCCTAGCGGCCCTCGGTGCTTCCCAACCCCGAGAAGGGAGCAGAGGCCGGTGGTGCACCGCCCCGGCTGGTTGAGGCGGAGGAAGGACCCAGACCCCTTCCGCCGGCCCAGCCCGCCCCGGAACCCTGCCCGGCAGCCCGGCCCCGGCCGGGCCCCACGTGGCCCCTGCAGCGGGCCGCACTACCTTGCTGCCGCCGACGGACGGCGCCCCCCAGCCACTCCGCGCCGCTCTGCGTGCCGGTGGCCAATGAGCGCCCGGCGAGGCCCCTTTGCCATTGGAGAGCGCGGGCTCCGCCCCCGCCGGCAGGCCCCGCCCCGCGCCCGGGTTAGGTTGCGGCGCGGGCGGCAGGCGGAGCTGGTCCCGTTGTGCTGCGGCTCCGCGCGGCCTGCAGTCCCGGGCCCGCGCCCCGCGCCGCCCGCCCGCCTGCCCGCCATGGAGCCCGGCCCCGATGGCCCCGCTGCATCCGGCCCCGCCGCCATCCGCGAGGGCTGGTTCCGCGAGACCTGCAGTCTGTGGCCCGGCCAGGCCCTGTCGCTGCAGGTGGAGCAGCTGCTCCACCACCGGCGCTCGCGCTACCAGGACATCCTAGTCTTCCGCAGGTACCGCCGCTGCCCGCGGGCGCCGGCTTCCTCGGCTCAGCCCAGGCCGCCTGCTGCCCGCCTCACGGGCCCCTCCACGCCGGGACCCAAGCCGGCCGGACCCCGTCCTGCCCTGGCTCCCTCGCCACCCCTCACCCCGCCTCCCTGGGCTGGGGCTGGGGCTGCGGGCTGGCCTCTTGGGCGGGGGAGCCGGAGTCTGCGCCCCGCTCCACGTGTCAGCCTCGGGATACGTCAGAACCCGAGTAGACCCCGGTTCCTACCCCAGCCTCCACCCGGCGGCCCGCCTGCCGTTCCTCGCCACGTGTCACCATCGCTCCCCACCCCTGGGACCCCTAGGCGGGGTGGGGAGACCCTCCTCACCCAGGGCGGCTTGGGGTATGTTTTCCCCACCCCAGAGAACCCAGGCCCCTGACTGTCACTCCGCCCGCAGTAAGACCTATGGCAACGTGCTGGTGTTGGACGGTGTCATCCAGTGCACGGAGAGGGACGAGTTCTCCTACCAGGAGATGATCGCCAACCTGCCTCTCTGCAGCCACGCCAACCCGCGAAAGGTACCCCAGTGTCCCCTGGAACAGTGCCGGACGAGGGGCGGCCCCAGGTGTGCCCCGGACTCTTCCCAGATGCTGCCTGCACGGTTGTCAGAGAAAGTGCTAGCAAGGCCAGGGAGTCCCGCAGAGAGGTGGGGGCCGACACTGACGCCGCCTCGGAAGCCTAGGGCAGCCCTGGAAGCAACTTCCAGGAAAGGGGACACCAGCACGAAAGATTTTCCGAGGGTAGAAAATGATGAGGCCCGTGGGTCCGAGGGACCAGGGGGTCTGCTTCTGGGTCCTGGGGGCGCCCAGTTCTGCCAGGGCCCCTGCCTTTACTGCCCCCTCCTCCCAGGTGCTGATCATCGGGGGCGGAGATGGAGGTGTCCTGCGTGAGGTGGTGAAGCACCCCTCCGTGGAGTCTGTGGTCCAGTGTGAGATAGACGAGGTGAGTGCCGGCATAGAGCCAATTGGGTGGGCTTTGAGTCCTGGTTCTCCCGCTAGCCAGCTGTTCCCTTGAAATGGGTGCACACCCCTGAGCAAGGCAGGTGGGGCCTGTTTCCCCATCTGGAAAACACCTGGTCAGGGAGGGTTCAGTAGGAAAACCAGATGGCAGAGAGCCTGGCAGGTGGTGAGGGCACCTGCGTGGCGAGTTCTTAGTAAGACTAAGCAGATTTTTTTTTTTTTTTTTTTTCCTGAGACGGAGTTTTGCTCTTGTTGCCCAGGCTGGAGTGCAGTAGCACAATCTTGGCTCACTGCAACCTCCACCTCCCAGGCTTAAGTAATTCTTCCACCTCAGCCTCCCAAGTAGCTGGGATTACAGACATGCGCTACCATGCCCAGCTAATTTTATATTTTTAGTAGAGATGGGGTTTCTCCATGTTGGTCAAGCTGGTCTTGGACCTCGTGACCTCAGGTGATCTGCCAGCCTTGGCCTCCCAAAGTAGTGGGATTACAGGCATGAGCCATCCCGCCCAGTCGACTAAGCTGATTTTTAAGCTGATTTTTAATCTCATCCCCCGGCAGGGCCCAGAGACAGCTCAACTATTAGTACATTACCCCTTACGCTCAGTAGCTGCTCACTAAAATCATGCTACGTGCCAGGTGTTGCCCGGGTACGGGGACAGTGGTAGACAGAACAGTCCCTGCCCCCTAGGAGCTGATGTCCTAGTTAAAGGAGACATCAAATGGCCAGACATGGTGGCTCACGCCTCCCAGCACTTTGGGAGGCTGAGGTGGGCGGATCACAAAGTCAGGAGTTTGAGACCAGCCTGGCCAACATGATGGAACCTCCGTCTCTACTAAAAATACAAAAAAAAAAAAAAAAAAANAGGATCTATTTTTTTTTTTTTTTTTAAATGAAGTCTTTCTCTGTCACCCAGGCTGGAGTGCAATGGCTCGATCTCAGCTCGCTGCAACCTCTGCCTCGCAGGTTCAAGTAATTCTCCTGCCTTAGCCTCCTGAATAGCTGGAATTACAGGTACATGACACCACACCTGGCTAATTTTTGTATTTTTAGTAGAGACAGGGTTTCACCATGTTGGCCAGGCTGGTCTCGAATTCCTGATCTCATGATCTGCCCACCTTGGCCTCCCAAGGTTCTGGGATTACAGGTGTGAGCCATTGTGCCCTGCCAATCTCTGGTTTCTTATAGTGGGGAAAACGATTTAGAAATCAGAATCTGGGCATTAAGTTGTTGTCAGAAGCATTTTTTTGTTTGTTTATTTTTTTGAGATGGAGTTTCACTCTTGTCGCCTAGGCTGGAGTGCAATGGTGTGATCTCAGCTCACTGCAACCTCGGCCTCCCAGGTTCAAGCAATTATCCTGCCTCAGCTTCCCAAGTAGCTGGGATTACAGGCATGCACCACCACACCCAGCTAATTTTTGTATTTTTAGTAGAGATGGGGTTTCACCATGTTGGTCAGGCTGGTTTCAAACTCCTGACCTCAGGTGATCCACCCGCCTTGGCCTCCCAAAGTGCTGGGATTACAGGCATGACCCACTGCGCCGGCCTTGTTTTTTGAGACAAGGTCTGGCTCTATTGGTCAGGCTGGAGTGCAGTGGCGCAATCTTGGCTCACCACCACCTCCACCTCATGGGCTCAAGCCATCCTCTTACTTCAGCCTCCCTAGTAGCTGGAACTACAGGCACACACCACCACACCCAGCTGTTTGTTTGTTTGTTTGTTTTTTGTATTTCTGGTAGAGATGAGGTTTCGCCATGTTTCCCAGCCTGATCCTGAACTCATGAACTCGAGCGATCTGCCCTCCTCAACCTCCCAAAGTGCTGGGATTACAAGCATAGGCCACAGCACCCGGCCCACAAGCACTTTTGAAAGGTAAACTAATATAAACTAATATGCTACTAAGGTTAGATATTTTTATTTTATCATGATTTACTTACCTTTTAATTTAAGCATCTTAGCTGCCAAAATTAAGGTATGCCTCCTTTATTTGTTCTAGATCTTGGGTTTTTAAAATCATTTTTGTAAAAAACCAGTTAGTACAAAAACACAAATAACAAAAAAACTGCAGTCTCTTGTTCTCCCCAGCCCCTTCCATATCTCTTATCAGAAGTAACCATTCTTTTAGTTGTTTCTTATGGGTATACCTACATCTTTTAAAATAATAAATTTATCCTGCAATTAAAAAAATTTTTTGAGACAGGGTCTTGCTCTGTCACCCAGGCTAGAGTGCAGTGTCTTGATCTCAGCTCCCTGCAACCTCTGCCTCCCAGGCTCAAGCCATCCTCCCACCTCAGCCTCCCCAGTAGCTGGGAATACAGACGTGCGCCACCATGCCTGGCTAATTTTTGTGTTTTTGCTAGAGATGGGGTTTTGCCATGTTTCCCAGGCTGGTCTCAAACTCCTGGGCTCAACCTTGGCCTCCCAAAGTGTTGGGGTTACAGGTATGAGCCACTGTACCTGGCCTTATCCTGCAATATTTTGGTTTATTCAATTTTGAAAGTATCTATTGATTTCCTATTATGTCTAATGAGGGTTTTTTAGCTCACACTTCATTATCATTTCCTCCATCCTCTTAATATACTGATACCTGATATCACCGTTTTTGGTTAAATACACATTTAATGCTTTCATTATTATGACTACATAAATTGTGTTCATGACCAAGACAAGTTTTTTTTTTTTTTTTTTTTTTGAGACGGAGTCTCGCGCTGTGTCACCCAGGCTGGAGTGCAGTGGCGCGATCTCGGCTCACTGCAAGCTCCGCCTCCCAGGTTCAGGCCATTCTCCTGCCTCAGCCTCCGAGTAGCTGGGACTACAGGCGCCTGCCACCACGCCCGGCTAGTTTTTTGTATTTTTAGTAGAAACGGGGTTTCACCATGTTAGCCAGGATGGTCTCGATCTCCTGACCTCGTGATCCGCCCGCCTCGGCCTTCCAAAGTGCTGGGATTACAGGCTTGAGCCACCGCGCCCGGCCT
Source organism: Theropithecus gelada (assembly GCF_003255815.1). Taxonomy (NCBI): domain Eukaryota; kingdom Metazoa; phylum Chordata; class Mammalia; order Primates; family Cercopithecidae; genus Theropithecus; species Theropithecus gelada. The sequence continues at coordinate 39,760,673 of NC_037668.1, read as the reverse complement.
GACAAGTTTTATCTTTTCTTGTGCAACTTTACTTTTTCCTGGAGTTAATAATTGCCTTGCTTTTTCTTTTCTTTTTTTTTTTTTTTGAGACGGAGTTTTGCTCTTGTTGCCCAGGCTGGAGTGCAATGGCGTGATCTCCGGCACACTGCAGCTTCCGCCTCCTGGGTTCAAGTAACTCTGCCTCAGCCTCCTGAGCAGCTGGAATTACAGGCATGTGCCACCACACCTGGCTAATTTTGTATTTTTAGTAGGGACGGGGTTTTTCCATGTTGGTCAGGGTGATCTCGAACTCCCAACCTCAGTAATCCACCTGCCTCGGCCTCCCAAAGTGCTGGGATTACAGGCATGAGCCACCGTGCCTGGCGCCTTGCTTGTTCATTTGCTTTGTTCTCTTTGAACATCTAAATAATCATTTTATGCCCTCCAAAATCTGTTTAAATGTCTTGAATAAGGTTTTTTTTCATAGTCAAATCTGTCAGATAGTTTGTAATTTTTTTTTTTTTTTTGAGATGGAGTCTTGCTTTGTTGCCCAGGCTGGAGTGCAGTGGCGCAATCTTGGCTCACTGCAACCTCTGCCTCCCATGTTCAAGTGATTCTCCTGCCTCAGCCTCCCAATGCACACCTGACTAATTTTGTACTTTTTTAGTAGAGACGGGGTTTCACCATGTTGGTCAGGCTGGTCTTGAACTCCTAACCTCAAGTGATCCACCCACCTTGGCCTCCCAAAGTGCTGGGATTACAGGCGAGAGCCGCTGTGCCCAGCCAGATAGTTTGTAATTTTTATTTTTTTATTTCTTGGAGTCTTCATGCCTCCTTTCCCAGATTGCTTGATGGAAATTGTATCAGTTGTCATCCTGGGGACTTCCTTACATGTCTGAAAATGGTCTTATTCCATTTGCATGTCATTGGTAGTCCAGTTGTATATAGAATTTTAGGTTGAAAGTCATTCATACTCAACACTGAGAAGATATTTTTCTCCTGACCCCTAGCTTCTCTTATTGTTGTTAAGAAGTCCATTGCATTCTTGGTCATTCATGTGATCTGCATTTTCTCTCTGGACTCTTTTGTGATCTTACCATATCATCCATTTTCTGAAATTCAAGATGGGCTGGTCTGAGGGTAGTGAGTTATCTCAGTTGATCAGTTACGGATCTAACATCTTATGCTATTCTTTCCCCTTTTCTCACTACTGCACTTGACTGGTCTTAAAAAAAAAAAAAAAAAAAAGGGCTCAGCGCAATGACTCACGTCTGTAATACCAGCACTTTGGGAGGCTAAGGTGGGTGGATCAACTGAGGTCAGGAGTTCGAGACCAGCCTGACCAACATGGTGAAACCCCATCTCTACTAAAAATACAAAATTAGCCGGGTATGGTGGCACATACCTGTAATCCCAGCTACTTGGGAGGCTGAGGCAGAAGAATTGCTTGAACCCAGGAGGTGGAGGTCACAGTGAGCTGAGATTGTGCCATTGCACTCCAGCCTGGGCAACAAGAGCAAAACTCTGTCTCAAAAGAAAAAACAAAAACAAAAATGAAATTCAAGATGATGACTTTGTCTTCCTGAAGGTCTTCTTTCATTCATTGTTCTGGGCATATGGTGATCTTTTTTTTTTTTTGAGACGGAGTCTCGCTCTGTAGCCCAGGCTGGAGTGCAGTGGCCGGATCTCAGCTCACTGCAAGCTCCGCCTCCCGGGTTCACGCCATTCTCCGGCCTCAGCCTCCCGAGTAGCTGGGACTACAAGCGCCCGCCACCTCGCCCGGCTATTTTTTGTATTTCTTAGTAGAGACGGGGTTTCACCGTGTTAGCCAGGATGGTCTCGATCTCCTGACCTCGTGATCCGCCCATCTCGGCCTCCCAAAGTGCTGGGATTACAGGCTTGAGCCACCGCGCCCGGCCGGTGATCTTTTCGTTATAAAGATTTTTATCCTTCAATTCTGGGAAAGTTTGTTGTATTATTTCTTTGACAACTTTTTCCCCAGTGATTCCTTGGTTTTCTCTTTCTGAAATTCTTATTAGCTATTGACTTTCCTACAATGATGTATCATTTTTGAAAATCTTTTTTTCTTTTGTTGTTACAATTTTTATTTTATTTTATTATTTTTAAATTTTTTATTTATTTATTTATTTTTGAGATGGAGTCTCACTCTGTCACCCAGGCTGGAGTGCAGTGACCGGATCTCAGCTCACTGCAAGCTCCGCCTCCCGGGTTCACGCCATTCTCCTGCCTCAGCCTCCCGCATAGCTGGGACTACAGGCGCCCGCCACCACGCCCGGCTAATTTTTTGTATTTTTTAGTAGAGACGGGGTTTCACTGGGTTAGCCAGGATGGTCTCGATCTCCTGACCGCATGATCCGCCCGTCTCGGCCTCCCAAAGTACTGGGATTACAGGCTTGAGCCACCACGCCCGGCTGTTACAATTTTTAAAATTCTACTTTCTGTGAAATATCCCCAATTTTACCTTCAATATTTTTATTATTGTTATATTTATTTATTTATTTATTTATTTATTTATTTATTTATTTTGATATGTAGTCTTGTTCTGTCACCCAGGCTATAGTGCAGTGGCATGATCTCGGCTCACTGCAACCTCTGCCTACCGGGTTCAAGCAATTCTCCTGCCTCAGCCTCTTGAGGAGCTGCACTGCAGGCACCCACCACCACGCCTGGCTAATTTTTATGTTTTTAGTAGAGACAGGGTTTCACCATGTTGGCCAGGCTGGTCTCAAACTCCTGAACTCAGATAACCCATCTGCATCAGCCTCCAAAAGTGTTGAGATTACAGGCATGAGCCACCGCGCCTGGCATTTTTGGGTCTTCCTTTCACATTAGAGGCTATCTTCCCTTTGCCTAAAATCCGTAGCCCAACTCCTTGGACCTGCTGGAATATTTCACAGGAGACTGTTGTTTTGACTCCTTTTATTATTTCCTCTTGGGCAGAAATTGTGCGACCAAAGTGATAACATAATGATTTATTTGAGCATTTATATACCAGGCTCAGAGTTGGCTAATTTAATTCTTACCTCAACTCTATTTACCAAGTATTACTACTATTGACCTTCTCTGAGGAAACTGGGGCACAGAAAGGCCAAGTAACTTGGCCAGAGTCACATAGCCAGTCTGTGGCAAAGCTGAGGTCCTTGGTTCCAGAGCCCATACTCCTTATCACCTCTAATCAGTCTCCTTATTTGGAACCGGGGGACAATTTGTTCTCTGTTCTTTATAGAAAACAACCACAACATTGTAACACCACTTACTAAATGCCAGACACTGTTCTGAACACATTATCTGTGTAGATTTCTTTAATCCCTAACAGGCCAATGAAGTAGGTACCACATTTAGTCCTATTTTACAAAGAACCTTCTAGAGGTTCAACTTACCCAAGGTCACCAGATAGTGAGAGCAGTGTCTGAGTTTCAAATCTAGGCTGGGTGTGGTGCCTCACACCTGTAATACCAGTACTTTGGGAGGCCGAGGCAGGAGGATCGCTTGAGCCCAGGAGTTCTAGATCAGTCTGGGCAATATAGTAAGACCTCCATCTCTACAAAAAATTTAAAAATTAGCTTGGCATGGTGGCATCTGCCTGTGATCCAAGCTACTCAGGAGGCTGAAGCAGGAGGATTGCTTGCCCAGGAGGTCAAGGCTGCAGTGAGCCATGATTGTGCCACCTCTAACCTGGATGACAGTTCAAGACCCTGCCTTAAAAAAAAAATTTTTTTTTTAATGTAGGTTTTTTCTCCCTGGAGCTCTCACTTTCTTTTTCTTTTTGGGCCTCAGGAGCAGAGTGGAGTTTATCGCCCTCCTCAGTTCATGGCCCGCCACCCTCCTCAGCCTGGGCAAAGCCTGGCTTATTTTATTTCATTATTTTCTTTTTGTTTTTGAGACAGAGTTTCTCTGTCACCCAAGTTGGAGTGCAGTGGCGCTATCTCAGCTCACCGCAAACTCTGCCTCCTAGATTCAGGCAATTCTCCCACCTCAGCCTCCCAAGTATCTGGGATTGCAGGTATGCACCACCATGCCCGGCTAATTTTTGTACTTTTTGTAGAGACAGGGTTTCACCATGTTGCCCAGGCTGGTCTCTAACTCCTGGGCTCAAGTGATCCTCCTGCCATGGCCTCCCAAAGTGCTGGGATTCTAGGCATGTGCCACCGTGCCTGATCTATTTCATTATTTTCTCCAGTTACTCCCAACCCCTAGTCCCTCTCCGCTCCCCCTCCTAGGCCCTCACTAGGGTGTTCATCTGTCTTTAAATCTGCATGTGTAGCAATAACCAGACATTTATTCAGCACCTACCATGGTGCCAGGTGTTACTCTACATCAGGGAGCAACAAACCACAGCCCATTGACAGATTTTATACAACCTACAAGCTAAAAATGGTTTATATATATATATATATATTTTTTTCTTTTTTGAGATAGAGTCTCACCCTGTTGCCCAGGCTGGAGTGCAATGGTGCCATCTCAGCTTACTGCAACCTTCGCCTCTTGGGTTCAAGTGATTCTCCTGCCTCAGCTTCCCCAGTAGCTGGGACTACAGGCGCCTGCCACCATGCCCGGCTAATTTGTGTGTGTGTGTGTGTGTGTGTGTTTTTAGTAGAGATGGAGTTTCACCACGTTTGCCAGGCTGATCTCGAGCTCCTGACCTCAAGTGATCTGCCCGCCTCGGCCTTCCAAGGTGTTGGGATTACAGGCAAGAGCCAATGCACCTGGCCAGTTTTTACATTTTTAAATGGCTGAAAAAAAATCAAAAGAATACTGTTTTGTGACACCGGAAAATTATATGAAATTCAAATATCAGTATCCATGTCTAAGTTTTACTGGTGCACAGCCACGCTCCTTTTTTTGTTTGTTTTTTGCGAGACGGAGTCTCCCTCTGTTGCCCAGGCTGGAGTGCAGTGGTGTGATCTCGGTTCACTGCAACCTCCGCCTCCTGGGTTCAAGCGATTCTCCTTCCTCAGCTGCCTGAGTAGCTGGGATTACAGGTATGCGCCATCACGCCTGGCTAATTTTTGTATTTTTAGTAGAGACGGGGTTTCTGCATGTTGACCAGGCTGGTCTCGAACTCCTGACCTCAGATGATCCATCTGCCTTGGCCTCCCAAAGTGCTGGGATTATAGGCGTGAACCACTGCACCCGGCCCACGCTCATTTTTTATGTACATCTCTGGTTGCTTTCATGCCACATTGGCAGAATTGAATAGTTACAGCAGAGATTGTATGGCACAAAGCCGAAAATACTGACCGTCTGGCCCTTTACAGAAAAAAGAAAATTGCTGACCAGTGCTCCAGAGGTTGGGGATACTCTAGGGAATGTATGTGTTTAATTTCTATAAATAGAATGATGGTTTAACTGGGGCCAGGGAGCAAATTCAATCTGGGATTTTTGAGAGTGACGGAGAGGCTATTAATTACTGGGACAACTTAGGGTCAACTATCTGTCCCTGGAAAGCAAGGATGCATGATTATCTCTCTCTAACCCTCATTCTGCCCAAGATCACTGGCTTTGTTTGTTGTATTTGAAGAATGTGTTGGCCAGGCACAGTGACTCAACCCCGTAATCCTGGCACTCTGGGAGGCTGAGGAGGGTGGATCACCTGAGGTCAGGAGTTCAAGACCAGCCTGGCCAAGATGATGAAACCCCATCTCTACTAAAAATACAAAAAATTAGCCAGGCGTGGTGGCGGGCGTGTGACAGAGCAAGACCCCATCTCCAAAAAAAAAAAAAAGAATTTGTTGGCCAGGCATAGTGGCTCACACTTGTAATCCCAGCACTTTGGGAGGCCAAGGCGGGATGATTGCTTGACCTCAGAAGTTGGAGGCCAGCCTGGGCAACATAGCAAAACCTCATTTCTACTAAAAATACAAAAATTGGCCGGGCGTGGTGGCTCATGCCTATAATCCTAGCACTTTAGGAGGCTGAGACAGGTGGATCACTTGAGGCCAGGAGTCGAGACCAGCCTGGTCAACATGGCGAAACCCCAACTTTACTGAAAATTAGCTGCGCATGGTGGCACACACCTGTAATCCCAGCTACTTGGGAGGCTGAGGCACGAGAATTGCTTGAACCGGGGAGGTGGAGGTTGCAGTGAGCTGAGATTGTGCCACTGCACTCCTGCCTGGGTGACAGCCTCTGTCTTGAAGAAACAAAACAAAACAAAACAAAAATTAGCCAGATGTAGTGTTGTGAGCCTGTAGTCCCAGCTACCTTGGAGGCTCAGGTAGGAGCATTACTTACGCCCAGAAAGTTAAGGCTTTGGTGAGCTCTGACAGTGTCACTGTATTTCAGCCTGGGAGACAGAGCAAGACGCTGCCTCAGAAAAAAAAAAAAAAATTTCTCTGGGTTGTAGCCCTAGAATAGGACTCAGCAGACTATGGCCCATAGGCCAAATCTGGGGCGTGGCAGTTTCTGTACAGTCAGTGAGCTAATTTTTAAATGACTAGGGTAAGAAATCAAAAGAAGAATCACATTTTGTGACACATTAAAATGACATGGAGCCTGGGCGTGGTGGCTCACACTTGTAATCCCAGCACTTTGGGAGGCCAAGGTGGTAGGATCACTTGAAGCCAGGAATTCAAGACCAGCTTGGCCAACATGGTGAAATCCGTCTCTATTAAAAATGCAAAAATTAGCCAGGCGTGGTGGTGTGCATCTATAATCCCAGCTACTCAGGAGGCTGAGATACAAGAATCGCTTGAATCGGGGAGGTGGAATCGGGGAGGTGGAGGTTGCAGTGAGTCAAGATTGCACCACTGCACTCCAGCCTGGGCGACAGAGTAGAGTCTGTTTCAAAAAAAAAAAAGAGGCCGGGCGTGGTGGCTCAAGCCTGTAATCCCAGCACTTTGGGAGGCCGAGACGGGCGGATCACGAGGTCAGGAGATCGAGACCATCCTGGCTAACACGGTGAAACTCCGTCTCTACTAAAAAATACAAAAAACTAGCCGGGCGAAGTGGCGGGCGCCTGTGGTCCCAGCTACTCGGGAGGCTGAGGCAGGAGAATGGCATGAACCCGGGAGGCGGAGCTTGCAGTGAGCTGAGATCCGGCCACCGCACTCCAGCCTGGGCGACAGAGCCAGACTCAGTCTCAAAAAAAAAAAAAAAAAAAAGAAAAAGAAAATAACATGGAGTTCACATTTCAATGTCCATAAAGGTTTCAAAACAGCCCCACCCACTCATTTGCATATTATCTAAGGTTGTAACAGTGCCTTTGTGGTCTGCAAAGCCTAAAATATTTACTATCTGGCAGGGCTCCGGGGCTTACACCTGCAATCCTAGCACTTTGGGAGGCTGAGGCGGACGAATCACGAGATCAGGAGATTGAGACCATCCTGGCCAACATGGTGAAACCCCGTCTCTACTAAAAACACAAAAATTAGCTGGGCGTGGTGGCGCTTGCCTGTAATCCCAGCTACTTGGGAGGCTGAGGCAAGAGAATAGCTTGAACCAGGGAGTCGGAGGTTGCAGAGAGTCAGAGGTTGTACTGCACTGCAGCCTGGCGACAGAGAGAGACTCCATCTCAAGAAAAAATAATAAATAAAATAAAATAACTGTTTTTTTTTTTAAAAGCAGATTGGTCATTTTATTTTATTTATTTATTTTTCTGAGACAGGGTCTCCCTCTGTTACCCAGGCTGGAGTGCAGTGGTGTGATCACAGCTCACTGTAGCCTTGACTTTTCCGGATTCAGGTTATCCTCCCACTTCAGCCTCCCAGGTAGCTGAAACTACAGGTGTACACCACCATACTTGGCTAATTATTATAATTTTTGTAGCGACAGGGTTTTCCCAGGCTGGTCTTCCTGTTTTCAACAGGTTTTCCTGTTACCCAGGCTGGTCTGGAACATGTGGGCACAAGAGATCCACCTGCCTTGGCCTCCCAAAGTGCTGGGATTACAGGCGTGAGCCACCACACCTGGCCTTTTTTTTTTTTTTTTTTTAAACAGACACTCGCTCTGTCACCCAGGCTGGAATGCAGTGGCACAATCTTGGCTCACTGCAACCTCCACCTCCCAGGTTCAAGTGATTCTCATGCCTCAGCCTCCTGAGTAGTTGGGACTACAGTCGCCCCCCGACAACACCTGGCTAATTTTTTTTTTTTCTTTTGAGATGGAGTCTCACTCCCATTGTGCAGGCTGGAGTGCAGTGGCACGATCTCGGCTCACTGTAACCTCCACCTCCCAGATTCAAGTGATTCTCCTTCCTCAGCCTCCTGAGTAGCTGGGATTACAGGCATGCACCACCATACCCGGCTAATTTTTGTATTTTTTAGTAGAGACGAGGTTTCACCTTGTTGGCCAGGCTGGTTTCGAGCTCCTGACCTCAGGTGATCCACCCGCCTCAGCCTCCCAAAGTGCTAGGATTACAGGTGTGAGCCACTGCGCCTGGCCTAATTTTTGTATTTTTAGTAGAGACAGGGTTTCACCATGTTGGCCAGGCTGGTCTAAAACTCCTGACGTCAGGTGATCTGCCTGCCTCGGCCTCTCAAAGTGCTATCTATTCTTTAATGGAAAAGTTCACCAACCCTGGCACCAGGTGATTGCTTCTAACTGCTGCAGCGTATGGGATAGTGAATAGTATGACTCCACCATAGTTTACTTGCTGGTTCCCCTGGTGATTGTCCCTGTGCTCAGTTATTCCAGGCACTGAGGATACAGCAAAGGAGCCAGGAAAAGTCCCTTCCCTCTGGGAGCTTACAGTGGCAGGTGCTGGGTTCAGATCCCTTATTTAGTATAGACACCATTCCCAGCACTTGATGTCGATGGTTGTTTGAATCCTCACAACAATTTTATAACATTGTCTCCATTTTTCAGGTGAGGAAACCAGCCCAGAAATGCCAGGATGGGCTTTGAGCTCCACCCCAGACTGGCTACGGCACCTGGGCTCTTAGCTCCTTGTTCTCCTGCCTGTCTGCACAGCCTGGCCAATCCTCCACCCATCTCATTCCCACCTTCCTCATTTTTGCCTTTCTGATGAGTGTAAAATGCTCTCTCATAATGTCATTTTCATTTGCATTTCTCTGATATCTCCTGAGTTTGAATATTTCTGGAATCTGAGCTCTTAACTGTTGATTTGCTTCTTTAAATCAAACTAGTATGTTTTCTAAACAAGGTGAAAAAACATTTTAAGAAGTTTGCAGACATTTCCATACATGCCTCCCTCCTTTGCTGCAACTTGAGGCATATGTTCTAGAAAAGAGACACATAGGTCTTGGTGTAACTTGCCTCATCCAGAACACGTGGGGCCAAGTTCAAGTCAACCACCAGACTTGAGACTTCTTCCAAATCACTAACAACTCTAGGGCTCTATTTCCTCCTCTGTAAAATGGGGGTAGTAAGAGTACGGACCTCATATCATAGGGTTACAGGGACAATTAAAGTACTTGGTTCAGTCAGACCCTGGCAGCAGCCTCAGCAGCTCTCCTCTTCTCTGGCTCTCCTTGCCATCTCCTTTTCTTTCCCCTCCCCCCCCCCCCCCTCCCCTCCCCACGAAGTCTCACTCTGTTGTGCAGGCTGGAATCCAGTGATGCAATCTTGGCTCACTGCAACCTCAGCCTCCCAGGTTCAACCAATTCTTATGCCTCAGACTCCTGAGTAGCTGAGATTACAAACACGTTCCACCACGCCAGGCTAATTTTTGTATTTTTAGTAGAGATGGGGTTTCACCATGTTGGCCAGGCTGGTCTCAAACTCCTGACCTCAAGTTATCCACCCACCTCTGCCTCCCTTAAAGTGCTGGGATTGCAGGTGTGAGCCACCATGCCCAGCCTTCGTTTTTCTTTTCTTTTTTTTTTTTTTGGCTGTTGTTTTTTTTTTTTTTTTTTTTTTTTTTTTTTTTTTTTTTTTTTTTTTTTGAGACGGAGTCTCGCTCTGTAGCCCAGGCTGGAGTGCAGTGGCCGGATCTCAGCTCACTGCAAGCTCCGCCTCCCGGGTTCACGCCATTCTCCGGCCTCAGCCTCCCGAGTAGCTGGGACCACAGGCGCCCGCCACCTCGCCCGGCTAGTTTTTTGTATTTCTTAGTAGAGACGGGGTTTCACCGTGTTAGCCAGGATGGTCTCGATCTCCTGACCTCGTGATCCGCCCGTCTCGGCCTCCCAAAGTGCTGGGATTACAGGCTTGAGCCACCGCGCCCGGCCTTGGCTGTTGTTTTTGAGACACAGGCTCACTCTGTTGCTCAGGTTGGAGTGCAGTGGCGTGAACATGGTTCACTGCAGCCTCAATCTCCTGGACTCAAGCAATCCTCCCCTCTCAGCCTCCCAAGTTGCTGGGCCTACAGGTGCATGCCACCATGCCAGACTAATTTTTTTTTTTTTTTAATTTTTTGTAGAGACCAGGTCTTGCCATATTACCTGGGCTGATCTCAAACTTCTGGGCTCAAGCAATCCTCCTGCCTTGGCCTCCCAAACCTGGGATTACAGACGTGAGCCATGGCATCTGGCTGCTATCTCCTTTTCTTTTCTGAAAACATGGCCTCTGGTGTGGGTATCTCTGATGGTGTCATCAAGGTGTTCACTGACATGATGGTAGGCAAATCTTCCACGCCAGAGGAGGTGAAGAAGCGCAGGAAAACGGTGCTGCTCTTCTGCCTGAGTGAGGGTGAGAAGAACATCGCCCTGGAGGAGGGCAAGGAGACCCTGGTGGATGACATGGGTTGGACTGTTGACGACCCCTATACCACCTTTGCCAAGATGCTGCCAAAGACTGCTGCTATGTCCTCTGAGGTGATGGAACTCATGAAACCAAGGAGAGCAAAGAGGACCTGGTGTTTATCTTCTGGGCCCCTGAGTCTGCACTCCTTAAGGGCAAAATGATCTATGCCAGCTCTAAGGATGCCATCAAGAAGCTGACAGGGGCCAGACCTGGTGGCTCACGCCTGTAATCCCAGCACTTTGGGAGGCCAAGGCGGGTGGATCACTTGAGGTCAGGACTTCAAGATCAGCCTGGCCAACATGGTGAAACCCTGTCTCTACTAAAAATACAAAAATTAGCTGGGTGTGGTGGCACGTGCCTGTAATCCTAGCTAGTCGGGAGGCTGAGGCAAGAGAAATGCTGGAACCCAGAAGGTGGAGATTGCAGTGAGCAGAGATCACACCACTGCACTCCAACCTGGGCAACAGAACGAGACTCCATCTCAAAAAAACAAAAAAAACAAAAACAAAAGAAGTCGACAGGGATCAAGCATGAACAAGCAAACTGCTACAAGGAGGTCAAGGACTGTGGCACCCAGGCAGAGAAGCTGGGAGTGGTGCTGTCATCTCCCTGGAGGGCATGCCTTTGTGAGTCCCCTCCAGCCCCATGCCTGGAACATCTGGCAGCGCCAGACCTGCCCTTGGGGGTTGCAGGCTGCCCCCTTCCTGGCAAACCTGAAGTGCTGCGGGGGATCCCAGCATAGGGAAGGCAATCCCTTCCAAACAGCCTGCCACCCCAGGGCCTTCCCAGCACCTGGATTTTCTTCCTGCCTGATGTTTCTGGCCTTCCCAAACCACTTTTTTGTTGTTGTTGTTTAATTTTGAGACAGAATCTAACTCTGTTGCCCAGGCTGGAGTGCAGTGGTGCAACCACAGCTCACTGCAGCCTTGACCTCCCAGCCTCAAGCAATCCACCCACCTCTGCCTCTGAAGTAGCTGAGACTATGTGTCACCACACCTGGCTAATTTTTTTACTTTTTGTAGAGACAGGGTTTTTCTCTGTTGCCCAGGCTGGTCTCGAACTCCTGGGCTGAAGTGATCCTCCCACTTCAACCTCCCAATGTGCTGGGATTGTAGACATGAGCCACTGCATCCAGCCCCAAACCGATTTTGATCTTCTGTTTCCTCTTGTGTTGAAGCAGACTAAAGTGTCCCCAGGGACCCCAGTTTGGGGGAGGGGGCTGTATTTATTTTAACAACACCCCTACTACCTGTGCTCCCAACTCGTAGCCACAGTAGTGACTTGATACTAGTCTGTGTATGAATGGAATGTTGTGAGATGGTCCCTCCCCTTGCCGGCTGGTCCCTCTCCCTTTTCCCCTGGTCACGGCCACTCATGGAAGTAGGACCAGTAAGGGACTGATATGGTTTGGCTGTGTCCCCACCCAAATCTCATCTTGAATTCCCATATGTTGTGGGAGGGACCTGGTGGGAGGTAATTGAATCATAGGGGCAGGTCTTCCCATGCTGTTCTTGTGATAGTAAGTCTCACGAGATCCAATGGTTTTAAAAAGGGGAGTTTCCCTGCACAAGCTCTCTTCTTTTGTCTGCCACCATATGAGACACAGCTTTCACCTTCCACAGTGATTGTGAGGCCTCCCCAGCCACGTGGAACCGTAAGTCCATTAAACCTCTTTCTTTTGTAAATTGCATAGTCTTGGGTATATCTTTATTAGCAGCATGAAAGCGGACTAATACAGGGACCTTTGATCAAAAATTAAAGAGACAATAATAAAAATACGTAAATAATTTTATTTATTTATTTATTTATTTATTTTTGAGACAGAATTTCACTCTTGTTGCCTAGGCTGGAATACAGTGGCACAATCTTGGCTTGCTGCAACCTCCACCTGCTGGGTTCAAGTGATTCTCCTGCCTCAGCCTCCCAAGTAGCTGGGACTACAGGCACCTGCCACCATGCCTGGCTAATTTTTTTGTGTATTTTTAGTAGAGATGGGGTTTCATCATGTTGGTCGGGCTGGTCTGGAACTCCTGACCTCAGATGATCCACCCGCCTCGGCCTCCCAAAGTGCTGGGATTACAGGTGTGAGCCACTGCACCTGGCCATAAATAAGTTTTTTCTGATGTGTTTGGCACATCAAAAGTTCTTAGTCAATATTAGCTACTATTATTTACCCATCTGCACTCGTGACAAAGAGAAAAAGAATCATTACGTGGTCATGTCAGAGAGCTTCCATGTTTTCCAGAGGGTCTCCCATGACCCATGAATGATCTCAGTACAGGGGGACATTTTACTAGACTGGAGCAATTACAAGGCCCAGAAGTTTCTCTCGGGAGTGAAGTATGTGACCGTCACTCTGACTCCATCCAGGGTGTAGGAATCCTGCTCTCTTACAGCTGTCTGGTGAGAGTGAGCTAGTTGCATGTTCACAGATGGGGGCGGGGTGCATACTGAGGCTCATGCTCCCCACTGTTCCAGATCTGCAGGCCCACGTACATTGTTGGGGGGCACAAGGGAGTCCTGCTGCCACCCTCTAGTGTTCAGGGGTCCCCTTGGGTCTCACGGTTGCCCTGGGGTCCACGTTAGGGGCTTCAGTAGAGGCAGAGGGAAGACCCAGACATGGTGGGAGCTGCCCAAGGAATGGGAGTAGAGAGAGGGCTGGACCTTCCTCTGCAAACACTGATCCATCCCCTGGGTTTCCGTGTTAGGATGTGAGGTATCTTCATTCCCTTCACAATGCTTCTGGAGGACCCATCTGAAAAAAAAAACCAAATGCCCGTAGAAGCCAGAGTCTAAATCATTTGCAGTGAAAGGAAAAGCATACCGTTCAGTGGGCTCTGAGTCTGACTGAGTCAGGCTTGAATTCCAGTTGGGTGACCCTAGGCAAGTGTCTGAACTCTGGACTGGGTGCAGTGGCTCACGCCTGAAATCCCAGCACTTTGGGAAGCTGAGGTGGGCAGATCACCTGAGGTCAGGAATTCCAGACCAGCCTGGCCAACATGGAGAAACCCCATCTCTACTAAAAATACAAAAATTAACCGGGCGTGGTGGCATATGCCTGTAATCCCAGCTACTCAGGAGGCTGAGGCACGAGAATGTCTTGAATGCGGGAAGTGGAGGTTGCAGTGAGCTGAAATCGCACTATTGCACTCCAGCCTGGGCGACAGAGCAAGACTCCGTCTCAAAAAAAAGAAAAAAGTGCCTGAACTCTGAGCCTATTTCCTAAAGTCTATCTCACCAGAGTTCTTCACCTTTTGTGTATTACACAAGGACCCCTCTGACAAGCTAGTGAAGACCAGGAACCTCTTTTCAAAATAAAGTTTTAAATGATAGGATAAAATACATGGGATTACTAAGAAAACCAATTATATCCAACTCAAGTGTCCGTTGATAGATGGAAGGCTAAATGCAATGTGGTGTATACAAACAATGGAAAGATGAGCCTTGAAAAAGAAGGAAATTCTGGTTGTGCACGGTGGCTCACGCCTGTAATCCCAGCATTTTGGAGGCCAAGGGAGGTGGATCATCTGAGGTCAGGAGTTCGAGACCAGCCTGGCCAACATGGCAAAACCCCAACTCTCCTAAAAATACCAAAAAAAAAAAAAAATTAGCTGGCCATGGAGATGCGTGCTTGTAGTCCCAGCTCCTTGGGAGGCTGAAGCAGGAGAATCGCTTGAATCCGGGAGGCAGAGGTTGCGGTGAGCCAAGATCATGCTGTTGCACTCTAGGCTGCGTGACAGGCTAGAGTTTTTCTGTTTCAAAAAAACAAATTCCTAGAAACAGAGAGGAGAATGATGGTGCCAGGGGCTGGAGAGAGCAGGGAATGGGGAGTTATTGTTTACTGGGGACAGAGTTTCAGTTTTGTAAGATGGAAAAAGTCATGGAGATGGATGGTGGTGAGGGTTGCGCAAGAAAGTGAATGTGCTTAATGCCACTGAGCACCACACTGAAAATGGTTAAGATGGTAAATTTTATGTTGTGTGTATTTTACCACAATTAAAAATAATTTTATTTTTATTTTTATTTTATTTTATTTTTTTGAGATGGAGTCTCGCTCTGTCGCCCAGGCTGGAGTACAGTGGCCGGATCTCAGCTCACTGCAAGCTCCGCCTCCCGGGTTTACACCATTCTCCTGCCTCAGCCTCCCGAGTAGCTGGGACTACAGGCGCCTGCCACCTCGCCCGGCTAGTTTTTTGTATTTTTTTAGTAGAGACGGGGTTTCACCGTGTTAGCCAGGATGGTCTCGATCTCCTGACCTCGTGATCCGCCCGTCTCGGCCTCCCAAAGTGCTGGGATTACAGGCTTGAGCCACCGCGCCCGGCCAAAAAATAATTTTAAAAAGTGCCTGTAGGCCGGGCATGGTGGCTCACATCTGTAATCTCAGTGCTTTGGAAGATTGAGGCAGGTGGATAACTTGAGCTCAGGAGTTTGAGACCAGCCTGGGAAACATGGTGAAACCCCATTTCTACAAAAATTAGCCAGGTGTGGTGTGTGCACCTGTAGTTCTAGCTACTTTAGAGGCTAAAGGGAGGATCGCTTGAGCCTGGGAGCTGAAGATTGCAATGAACCAAGATCGAATCACTTCACTCCGGCCTGGGTGACAGAGCAAGACCTTGTCTCAAAAACAAAACAAAAGAAACAGGTCGGATGTGGTGGCTCACAACTGTACTCCCAGCACTTTGGGAGGCCAAGGCGGGCAGATCACCTGAGGTCGGGGAGTTTAAGACCAGCCTGACCAACATAGAGAAACCCTGTTTCTACTAAAAATACAAAATTAGCTGGGTGTGATGGTACATGCCTGTAATCCCAGCTACTCGGGAGTCTGAGGCAGGAGAATCGCTTGAACCCGGGAGGTGGAGGTTGTGGTAAGCCAAGATCACGTCATTGCATTCCAGCCTGGGCAACAAGAGCGAAACTTTGTCTCAAAAAAAAAAAAAAAAATCCACAAAAACTGCTTGTACAGAAAAAAAATTATATCAAAACTCGGGTATGAAAATATTAAATAAATTTTTGATGATGTCATATGCAAGCACTTTTTTATTTTTTGTTTTTATTATTTTTTTATTTTTTTTATTATTTTTTTTTTTTTTGGAGACGGAGTCTTGCTCTGTCGCCCAGGCTGGAGTGCAGTGGCCGGATCTCAGCTCACTGCAAGCTCCGCCTCCCGGGTTTACGCCATTCTCCTGCCTCAGCCTCCCGAGTAGCTGGGACTACAGGCACCCGCCACCTCGCCCGGCTAGTTTTTTTTTTTGTATTTTTTAGTAGAGACGGGGTTTCACTGTGTTAGCCAAGATGGTCTCCATCTCCTGACCTCGTGATCCGCCCGTCTCGGCCTCCCAAAGTGCTGGGATT
Source organism: Theropithecus gelada (assembly GCF_003255815.1). Lineage (NCBI taxonomy): Eukaryota > Metazoa > Chordata > Mammalia > Primates > Cercopithecidae > Theropithecus > Theropithecus gelada. The sequence goes on along the minus strand of NC_037668.1, from coordinate 39,744,680 downwards.
ACAGGCTTGAGCCACCGCGCCCGGCCTGTTTTTATTTTTTGAGACAAGGTTTCTCTCCTGTTACCCAGGCTATTGGGATTACAGGTGTGAGCCACCGTGCCTGGTCTAGCACTTTTTATTTTATTTTTTTATTTTTTATTTTTTTATGAGGCGGAGTCTCGCTCTATTGCCCAGGCTGGAGCGCAGTGCACGATCTCGGCTCAGTGCAAGCTCCGCATCCCGAGTTCATGCCATTCTCCTGCCTCAGCCTCCTGAGGAGCTGGGACTACAGGTGCCCGCCACCACGCCCGGCTAATTTTTTTGTATTTTTAGTAGAGACGGGGTTTCACCGTGTTAGCCAGGATGGTCTCGATCTCCTGACCTCGTGATCCGCCTGCCTCGGCCTCCCAAAGTGCTGGGATTACAGGCGTGAGCCACTGCGCCCGGCCGCACTTTTTATTTTTGTTTAAATTTTTTCAGCAGGTGATGCAAGCACTTTATTTATTTATTTATTCATTTTTATTTTTTTGAGACAGAGGCTCACTCCGTCGCTTAGGCTGGAGTGCAGTGGCACAATCTCTGCTCACTGCAGCCTCCGCCTCCTGAGTTCAAGTGATTCTCCTGCCTCAGCCTCCCAAGTAGCTGGGATTACAGGCATGGGCCACCACGCCCAGCTAATTTTTGTATTTTTAGTAGAGACAGGGTTTCACCATGTTGGCCAGGCTGGTCTGGAACTCCTGACCTCAGGTGATCCACCCGCCTTGGCCTCCTAAAGTGCTGGGATTACAGGTGTGAGCCACCACGCCTGACTGTAAGCACTTTTTTCTTTGACATCAAATGGCAGCGGGTTGGGTCAGTGCCTTAATTCAAAAGTAGTGAGAAATATCTGGGGATATCTGGAGATCTCTAGAACAACTGTCATGTGATAGGAAAATATCTGGGATTTCTGTTGGGGACAGAGTCGTAGAGTCATAACAATGCGATGACTTGTTGACTACATTCATAATGGAAACAAATGCTAAATTTCAAGTAGAAGTTATTGAAAATAAAGATGTAATTTCCTATAATCCCAGCACTTTGGGAGGCCGAGTCGGGTGGATCACGAGGTCAGGAGATCGAGACCATCCTGGCTAACATGGTGAAACCCTGTCTCTACTAAAAAAAAAAAAAAAAAAAAATTAGCCGGGCATGGTGGCTGAGGCAGGAGAATGACGTGAACCCGGGGGGTGGAGCTTGCAGTGAGCCGAGATCACACCACTGCATTCCAGCCTGGGCAACTGAGCAAGACTCCATCTCAAAAAAAAAAAAAAAAGATGTAATTTCCACCTCCTCATCCAAGTTCAAGCACCCCATGAATTCTGTGCATGTACCTTCGAGGGTGGACCCCAGGTAAGAACTATATGAGATGCTCAAGTCAAGCGCTCAGCACCGTGCTGACTCAGAGGAGGCCAGCCCATTAATAGCAGTTCTTAGCAGCAGAAAACCTGGCTCCTCTCCTTCCAGGGCAAGGACGGGCAAAGATTTTCATTCTATTCCAGGAGAAGGGAACTTCCTTCCTAGAATGGATTAAATCTTTCCTTCCTTCCTTCCTTCCTTCCTTCCTTCCTTCCTTCCTTCCTTCCTTCCTTCCTTCCTTCCTTCCTTCCTTCCTTCCTTCCTTCCCTCCTTCCTTCCTTCCTCCCTGCCTCCCTCCCCCCCTTCCTTTCTCTCTCTCTCTCTCTCTCTTTCTCTCTTTTCTTTTTTTTTTTTTTTTTTACAGGGTTTCACTCTGTTGCCCAGGCTGGATTGCAGTGGTATGATCATGGCTCACTGTAGCCTCAACCTCACAGGCTCAAGTGATCCTCCCGCCTCAGCTTCCCAAGTAGCTGGGACTGCAGCCACCCTGCCCATTTATTTATTGTTTACTTATTTATTTATTTTTTGAGGCAGGATCTTGCTTTGTTGCCCAGGCTGGAGTGCAGTGGCATGATCATGGCTCACTGCAGCCTCAACCTCCTGGGATCAAGTGATCCTCCTGCCTCAGCCACGTCAGCCTTTCCAATAGCTGGGACCATAGCCTAGCACTTTATGCTTGGTGAGTTTTTTAAATTTTGTTTTGTGGAGACAGAGGTCTCACTTTATTGCCCAGGCTGCTCTTGAACTAATAGGCTCAACAAATCCTGCTGGGATTACAGGCGTGAGCCACCATGCCTGGCCTGAATCATGCTGCTGCTTTTTTTTTTTTTTTTCTTTTTTTTAGACAGGGTCTCTTGCACTGTCACCCAGGCTGGAGTGCAGTGGCATAATCTTGGCTCAATGCAACATCTGCCTCCCGGGTTCAAGTGATTCTTGCACCTCAGCCTCCCGAGTAGCTGGAATTACAGGCACACACCACCACATCTGGCTAATTTTTGTATTTTTAGTAGAGGTGGGGTTTCTCCATGTTGGCCAGGCCGGTCTCAAACTCCTGATCTTGGGTGATCCACCCGCCCTGGCCTCCCAAAGTGCTGGGATCACAGGCATGAGACACCGCGCCGGGTCTCATGATTCTAACTGAGCAAAAAAAGACCGTGTTTCAGCATCGGGGTGCATTGCCCATTCACCTTCTGCCTCTCAGGCAAAGAAGTGTCTAGTTGTTGTGTGTGTTTTGTAACTGACTGATCAGGAGGAACTTCAGCAAGTCCGGTAATGGTTTGGTTAAATATTGGTTTCCTTCTCATAAAAGTGGTAAGTAATGGTGCCAGATCTCACCAATGTGGACACACTGAAAAGACCTGGGAAGCTTGGCAATTGGAATCAATATGTATATTTTTATTAATCATTAACCTCTAAGTATCAAAGGAGACCAGTGAATGAGTCAGTGGTTTCTGCTTTTGAAAAACCAGCTCGGCCGGGCGCGGTGGCTCAAGCCTGTAATCCCAGCACTTTGGGAGGCCGAGACGGGCGGATCACGAGGTCAGGAGATCGAGACCATCCTGGCTAACACGGTGAAACCCCGTCTCTACTAAAAAATACAAAAAACTAGCCGGGCGAGGTGGCGGGCGCCTGTAGTCCCAGCTACTTGGGAGGCTGAGGCAGGAGAATGGCGTGAACCCGGGAGGCGGAGCTTGCAGTGAGCTGAGATCCGGCCACTGCACTCCAGCCTGGGCGGCAGAGCGAGACTCCGTCTCAAAAAAAATAAAAACCAAAAAAAAAAAAGAAAAACCAGCTCAGTGGGTATTTGCAAGAGAAGGAAGGTGTTAATAAGAAAACCATGGGGAAAACCGTGCCGGGGCTGACTTGGCCAATTCTCACGGCTTCCAACTATTGCATAAAAGCTATTCTTGGCCGGGCACGGTGGCTCATGCCTGTAATCCCAGCACTTTGGGAGGCTGAGGCGGGCGAATCACGAGGTCAGGAGATTGAGACCATCCTGGCTAACACAGTGAAACACCGTCTCTACTAAAAACACACAAAAAAATGAGCTAGGCATGGTGACGTGCGCCTGTGGTCCCAGCTACTTGGGAGGCTGAGGCGGGAGAATTACTTAAACCCGGGAGGCAGAGGTTGCAGTGAGCCAAGATCACTCCACTGCTCTCCAGCCTGGGCGACAGAGCAAGACTCTGTCGCCCCCCAAAAAAAAGATTTTGAAAATGTGATTTTCCCAAATGGAGAAATGAAATTTGAGCTCCACTGGAAAGACTGCGATGAAATTGCTTCCTCTAAAACTATCTAAGACAGGAGTCCCTACTGCGTGTGTGTGTGTGTGTGTGCGCGTACGCACGTTTCTAGGAGTGTGTGGGACATATGCTAAGAGTTTTGTATAGGGTTGTGTGTGTAGGTGGGTTTCAGGGTGTGTGTGTAGAGATGTCTGTGGTTATGTTTATAGGTGTGTGCGTGTGTGTGTAGGAGGAATGGGGTTTAGGGTATCAGAATAGGAAAGAAAACCTGTTTTTCAATTCCTGTTTCTTCTTCTCTTTTTAAGATTTAAACAATAACTCCGAGGTGGTCCTTGCAGGTTCTCTGAGTGAGCTGTGTACCAGTGATGTTTGCCCTGGCTTTGGCGTTCCTGTTTGAGGCCTTATGAAGTGGGCCAGGGCATCCGGGCCTCCTCCAGGGCCTGTGAGGTTTTCACCAGCTGTGTGTTCTGCTCCTGCCTGCTTCTGTTTGGTGTGATGAGGGCCTTTCACCTGAGCGTGAACAGACCCTGGCGACAACCAGCTTCCATGCACCACACTGAGTCTCCACTTCCAACCCCATGTCTTCTGAGGCGGCTCATGATAAATCCCGAGCGATTTGGGATTAAAGGAAAAGTTGGTCAACAAAAAGATGAGTTAAAAAGAGAAACAGGGCCGGGCGCGGTGGCTCACGCCTGTAATCCCAGCACTTTGGGAGGCCGAGGTGGGTGGATCACGAGGTCAGGAGTTTAAGATCAGCCTGGCCAAGATGGTGAAACCCCATCTCTACTAAAAATACAAAAAATTAGCTGGGCGTGGTAGTGGGTGCCTGTAATCCCAGCTACTCGGGAGGCTGAGGCAGAGAATTGCTTGAACCCATGAGGTGGATGTTGCAGTTAGCAGAGATCGCACCATTGCACTCCAGGCTGGGTGACAGAGTGAAACTCTGTCGCAAAAAAAAAAAAAAAGAAAAAGAAATAGGCCGGGTGCAGTGGTTCACACCTGTAATCTCAGCACTTTGGAAGGCTGAGGCAGGAGAATCACTTGAGCTGAGGAGTTTGAGACCAACCTGGACAACATAGTGGTGTCTTTTGTACAGAACCCATCTCAGAGACCTCAGGTCTCTCTCTCTTGTTTGTTTGTTTTTTGAGACAGGATCTTGCTCTGTCGCCCAGGCTGGAGTGCAGTGGTGTGATCTCGACTCACTGCAACCTCCGCCTCTTGGGTTCAAGCGATTCTCGTGCCTCAGCCTCCCGAGTAGCTAGAATTAGAGATATGTGCCATGATGCCTGACTAATTTTTGTATTTTTAGTAGAGATGGGGTTTCACTATGTTGGCCAGGCTGGCCTCAAACTCCTGACTTCAAATGATCTGCCCACCTCGCCTCCCAATGTGCTGGAATTACAGGCATGAGCCACTGTACCTGGCCCCTCTGGTCTCTTTTGTCTCTAAAAAAAATTTAAAAATCATCTAAGCATGATGGTGTGTGCCTGTATTCTCAGTTACTCGGGAGGCTGAAACAGGAGGATTGCTTGAACCCAGGAGGTCGAGGCTGCAGTGAACCATGATTGCACCACTGCACTCATGCCTGGGTGACAGATTAGGACCCTGTCTCAAAGGAAAAAAAAAAAAAGCCAAATCCCAGATATGTGAGAATATGATCTTATTTGGAAACAGGGTCTTTGCTGATGCAATCAAGTTAGGTGAGTTCATACTGAATTAGGCTGACCCCTAATCCAGTGATTAGAGTCTTTATAAGAAGAGGAAAATTTGGGCCTGGCGTGGTGGCTCATGCCTGTAATCCCAGCACTTAGAGCCCCTGCACTCCAGCCTGGGTGACAGAGTGAGACTCTGTCTCAAAATAAATAAATAAATAAATAAAAATAAATAAATAAATAAAAGAGAAAAATGTGGACAGAGACACCCAGGGAGAACACCATGTGCGGGTGATGGAGGCAGAGATGAGAGTGACGCAGCCACAAGCCCAGGACACCCAGGACCACCACCAGCCACTAGAAGCTAGGAAGAGGCAGAGAACGACCCTCCCCTGGGGTCTTTAGAGAGATTGTGGCCCTGCTGACACCTGGATTTTGGACTTCTGGCCTCTAAACCTGGGAGATAATTAGTTTCTGGGTTTTTTTTTTTTTTTTTTTTTTTTTTTTTGAGATGGCGTTTCGTTCATCACCCAGGCTGGAATGCAGTGATGCCATCTTGGCTCACTGCAACCTCCGCCTCCTGGGTTCCAGTGATTTTCTTGCCTCAGCCTCCCAAGTAGCTGGGATTACAGGCACCCGCCACCACACTCTGCTAATTTTTGTATTTTTAGTAGAGATGGGGTTTCACCATATTGGCCAGGCTGGTCTCCAACTCCTGACCTCAGGTGATCCGCTGGCCTCAGCCTCTCAAAGTGTTGGGATTACAGGCATGAGCCACTGTGCCTAGCTTCCTCGACTTTCAATAATGGCAAGTATTTGGGGCAGGGGGAGAAAGGGATACACACAGATAAAATGGAATAGTTAAAATCAAGACTTTTTTTTTTTTCACTTGCAAAGGGTATTAGGAACCATCTCGTCCTAAATCTTCATTTTGCAGGGGTATTTGTTTGCGAGGGCTGCCATGACAGAGTACCACAGACTTGGGGCTTACACACCAATTGATTTCTTCACAGTTCTAGAGGCGAGGAGTCTGAGATCAAGGTGCAGGCGGGGCTGGTTTCTCCGCAGGCCTCTCTCTGGCTCACAGCTGGCCGTCTTCTCCCTGTATCCTCCCATGGTCATTCCTCCGTATGTGTCCATGCCCTAATCTCCTCTTCCGTTTTTTGTTTTGTTTTGTTTTTTTTTGTTTTTGTTTTTTGAGATGGAGTCTTATTCTATCGCCCAGGCAGGAGTACAATGGTACAATCTCAGCTCTCTGCAACCTCCGCCTTCCGGGTTCAAGTGAGTCTCCTGCCTCAGCCTCCCGAATAGCTGGGATTACAGGCACCTACCATCAAGCCCAGGTAATTTTTGTGTTTTTAGTAGAGAGAGGTTTCACCATGTTGGCCAGGCTGGTCTCAAACTCCTGACCTAGTGATCCGCCCAGTTCGGCCTCCCAAAGTGCTGGGATTACAGGTGTGAGTCACCGCGCCTGGTCTTTCTTTTTTTGAGATGGAGTTTTGCTCTTGTCAACCAGGCTGCAGTACAATGGTGCAATCTTGGCTCACTGCAACCTCCGCCTCCCAGATTCAAGCAATTCTCCTGCCTCAGCTTCCCAAGTAGCTGGGATTACAGGCATGCACCCCCACACCTGGCTAGTTTTGTAGTTTTAGTAGAGATGAGGTTTCACCATGTTGGCCAGGCTGGTCTCGAAGTCTTGACATCAGGTGATCCGCCTGCCTTGGCCTCCCAAAGCACTGGGATTATGGGCATGAGCCACTGTGCCCGGTCCTTTTTTTTTTTTTTTTTTTTTTTTGAGACAGTGTCTTGTTCTGTTGCCCAGGCGGGAGTACAGTAGCACAGTCACGGCTCACTGTAGCCTCAACCTCCTGGGCTCAAGCAATCCTCCCACCTCAGCCTCCTGAGTAGCTAGGACCACAGGTGTGTGCCACCATGCCCAGCTAGTTTTTAAATTTTTTGTAGAGACAGGGTCTTGCCACATTCCCCTGGCTTGTTTCGAACTCCTGACCTCGAGTGATCTGCCCACCTCTGCCTCCCAAAGTGTTGGGGTTACAGGCATGAGCCACCAGGCCTGGCCCCTCAGCTCTTTTTGAACTTTGCCAGGAGGGGCCTGGAGCAGGGTTCTGGGAAGCCCCGTCAAGACAGCATGACTGTTCCTCCAGTGAAGCTCAGTTTCTCAGCTTCTTTCCTTCCTTGGGCACAGAGACAGGCTTCTCCCAGGAGCTGAGGCTGAGGGCCTGCGCTCCAGCCTCAGCAGAACAATTTGTCTTCAGCCTTCTGATCAGCATTCTTATTTTGAGCTCCCGCAGCTAAAGCAATTCACCTCAGCCATGCAGAGGGGTGGGGAGGAGCTGAGAGTGTGACACCCACCTGTGTTTTCTGGCACCTGAGTGACCCCTGAGACCTGCACTGGAGGGGAAGAGGAGGGGCCAACGTTTCCTTTAGGTGCTTGGAACTGCTTCAGATGAAATTCTCCCAGGGCGGGAGACGGCTGCCAGGCCTGAGGATGTGGGGGTCCCTGGCAGTTGCCTGGTAAGTGTCCCTTATTTAGGAATTGGGAGAAGCCAGTGGCATGCTTAGTGTGCCCACACTCCTTGAAGAAGCCAATTATCTTCCACTAGAATCAGAAGCCTTGAATCTGACAGGGAAGAGGGGCCAAGTGGGCAAGGGGCCCAGGGGCATGGATGCCTTGGGAACGGCTGGCCTTCTTAGGTGAGGTCCGACCACACTCACTCCCATCTTTCTCATGCTCCGGTCATCCCTGGTTCTGGAATTCCAGTCATTCCATCTTGGGAAGGATTTACAGAAGGTTGGGAGAAAACAGAAAACGCCTTCCTTGTTCTAGAGGGTCCTTAAAACAAAACAAATTAGGGGGCAAGCTGACCAAGAGATGCTTGATTTCAAGGAGTTTTCAAATGATGAGAGTCGTGGTCACTAGCTATTCGATGAAAGGATTAGGAGAAAATTTCATTTTCCTTTCCCTTCCCTCCCCTCCCCTCCCCTCTGTCCTTTCTTTTCTCCCCCCCCAATTGCACCCCGCCCCGCGCGCCAGCCGCCTCAC
>NC_037668.1:39579847-39735967 GCF_003255815.1 Theropithecus gelada | reverse complement strand
CTCTCTCCCCTCCCCTCCCCTCCCCTCCCTCCCTTCCTTTTCTTTCTGTCCTTTCTTTTCTCTTTCTCTCTTTCTCTCCCTCTCTCTCTTTCTTCCTGAGATACGTTCTTGCTCTGTTGCTCAGGCTGGAGTGCAGTGGCGTAATCATACTTCACTGTTATCTCTAACTCCTGGGCTCAAGTGATCATCCCACTTTAGCCTCCCAGGCATGTGCCACCATACTTGGCTAATTTTTTAATTTTCTTTTTTGTAGAGACAGGGTCTTACTGTGTTGCCCAGGCTGGTCTTGAACTCCTGGGTTCAATCCATCCTCCTGTCTCGGCCTCCCAAAGTGTTGGGATAACAGGCATGAGTCACTGCGCCTGGCCAAAATCTCATTTTCCTTGGCAACAGAATTGCTACCTCCCTTCCCCAGCTGAGATGCATTTTTAAGAAATACTTTAAAAAACGTCCTGAGAGTGGGAAGTGAAGCTTCCCAGGCCAGCTTGAATGTCACAATAGCTGGCTTGTGGCCTTTGGGCCGTGGACTGCAGGGTTTTTGTTTGGCGTTTTGTGAGGTTGAAGTCTGTAGACAATGAAGGCGGTGAAGAAGCTGAGTGGAGCTTTGTGGGGCCGGGTGAGCAAGGGGGAGGTCCGGGCCCTGTCCTGGGGACCCATTGCCTTCTCTTGGACGCCTCATGAGGGGGCTCAGGCTTGGGGGATGGAGCGTCATGTCTCCCCAGTCTGCCCCAGCTGGACTGAGAAGTAAGGGGGAAAAACCCACACCCACGTCTTTCTCCCAATTGATTCTCAAGGAGGAGAATAGAAGCAGGCATCAGACGGAGGGGAGAGCCGTTTATCCCCCACCTGCCACCGGTGGATTCCGGGCAGCATTCCCTGCGTAACAGCAGAGTCGGGGTCCCCGGCAAGGCCGGGGCTCAACGCCAGAGTCAGCCACTTTCCTCTTCCCCAAGTTTATTCTTCTGGTCCTGTCTCAGATTTACTCACCCTGGGAGAACCTTCCTTCAATTGCCCCAGCCAGGTTTTTGTTTTGCAAATTAATCAAGTAATAATAGCGCCTCCCTGCTGCTGGGAGAGGAATCCCGCATCGGGCTCAGTGTCCAGGCAGCAAAGCCCAGGGCGGGTACCCGGCTATCCATGAGAGAGGCTCCCCACAGGCGCTTCTGAATTCAGTGAATGAAGCGGGGCAGCCAGACAGCCGCAAACTCCTCCCAGCTCGAAGGCTGCAAGCTCAGCTTAGATTCCGGGCTGGGGAACCAGTCCTGTCATTCTTTGCCAACCCACTCTGGGGAGACCGTGAGCCCTGGCATTTGGCCTCCCTGGGCTGGGCCTGAGGCCCTGGCCCTCTGCCCACCCAGGAATTGAATGGCTCAATGAGGGCAGCCCTAGAAGGAAATGCAGCATCCATTCCTGCCTTTTCACATTTCTTTTTTAACTTTAACTTCCTTCCTTCCTTCCTTCCTTCCTTCCTTCCTTCCTTCCTTCCTTCCCTTCTTCCTTCCCTCCTTCCTTCCCTCCCTCCCTCCTTCCTTTCCTTCCTTCCTTTCTCTCTCTCTCTCTCTCTCTCTCTCTCTCTCTCTCTCTCTGTCTCTCTGATGGAGTTTTGCCCTTGTTACCCAGGCTGGAGTGTAATGGTGACATCTCAGCTCACCACAACCTCCACCTCCCAGGTTCAAGTGATTCTTCTGCCTCAGCCTCCTGAGTAGCTGTGATTACAGGCATGTGCCACCACACCAGGCTAATTTTCTATTTTTAGTAGAGATAGGGTTTCGCCATGTTGGCCAGGCTGGTCTCAAACCCCTGACCTCGAGTGATCTGCCCACCTCAGCCTCCTAAAGTGCTGGGATTACAGGCATGAGCCATCGTGCCCATCCAATAGTAGTTTATTTCTTTTCATTGCAGTTCAGTATTCCACTGGAGTAATAGAGCACAATGGGTCCATTCTACCACAACTAGGCATTTGGGTGGTTTCCAGGTTACAGGAAATAATAGCACCGCTATGAACAGTCTTGCACGTATCCTCTGATGCACTTGTGCTTGCCTTGCCGTTGGAGCGGAAGTGCTGGGTCGAAGGGTGGAGGAATGTTCAGTTTTAGTAGATTCTACCAGTTCCCAAGAGTGGTTGAGCCAACCTCACTCCCTCCCAGAGGCAGGAGCTTTCTCAATGCTCCACATTGTGCCAATCTCTCCCTGTCATTCTTTCTTTCCAGCTTCTGGCTTCAGGATTATTTCCTGAACTCCTCTAAGGAAAGCTTCTTTGTGGGAAGTTTAGGTTCTTGCCTGTAGTCATTTTAAATAACTAGAGTCTCAGCTGCCCAAAGAGTCTTTTAAAATGTGAGATCCTTACCCTAGGCGTAGTGGCTCACACCTGTAATCCCAGCATTTTGAGAGGCTGAAGTGGGCGGATCACTTGAGGCCAGGAGTTCAAGACCAGCCATGGCCAACATGGTGAAACCCCCGACTCTACTAAAAATACAAAAATTAGCCAGATGCGTGGTGGCACACGCCTGTAATCCCAGCTACTCAGGAGGCTGAGGCACGAGAATCGCTTAAACCTGAGAAGCAGAGATTGCAGTGAGCTAAGACTGTGCCACTGCACTCCAGCCTGGGTGACAGAGCGAGAGACTCAGTCTCAAAAAAGAAAAAAAAGGGAGATCCTCTCCCTTCTCTGCTTAGAGTTCTCCAGAACTTCCCATCATTTTTCACGGTAAAACCCCAGCCTGCACCCCTGGCCGTGGCTCCTGCCTGCCCCTCTCCTTTTTGCCCACCAGCAGCCCCTCTGTCACTGGCTCTAGTTCCACTGACCTTCTTTTGAGTCCTTAAACACACACACACCAAACTCATTTCTGACTGTTTGCACCTGTGCACTATTTCCTCTGCTGGGAAATGCCCTTCCCCGGGTCTTTGCGTGGGACTCTTTTTTTTTTTTTTTTGAGACAGGGTCTCGCTTTGTTACCCAGGCTGGAGTGCATTGGCATGATCATTGCTCACAGCCTAGACCTCCCAGGTGCAAGCAATCCTCCCACCTCAGCCTCCTGAGTAACTGGGACCACAAGCGCGTGCCACCACGCCAGGTTAATTTAAAATTTTTTTTGTAGACATCGAGTCTTGCTGTGTTGCCCAGGCTGGTCTCAAACTCCTGGGCTCAAGTGATCCTCCTGCCTCAGTCTCCCAAAGTGTTGGGATTATAGGCGTAAGCCACCATGCCCAGCGGGACTCCGTGACATATATACCATCTTGGTTCAAATGTCACCTCTCAGTGATGCTTTACCTGACATCAAGAAATTTGGGGGCTCGGTGCAGTGGCTTACTCCTGTAATCCCAGCACTTTGGGAGACCGAGGTGGGTGGATTGCTTGAGCTTAGGAGTTTGAGACTAGCCTGGGCAACATGGTGAAATTCCATCTCTACAAAAAAAATACTAAAAAATTAGCCAGGAGTGGTGGCTATTTTTTTTTCTTTTTTTTTTACTGTGGAATTTTGTTCTTGTTACCCAGGCTGGAGTGCAGTGGCGCGATCTCAGCTCACTGCAACCTCTGCCTCTTGGGTTCAAGCAATTCTCCTGCCTCAGCCTCTTGAGTAGCTGGGATTACAGGCATGTGCCATCACGCCTGGCTAATTTTTGTATTTTTAGTACAGATGAGATTTCGCCATGTTGACCAGGTTGGTTTTCAACTCCTGACCTCAGGTGATCCACCAGCCTCGGCCTCTCAAAGTGCTGGGATTACAGGTGTGAGCCACAGTGCCCGGCAAAAAGAGAAATTTGGAATAAACAAAAAGATAATTTTTAAAGGTTACTGATGTCTTCAATGGAAAACTAAGCATTGTTTGGAGAAGAGGCTTCCTGCTGTCTAACTCCAGCCTTTCATCACCTTTGTGCTATTTTATAGTGCTCTAAGTTGTAGAGAACCTATGGCAATGCAACTGATTCCTGCCTATGGACATGCAAATAAATTTCCTCAGGGGAGGTTCCATTGGCTTCCCTTCCCCACTGTGGAAGAAGCCAGTTTGGTGTCTGTTTGCAAATTCATTTGAACATTCCTCATCTAGAAATGTATCTTTCTTTCTTCTTTGAACTGGTTGTAACCTCTGCCTGGTTCCCTCACTAATAATGGGTTAATAAAATCTTTAATACAGATTCATCATTTTATTTATTTGTTTATTTATTGGAGAGGGAGTCTCACTCTGTCACCCAGGCTGGAGTGCAGTGGCGTGATCTCAGCTCATTGCAATCTCCGCCTACTGGGCTCAAGCAATTCTCCTGCCTCAGCCTCCCGAGTAACTGATATTACAGCTACAGCTGGGATTATAGGCATGAGATTCATCATTTAAAATCTTTTTGAGGCCAGGCATAGTGGCTCACACCTGTAATCCCAGCACTTTGGGAGGCTGAGGCGGGCGGGTCACCTGAGGTCAGGAGTTCAAGACAAATCTGGCCAACATGGTGAAACCCTGTCTCTATTAAAAATACAAAAATTAGCCGGGCATGGTGGCAGGCGCCTGTAATCCCAGCTACTCGGGAGGCTGAGGCAGGAGAATCACTTGAACCTGGGAGGCAGAGGTTGCAGTGAGTGAGATCGCGCCATTGCACTCCAGCTTGGAGGATAAGAGCAAGACTTTGTCTCAAAAAAAAAAAAATATATATATTTTTTTTTTTTGAGACAGGGTCTCACTCCAGTCACCCAGGCTGGAGTACAGTGGTGCAATCACTCCTCACTATAGCCTCAACTTCCTGGGCAGAGGTGATCCTCCCACCTCAGCCTTCTGAGCAGCTGGGACTACAGGCATGGGCCACCATGCCCGGCTAATGTTTTATATTTTTAGTAGAGACAGTGTTTCACCATGTTGCCTAGGCTGATCTTGAACTCCTGGGCTCAAGCTATCCCCCGCTGCCTCAGCTTCCCAAAGTGTTGGGATTACAGATGTGAGCCATCGTACCCGGCCTAAAATATATGTTGCCTTTTTTTGAGAATGATCTCTTCACACTGACCTCATCAGAGGTCCTCTCAGGCTCTCTGTATTTCACCAGTCTGTTTCATTTTCTTCTGAGCCTGATTACTATCTGAGATTATTTTGTTCTTCTATTTCTTTACTTAAGGTTGTTTTTTTGTGTCTTGGCCATTGTGCATAGTAGGCACTCAAAAGAAATATACTGAGTGAATGAAGGTAGATGAGGCAGCGGCTGGGCGGTGCATCTCCCCACACCCTTCCCTCCTCTCCCGCAGGGCCGTCTGTCTTGCCTGTGTTCAGCCCACGGTATTCCCATGGAGCCTCTCCTTCACGTCAGATAGGGACAAGCCAAGCTCTGCACCGGAAGTTTTAACAGGTAAATCACTCACACTTTTATGGTTGGCATCAGGCTTTGGGCATTTCCCCAATGAGCAGACTGAGAACCAACCTGCTGGGTGACACTGGGCAACTTTGGAAGCGAGAAAACCTTCCAAAGCCTTCACCAAAGCATGAATTTCGGGCTGTCATTCTCTCAAGAAGGAAGTGGCATTCCTGCAGGCCAAGTGCTGGAGCTCATGTGGCTGGCTGGGGCCAGACTTAGGGCCGGGCCTGGCATCCTCTGACTCAGAGCTCAGTGCTTGTTTCAGTAACAAAAACCAGGACAGGGAGCGTGTGTGGTGTGCCGGGCCTGTCTTGGGGAATTTGTGTCTATTAATTAACTCATTCTAACAAGACTTTTAGATGATGACGTGAAGTCCAGAGGAGTGAGTGACTTGTCTAAGGTCCCATAGCAATGAGTAGCAGAGCCAGGATTTCACCCTCCAGAGCCCCCGCACTTAGCCACCCTGCAAACAGTTGACACTGTGGGTGTAACACGTCTTTGCTGAGCACTTACTCTGGGCTTGGCCCTGTGCTGAGGGTTTCACATGCCATCATCCCATTTCATCTCCTTTTTTTTTTTTCCCCTCAGACAGAGTCTCACTCTGTCCCCCAGGCTAGAGTGCAGTGGTGTGATCTCAGCTCACTGCAACCTCCACCTCCCAGGTTCAAGCGATTCTCCCGCCTCAGCCTCCCGAGTGGCTGGGACTGCAGGCGCATACCAGCACAGCCAACTAATTTTTGTATTTTTAGTACAGACAGGGTTTCATCATGTTGGCCAGGCTGATCTTGAACTCCTGACCTCCGGTGATCTGCCCGCCTTGGCTTCCCAAAGTGCCTGGGAATACAGGTGTGAGCCACCGTGCTCGGCCCTCATTTCACCTTCTTGAGATCAATGAGAGAGAGGCTATTTTTGTGCTACAAGGTTCAGGAGTCTCCAACACTACCTTCACTATTGACAGCAACTCCAAGTTCAAGGGTGCCCAATACCACCTTCAGGTTTGATAGTTTACCAGAAGGACCCATAGAGCTCAGAAAAGCTGTGATACTCGTGGTTAAATGCCGTGGGTTAAAGTCAGCCAAGGGAAGAGGTGTACGGGGTGCAGTACAGGAGAGACCCAGGGGCAAGCTTCTGTTATGGGATCTCTGGGGTGTTGATTTTTCTGGTGGGAAACCTCTGTGGCCACTGGCACCTTTGCCTGAGTTCTTGTCCTGTGTCCAGGAAGAATGAGGAATGCAGACAAGTGAAGGATGAAGAAGGGGGAGAGTTTTATTTAGTGTTAGAACAGCTCAAAGGAGTGGCTAGCTCCTCTCTGTAGGCAGGTCTTCCCACTGAGTATTCAGCTCTCAGCAGAAAGGAGGCCCTGGAGAGGGTGGCTCCTCTCTGCAAGCAAGTCATTCGGACGTCTCCGAAGGTCTCTGCAGTTCTCAGCAGAGCGGTTAGCTTCTCTCTGCTCACTGGTCGTCCCACCCTCTCTGCTCTGAGCAGAGAGGGTACTCAACTCATCCCATGGTCTCTCTGCCCTCGTCTTCCTCTGGCCGTCCTCTGCCTGGCTTTTACTGTGCCCTGCGCTTTTGTGGACCTCAGAGGGGAGGAAGTGTGTGCTGATTGGTCCACAGGCAGCCATGGGCCAGCCGGAAAGAGGCCCCACGAGTCCCTACTCAGTCTGAGGGACTGGCAGCCCAGCCGGCAGCCTTCAGGCCCTCCCTGGCCCGCAAGTGGGGCCCTACTGGGGACCTGTCCCCTTCCACCCAGGAATCAATCGGCCTCCCACTGCCGTTCATGGCCCACAGGCTTGGCCCCAACCCCTCTAAGAGATCTGAGCAGGTCCCTGGAGTGGAGAGAGACCAGGCTGGAGGAGAAGACACGCCCTGAGCCTGCAGAGACTTGGTGGGGGGTCCTTCCTGGGGTCCCCGAGGGTGCAGGCAGCAGAGACACCCAGCTCCTGCACCTGGGAGGGCAGCCGCAGCTGCACCCGGGAAGGCAGATCCTGCCTGCTCCTAGCCCTCCCCCAAGAGCACAGGGAGGCTCTGATCCACAGCTGCAGTTTGGGCAGCTGTAGCCCCGCCCAGTAGGGTGGGGCTCCCAACTGCTCCACAGAGCAGGAGGCCTGGGTCTGCTGCTGTGGTTTGGGAGTCTGTGGAGGCACCCAAGGAGATCCCAGCCTCGGAAGGGGCGGGGCTCCCACCGGCTCCCTGGAGTGTTCAGCCCCAGCCACACCTCCCTGCTGCAGCCAGTGTGATGGCAGCAGCCACTGCCACCACTTCTGGGTGCCCTTTCCCCGTGGGGTTGTACAGACAGGGCCAGCTTCTCTCAGCAGCGATGAATGACAGTACACACAGAGTATGCCGACCTGAGAAGAGCTCCTGAGCCTTCCTATCCAGAGGTTTTACTGGCGGTCAGTTGCGTAGCCATGGCTGACTACTCATGTGACTGACTTTAGTCTTTTTCTAATTTTTATTTTATTTTTTATTTTTTGCGATGGAGTCTTGCTGTGCCGTCCAGGCTGGAGTGCAGTAGTGTGATCTCACCTCCCAGGTTCAAGCGATTCTCCTGCCTCAGCCTTCCGAGTGGCTAGGATTACAGGCACTTGCAACCACGACCGGCTGATTTTTGTATTTTTAGTAGAGACAGGGTTTCACCATGTTGGCCAGGCTGGTCTTGAACTCCTGACCTCAAGTGATCTGCCCACTTCTGCCTCCCAAAATGCTGGGATTACAGGCATGAGCCACTGCACCCACCACAAAGACACTCTTAACAGGCAAAACATTCCAAGGGCTTAGAATTTATTTCCCAGGTGCTTTGACCCAGGAGGGGCAAAGGGTCAATTCTTTGGGCCCAGGTTAATTATTTACTGCACATGTGCCCATTTTGCAGAAGAAGAAATGGGGTCTTGGAGCGATTAAATGACTTGCCCCAGGTCACATAGGTTGATCCAGGGTCTAGGCCCTGATCATCCAACTCCAGGGCCCAGTGCCTTGTGTTCTTCCTGGTGGCTTAAATGTCTCCATTGAGAGACAAATTAGCCCAGGAGATAATATTATTTCATATTCCCATTTCTGCAGTTGTAAAATAATTCATGTCTAGAGTGTGTGCATGTGTGTGTGTATTTCAGAGACAGGGTCTTGCTATGTTGCCCAGGCTGGAGTGCAGTGGCATTGACGGGCATGATCATTGTACAGTAGAACCTCAAATTGCTGGGTAAAGGCGATCCTGCTGCCTCATCCTCCAGAGCAGCTGAGTCTACAGACGTGCACCACTGCGCCCAGCTTGGAGTATATATTTAACTTAAGCTCTCTATCAACTCTGGGCAGGGCTCTATTGGGGAAAATAGGTTACATCCAACAAGATTCCACTTCCTGTGGATGAACAATCTCACTTAATATTGTTGTTCTTGTGTGATTACAGAAAACTCCAGTTTTCTGTACTGGAGTACTTGGGATGAAAACGTGCTTTTTTTTTTTTTTTTTTTTTTTTTTTTTTTTTGAGACGGAGTCTCGCTCTGTCGCCCAGGCTGGAGTGCAGTGGCCGGATCTCAGCTCACTGCAAGCTCCGCCTCCCGGGTTCCCGCCATTCTCCTGCCTCAGCCTCCCAAGTAGCTGGGACTACAGGCGCCCACAACCGCGCCCGGCTAATTTTTTGTATTTTTAGTAGAGACGAGGTTTCACCGTGGTCTCGATCTCCTGACCTTGTGATCCGCCCGCCTCGGCCTCCCAAAGTGCTGGGATTACAGGCGTGAGCCACCGCGCCCGGCCGAAAACGTGCTTAACCCGCATTTAGCAGAGGCCTCTGTGGGTGCCACGCACAGGGCAAGGTATTGGGGGTGCCATGATGAACAAGTTAGACACAACTTACGCCTTTTCCTGGAGCTTGTAGTTTGTGTCAAGGGGGAGAAGGGAAAACGACAAATCTCTGGGTCACGGCTTCTCTTATTCTCCAGCTTCAGGGCAGGCCAGGCTCCGGCCATAGCCCTTTGCTGGACAGATACTGAGCAGTTGCTGGCCAATAGGCACTGGTCCATGGGAGGACCCTGGGGATAGAGTGGTCAACAAGGCAGACACAGCCCCTCCCCTTCCTGAGCTTCTCTTTGCCTCAGTGGGAGACAACCTGATCTCCACCCATCCTCACTCGAGTAGGAAAAGTATACAGAAATCTCATGAACAACTAGATAACATAATTCCCAACAGTGATTCAAGTCAGGAAGGAAAGAGACAGAGGACCAGGGTAGAGAATGAGTGGGGGTGGTCAGGGAGGACCTCCCAGAGGAGGTGACGTTTAATTTTAGACCTGCAGATGAAGAAGAGCCAGCCACATGAAGAGTAGGGAATGGTGTTTCAGGCAGAGGGAACAGTATGTGCAGAGGCCATGAGGTAGAGAAAAGACCAGCTTGGCTCAGGGCCACATGAATTGTGGAAGTGTTTGGATTTTATTCCAAGGGTAGTGGGCAGTCATTGAAGGTTCTGAGAAGAGGCTGACATGATCTTATTTCCATTTTAAGATCCCTCGTGGCTGCCGTGTTGAGAATGGACCAGGGTGGGATGGGCAGAGGCCGGGGTCAGGGGTGACCATGACACTGCACACTGCCTCTCCCCTCTGGTCTGGGCACAGGCTGTGCTCTCTGCCTGGAGCGGTCAGCAGAGCTGCAGAATTCCATGGCTGAGCCAGTTTGCCCCTACTCTCTCTCTATATATTTTTTGATATGGAGTCTTGCTCTGTCACCTAAGCTGGAGTATAGTGGCGCCATCTCGGCTCACTGCAGCCTCTGCCTCCTGGGTTCCAGCGATTCTCTGGCCTCAGCCTCCTGAGTAGCTGGGATTACAGGTACATGCCACCAGGCCCGGCTAAGTTTTGTACTTTTAGTAGAGACAGGGTTTTGCCATGTCGGCTAGGCTGGTCTCGAACTCCTGACCTCAGGTGATCTGCCACCTTGGCCTCTCAAAGTGCTGGGATTACAGGCATGAGCCACCGCGCCGGCCACCCTTACTCTACTTTTATGAGTCAAGTGACTTGTAAACAAGTTTCTACCTGGGGCCTATTTGTTTTATTTATTTATTTATTAATTTATTTATTGAGTCTCACTCTGTCATCTAGGCTGGAGTGCAGTGGTGCGATCTTGGCTCACTGCAACCTCCACCTCACAGGTTCAAGCGATTCCCCTGCCTTAGCCTCCCAAGCAGCTGGGATTACAGGTGCCCACCACCACACCTGGCTAATTTTTGTATTTTTAGTAGAGATTGGGTTTTACCATGTTGGCCAGGCTTGTCTTGGACTCCTGACCTCAGGTGATCCACCGGCCTCAGCCTTCCAAAGTGCTGGGATTACAGGCATGAGTAATACGCCTGTATGTGAGTCATATCTGCATGGCCCGTATTTTTTTTTTTTTTTTTGAGACGGAGTCTCGCTCTGTCGCCCAGGCTGGAGTGCAGTGGCCGGATCTCAGCTCACTGCAAGCTCTGCCTCCCGGGTTCACGCCATTCTCCGGCCTCAGCCTCCCAAGTAGCTGGGACTACAGGCGCCCGCCACCTCGCCCGGCTAGTTTTTTGTATTTCTTAGTAGAGACGGGGTTTCACCGTGTTAGCCAGGATGGTCTCGATCTCCTGACCTTGTGATCCACCCGTCTCGGCCTCCCAAAGTGCTGGGATTACAGGCTTGAGCCACCGCGCCCGGCCTAACCCGTATTTTTTTTAAAGTGCACGTGAGTATCCCATACCCATGTCGAGCGGATTCAGGGGAGACCTCCCAGTTTCTCCACCAGCTCTCCTAGACAGTGGGAGGCCGTGTCCACAATGAAGCCCTGAGGCCTGTAGGAGTCAGATATACATCTCATAACCGCATAGGAACACAACATTGGGTTCGTTATTGATTCAGCGCCATGTGTATTCTAACATTAACTCAATTTCTCTAATACTCTGTCTGACTCTGTGATGGCCTGGAAAATGATGGCGGCGAGTTTGCGCCACTGGTCCTGCTGCTCTATACCTGGATAAGTCCTTTCATCTCTGGATGACAGTAATTATTATTATTATAAGAGCTGTCACCTTTAGACATGTGCTCTGCAGTGATCACTCTGTAAAGACCTTTATATGCATTAACTCATTAAAGTCTCACATCTACCCTGTGAAGTCCCATCACTGCCATCATCACCACCATCATTACCATTACCATCACCATCGTCACCAGCACCATCACCACATCACCACCACCATCACCACCACCATAATCACCATCACTATTATTGCCATCATCACTGTCACTAGCACCACCACCACCACTACCACCATCATTTCCACCACCAACACCACAATCACCATCATCACATCACTATTACCACCATCATCACCACCATGATTACCACTATCACCAGCACCATCATCACTATGACCATCACTACCATGATTATCACCATCACCATCATTATTACCACCATCACCACCATCATTACTATCACCACCACCATCACCACCACCATCACCACCACCATAATCACCATCACTGTTATTGCCATCATCACTGTCACTAGTACCAACACCACCATCATCACTACCACCATCATTATCACCACCATCAACACCATAATCACCATCATCACATCACTATTACCACCATCATCACCACGATGATTACCACCATCACCAGCACCATCATCACTATGACCATCACTACCATGATTATCACCATCACCATCATGATCACCACCATCACCACCATCACTATGATCATCACCATTAATACCATCATCACCACCACCGTCATCACCACCACAATCACCATCAATATCATCCCACTACTACCATCACCATTATTACTGTCATCACCATCATTATCATACAATCAATTCACAGAAATAAACTGAAACTAAGCAACAGGTGTACACACACACACACACACACACATACACACAACAGAGGTGGGATTCAAACCCAGATGCCTACTGACACCAGTGCCTATGATCTTTTTTTTTTTTCTTTTTGAGACAGGGTCTCACTCTGTCACCCAGGCTGAACTCACTGCAGCCTCTGCCTCTTGGGCTCACGGTCCTCCCACCTCAGCCTCCCAAGTAGCTGAGGCGTGCACTACTGTGCACCACTGTGCTCCGCTAATTTAAATGAATTTTTTTTTCTTGCTGTTGCCCAGGCTGGTCTCAAACTTCTGAGCTTAAGCGATCTGCTCACCTCAGCCTCCCAAAGTGCTGGGATTACAGGTGTGAGCCACCATGCTGGCGAGTACTCACACATGTACCATGAAGTCACATTGCTCCCTGTCTCCCCCTATAAAACGAAGTTTAGATTTAATGACCTCCAAGACTTTGCTACTCAAAGTGTTGTCCCTGGACCAGCAGCCATCACTTGGGAATTTGATAGAACTGCTGAATCTCAGACCCCGCCTTAGACCTACGAATCTGTATTTTAACAAATGCCCAAGTTGTATTTTAACAAGTGCCCAAGTTACAGGTGTGAGCCACCGTGCCCAGCCTGCAGGCTGGAATTTGAGGACCTCCCCAACAGGTTCTTCCTCCTTGGACATTCTGTGAACTGCGACCTCTGTATGGAGTAAAGGGTCACTCTGTTAGGACAGTAAGACCCCTACATGCCCTTTCCTGACTATTCCATTGAAGCCAGGCTGAGGGGAGCTCCTTCCTTCCCTCCCTCCCTCCCTTCCTTCCTTCCTTCCTTCCTTCCTTCCTTCCTTCCTTCCTTCCTTCCTTCCTTCCTTCTTCCTTTCCTTCCCTCCCTCCCTCACCCCTCCCTTCCCCAGTCCCTCCCTCCCTCCCCCAGTCCCTTCCCCCTCCCCCTCCCTCCTTCCCCCCTCCCTTCTCCAGTTCCTCCCTCCCTCCCTCCCCCAGTCCCTCCCCCTCCCCCCCTCCCTCCCCCCCTTCCTTCCTTCCTTCTCGGAAGCATCTTCTTGTTGGACAGACACAGTCGAGTGTTTCTCAGACTACATGACCCTGTGGATCCCGAGGAGCCACGTGGAGGGGCTGAGGCTGTGGCTGGCTAGGACCTTGCACTTGCCAGGTAAGAGGCAGTCGGTGGCTGGGCGGGGTCTTTGCTGGGGCTTTTGTGTTGCCTTCCCCTGCCTGCAGTGCTCCTCCCCCATGGCTCTTGCAGGTTCCTGGGCATCATTCAAATCTCTGCTCAAAGGCCACCTCCCCCTGCAGCCCTTCCAGGCTCTCTAAAGCCATCCACGCCCACCCCGGTCACAATCCTGGCACTCCTCACTAGTAAGATGATCTCCTGCCATTGTTCCCAAGTTTGTGATCTGCACCCCTCTTCCCAACAGAAGGCTGCGCTGTGAGGGCACGGCCCACGTGCTTTTTGTTTACAGCTGCGTCTTCAGAACCGAGAACACTGCCTCGTGCTTAGAAGAGTCCCAGTAAATATTTGTTGAATGAACAAGTGGCCCAAAGCCCTGGAAGAAGCGCCCATCTGGTGCCGATAGCTCCAAAATTGAAATCACTCTGCAAAAGTGGAAGTGAGACTAAAGGGGTGATTCTCACACAAAATGGGAGGCCATCACATGCTTGGTGGGGGAAGAGCGCACCTAAAATAGCAAAAAACAAGGGCATAGTGTCACTTCCAGAAACCTTTCTGCCATGAGCTTTCCAACAGAAGAAGTAGGAAAGTGCTGGATGGCATCAGGGTACCTGGAACCTTCTGGAAGGAACACGAGTAGAGAGAGGAGCAAACAGCTTGCTTCCCTCCATGCTCTCCATCTCAGTGGCTGCAAAGCCAGCCCCCAGGTTCCTCCTCTCTTTTGCACAGAATCATAGATATCGAGGAGGGAGGCTTTCTAGTCTCTCCCGAAGTCTAGGAAAACCTCCCAGGGACCCTGCTCATTCTGGAAATTCCTAAAGCACCTTCTGGGACCAGTAGGGCCTAAATCTGCCCTGGGAGGGCCAACCACCCGTTGACCAGCCAGCCCAGGAGGCCTTGGGAGAGACATTTGTGTATTAAAAGGCCACTTTTCCAGGAGAAAAGCTGTGGATACATTAAGCTGTCGCCTGTTCTTTGGAGAGCCATTATTAATGGAAAACAATAGATTAATAGTTTTAAAACGCTTGTTCAATAAGTAATTTTTATGGCTCTGGATAGAGCCCATTAAACATTTCTGTGTGTTATTATAAAGAAGTTTTAAGCGTAAAATCATAAAGCCAATAATCAGAGAATTAGTCACAGCGGCCAGCCACAGGCCATTAGTTTTAGGCGCTGTCAGAGCCACCTGTGGCTTTTGAGGGAGAGTTTTCATTTCACGCGGCAGCGCCAGGTGGGGATGGAGAAATGATGGTGCCTGCTGCCTTCCATAAACTTGAGGGGACAGCAAGCAGGTGTGAGCAGCAGGGTGCCAGGCAAATATTTACAAAGTGCAAACGTGAATGCAAAACTAAAACGATCCAGGTCAATTTGCACATCCAGCTCAGACACTTTATTTCCCCAGCGAGTTACCTTTCACAGCCTTCCTCCGCCAGAGGTACGGCCTTGATCTCTTGCTAAAGATAGCGGTGGAAGCTGCGTGCTTTTGAAAGGAAAGCATGTCACCAGAGAATCCCACGTAGAAAGGCTGCCAGAGCTGTTTTCTGGAATAGCGTATTCATCTCCCATCAAATGCACAATCAAGTCAAGCGTTTGAAAGTGAAACTGTGAGATTTAAAAATGCTTTAAAAATAATCATGACAAAAGCAATACAAGATAATTACAGAAACTAGAGGCAACCCAAAGGAGATAATCAAAACTGCTTATAATCCCTCTACCCAGAGATAGCCCCCTTTATTTTTCACTCATTCAACAACTACTTATTTATTTATTTATTTATTTTTTTGAGATGGAGTCTCACTTTGTTGCCCAGGCTGGAGTGCAGTGGTACAATCTCAGCTCACTGCAACCTCTGTCCCCCGGGTTCAAGCAATTCTTCTGCTTCAGCCTCTGGAGTAGCTGAGACTACAGGTGGCCCCCACCGTGCCAAACAAATTTTTGTATTTTTATTTCTATTTGTTTATTTTTTTGAGACAGAGTCTCACTTTGTTGCCCAGGCTGGAGTGCAGTGGCGTGACCTCGGCTCACTGCAACCTCTGCCACCCAAGTTCAAGCGATTCTCTTGCCTCAGCCTCCTGAGTAGCTGAGACTACAGGTGCCTGCCACCACTCCCAGCTAATTTTTTTTGTGTTTTTGGTAGAGACAGGGTTTCACCATGTTGGCCAGACTGGTCTTGAACTCCTGGCCTCAAGTGATCCACTCACCTCAGCCTCCCAAAGTGCAACAATTACAGGTGTGAGCCACCGTGCCCAGCCGCTTTCAATAACTATTTATTGAGAACCTTCTGTGTGCCAGAAATAACTTGAGGCACTAAAGATGCAGCAATGAACAAAACAGACAAATACCCGTAGCCACATGGAGCTGACCTTTTTTTTTTTTTTGAGATGGAGTCTCGCTCTGTTGCCCAGACTGGAGTGCAGTGCCGCAATCTTGGCTCACTGCAAGCTCTGCCTCCCGGGTTCACGCCATTCTCCTGCCTCAGCCTCCCGAGTAGCTGGGACTACAGGTGCCCGCCACCACGCCCGGCTAATTTTTTGTATTTTTAGTAGAGACGGGGTTTCACCGTGTTAGCCAGGATGGTCTCGATCTCCTGACCTCGTGATCCGCCCGCCTCGGCTTCCCAAAGTGCTGGGATTACAGGCGTGAGCCAGCCGGAGCTGACATTTGACTAGACGGCAATAAACAATCAATATAACAAATAAGCCAGTAAGATAGTCGGTTAGAAGACAATGAGTGTGCAGAAAAGGGTGAAGGAGGGCAAGATAGGGGAGTGTTAAGTGGGTAGTTAGGGTGGGCTTCATGGAGAAGGCGACATTTGCACCAGGACTGAAAGGAGGTAGGGGAGTCAGCCATGCGGATATCTAGGAGAAGAGAGTTCCAGGCAGAGGGCACAGCCAGTGCAAGGGCCCTGAGGCAGGAGTGGGCCTGGGATGATTGAGAAATAGCAGTGGGTCTGGTGTGGTTGGAGCAGAGGGAGGGAGGGGAAGAGAAGTGGGAAAAAGGGTCAGAGAGCTGAGGGCAAGTCACGTGAGGCTTACAAGGGTTTTGTTTTTTTACACAATGGAGTTTTTTATTTTTTGTTTTTTTTTTTTTTCTGGGACAGTGTCTCACTCCATCACCTAGGCTGGAGTGCAGTGGCACAATCTTGGCTCACTGCAGCCTCCGCCTTCTAGGTTCAAGTCATTCTCGTGCCTCAACCTCCCAAGTAGCTGGAATTACAGGTGTGCACCACCACACCTGGCTAATTTTTGTAGTTTTAGTAGAGATGGGGTTTCGCCATGTTGGCCAGGCTGGTCTCAAACTCCTGAGCTCAGGTGATCCTCCCACCTCAGCCTCCCAAAGTGCTGGGATTACAGTGTGAGCCACCACACCTGGCTGGCAATGAAGAGGTCTGAGCAGAGAAGAGACGCAATCTGCCTACGTTTTGAACAGGATCCTGCGGGATGCTGCATGGAATATTCACAACAGGGGCAAAGGAGGAAGCTGGGGGACATGGGAGGAGGCAGCAGCAGTGACACAAGCTGAGGATTCGTGTGGGGAGACGGGGTCGGATTCTGGATACACCTTGATTGAAGAACCATCGGGCTTTCCTGTTGGTATATGCCTTTTCAGACTTTTAAAAATTACTGCTATTTTTGTCCCCTCCAGGTAAGAAGCTTCCAGGCAGAGCAGTTTCTACCTGCGAGTCTGATATTTCTGACCCTGCCAGAGAAGCCACCTCCACAGGCTCAACCCACGTTTCTGTCCCTTTCTCGTTCCAGGCACCTGGAGGGCCCCTAACCACCTGGATTCTTCTCTTGCTAAATGTGGCTACTTCCTGCATCCGGCTTCAGATGGTGACTTCTTTTTTCGAGTTCAATACTCGGCCTGCTTTGTGCAGAAAGAGGTGGGTTTGGGAATTTTTTTTTTTTTTTTTTTTTTAAGGGAGATTTAAGGATCTAAGCCTGAGCTCAGATGTCAAGTAAGGAGACACTGCACCATTATTCCTCTGTAGAAACTGAGCTGAGGGAGACCAGAAATCTCTGCCTTCATGGAGTTTATGGGCATAGATATTAAAAGGCCGCCCAACTCAGATGCTGCCTCGTCCAGGCAGTCCTCCTGAGACTCCCCCCTTCTCTGTGCAGTGGACCTGCTTCTATCATTGCCAACGCTGACTCACAATGTGCCCACTCACACACCATCTCCTGCTGGACCTGGAGTCTTTGGGGTGAGGCAGTCACACCCACAGGCTTGCCTCAGGGCCTGGCACACAGTAGGTACTCAGTAAGTGCTTAATGAAGTGAATAAATGGTGCTGAGGAGTTGCAAAGGCTGACTGACAGCCCTCACTTGCACAGGCCCATTATGGGCTCACGAGACCATGTGATTCTAAAATTTACAGAAGTAAGATATTTTTGTATTTTTTTTCCTTTCTGTTTTTTGAGACGGAGCCTCGCTCTGTTGCCCAGGCTGGAGTGCAGTGAGGCAATCTCGGCTCACTGCAATTTCCACATCCCAGGTTCAAGCGATTCCCCTGCCTCAGCCTCCCAAGTAGCTGGGATTACTTGGTAAAGACGGGGTTTCACCCTGTTGGCCAGGCTGGTCTTGAGCTTCTGACCTCAAGTGATCCACCCACCTCGGCCCCCAGAGTAGCTGGGACTACAGGCATGCACTGCTATGCCCAGATAATTTTTGTACTTTTTGTAGAAGATGGGGTTTCACCATGTTGCCCAGGCTGGTCTGGAATTCCCAGGCTCAAGCCATCCTCCCACCTCGGTGTCCCAATGTGTTGAGATGATGGGAATGAGCCACCGTGCCAGCATTCTTGTTACTTAAATTTCACGCCAGGGGTCCTGCAAGGGGACGACCAGCCCCACAGATTGGCTCACAGTTTTTTTTTCTTGTCTTCTCCTCACCTCCACTTCCCCTTTCCGTTCCTTTGTGCTCCCTTCCTTGACCCAGCCCAGAGTCTTTCCCGAGTGGGTCGGTGGTCTGGAGTGGGGGAAGGAATTTTGGGAACTACCCTGCTCCTCCTCTTTCTCTTCCTCTCTGTGGTCACCCTTCTCGGACAGCCCCGTCAATACCCGCCCTTCTCAGGCCCCACCGCAAAGCTTAGACTTGGGTTCTTCTTGTGTGGCTGAATGAGGGCAGTCTGGGAGGGGTGGAGGGACCCATTGGTTTGACATCTTTGAAGTCTGCCTCGTGCTGGAATGAGCTAGACCAGCTCTCACGTCGAGTCTCAGCAACGGCCACATGCCTTTGGCTTAGTCATTTACCTTCTCTAAGCCTCAACTGCCTCATCTGTAAAATGAGAATTTTTTTGTCTTGTAAGCCCAGCCTTGGCCGGGCTTGGTGACTCACGCCTGTAATCCCAGCACTTTGGGAGGCCAAGGTGAGCGGATAACTTGAGGCCAGGAGTTCGAGACCAGCCTGGCCAACATGGTGAAACCCTGTCTCTACTAAAAATAGAAAAATTAGATGGGCCTGATGGCGTATGCCTGTAATTCCAGCTACTTGGGAGGCTGAGGCACGAGAATCGCTTGAACCCAGGAGGTGGAGGTTGCAGTGAGCAGAGATCACACCACTCCACTCCAGCCTGGGTGACTGAGACTCTGTCTCAAAAGCAAAAAACAGCCCAGCCTTATGAGACACTGATGGGCGTCAAAGGAGATAAAGTGTGTTTGTCAACTGTCAAGGGACATTGGGATGCAAGTTCTTATTCTGTCTGACTAGGTTTGACCTTCCCAAAACCCACAAATGTTCCCTGGCCTGGAGGGCTTCCTTGGTAGGGGCTGAGCTTCCAGAGCCAGACCCAGCTTCCGAGTTGCTGTCGACCCTGGTTTCATTTCCCATCCCTCTTCCACAAGCCCACCTTGTAGCAGGTTCATGGTATCCTATTTGCTGTGAACAGGGACTGACCTATAATTGCAGCCTACTAACTGTATTTTCCTCTCTCATTTGCACACATGAATTTTGCCCTACTTCCAGAAAGCAAATTACAGGCTGGAAATCAGAATATTTCAGAAAGGGGTGACAAGGTTGGAGCGGAGTGATCGATACATAATGAAGTGTCCAATGCTAAGGTCAAGACTGGGCCGGGAAAGTGTCCACTGTGGGCCCATGTTCATCCAGGTAATGGGTTCAGAGGGTCTGGGAGGTGGCAGAAGGGCCTCCCAGGCTGGGTGTCTCTCTAAAGGCCAAGGCAGGTGGCCCTGGCCCCTGCACTGCAGAATGTGGCCCAGAGAGACAGGTGGTAGCTGCAGATGCAGTACGGCATCATTCTTCCAGACATCCCTGGGTACTGGCTGGGTGCTAAGTCTCCTGGGTTTGGTTCTGAGCAAGGAGGGGTGAGATGGGAGGGGAGGGGTGAGATGGGAGGGGAGGGGGGGATTAAAGCTGTCTGATCTCGGGTTCTGGATTTCCCATGATGGCTGGCTCAGGGGGTCACTTGGGTTATCACCAAAGCTGCAAAATTGCATCTTTGTGTCCTTTCTCTCTGGATTGAAAAAATTGGCTAGTTTGAATGTTTTTTTGTTTTTTGTTTTTGTTTTTGTTTTTTGGACCTGGGTAATGTCAAAGAGTTATAGACCCCAGGTACGATCAGGTGCAATGTCTACATTTTAAGCATCAGGGAAGAAAGGTTGAGCCCCAGATCCAATTGTGAGCTCTTTCACGGCCGTGTGCGCTCCTTGAATTCAAGTTTCTCTCCAGCTCTCATCAGCGGGGCACCTCTGTAAGCTAAACAAGATTTGGATGGGAGTGGGGAGGGCTAGAAACCCAAACATCTATAGGGACCAAACCCGCCACAGAAATGAGCATGCTGGACTGAGGAGGAGGCAGTAAAGAATTTTACTCATTCCTTCATTTAGTCAGCTGTTTTTTTTTTTGTTGTTGTTGTTTTTGTTTTTTGTTTTTTTTGAGATGGAGTCTCGCTCTGTTGCCCAGGCTGGAGTGCAATGGTATGATCTTGGCTCACTGCAACCTCTGCCTCCCAGGTTCAAGCGATTCTCTTGCCTCAGCCTCCCAAGTAGCTGGAATTACAGGTGTGTGCCACTACGCCTAGCAAATTTTGTATTTTTAGTAGAGACGGAGTTTCACCATGTTGGCCAGGCTGGTCTCAAACTCCTGACCTCAAATGATCCACCCTCCCCAGCCTCCCAAAGTGCTGGGATTACAGGTGTGAGCCACTGCGCCCAGCCTGTTTTTTTAAAGAGACAGGATCTTGCTGTGTCACGCAGGCTCACTGCAGCCTTAACCTCCTGAGCTTAAGGGATCCTCCCACTTCAGCCTCCCGAGTAGCTGGGACTATAGGCGTATAACACCATGCCCAGCTAATGTTTAAATTTTTTGTAGAGATGGAGACTCACTGTGTTGCCCAGGCTGGTCTCAAACTCCTGGCTTCAAGTGATCCTCTCACCTTGGCCTCTCAAAGCCCTGGGATTATAGGCGTGGGCCACTACGCCTGGCCCAGCAAACACTTATATATAGCTTATTCTGTGCTGGGCACCGTTCTACTCACTTTGCAAATATTAACTCATCTCACCTTCACAGCGATTCTGTGTAGTTGGTTCTATACTGATCCCCATTCTGCAGGTGAGAGAACTAAGCAGAGAGAGATTAGGAGACTTGCCAGCTGGTAGCAACAGAGCTGGGCTTTGAGCCAGGCCACATGGTAGGGGCTGGGGCATGCTGGAACAGGCACAACCTGCAGTCCTGGCCCTCTACAGAGGGAGCGGAGGCTGGACTTCACTCCAGCCCCATTTTGCCAGATTTTCCAACATTTCAAGATAAACTGGAAATCTATAATTGTATGTGAAATCCTCCAGTTTAAAAAAGTTCACTTTAATTTTTTTTTTTTTTTTTGAGACGGAGTCTTGTTCTGTCACCCAGGCTGGAGTGCAGTGGCATGATCTCGGCTCACTGCAACTTTTGCCTCCTGGGTTCAAGTGATTCTCCTGCCTTAGCCTCACGAGTAGCTGGAATTACAGGCATGCATCACCATACTCGGCTAATTTTTTTTTTTTCTTTGAGACGGAGTCTCGCTCTGTCACCCAGTCTGGAGTGCTGTGGCGCAATCTCGGCTCACTGCAAGCCCCGCCTCCTGGGTTCACGCCGTTCACGCCTCAACCTCCGAAGTAGCTGGGACTACAGGCACCCGCCACCACGCCTGTCTAATTTTTTGTATTTTTGGTAGAGATGGGGTTTCACTGTGTTAGCCAGGATGGTCTCGATTTCCTGACCTTGTGATCCGCCCGCCTTGGCCTCCCAAAGTGCTGGGATTACAGGCGTAGGCCACCGCACCCAGCCTAATTTTTTATATTTTTGGTAGAGATGGGGTTTCACCATGTTGGCCAGGCTAGTCTAGAACTCCTGACCTCAAGTGATCCACCCACCTCGGCCTCCCAAAGTGCTAGGATTACAGGTGTGAGCCACTGCGCCCGGCCAAGTCAGTTTAACTTTGTATTTTTAGTAGAGATGGGGTTTCACCATGTTGTCCAGGTTGGTCTCGAACTCCTGACCTCAACCGATCCACCTGCCTTGGCCTCCCCAAATGCTAGGATTACAGGCATGAGCTGCTACGCCTGGCCCCAACAAGCATTTATTGAGCATCTATTGTATGCCCAGCCCTGTGCTGGTGCTGACGGAACAGATATGACCAAGGCGTGACTTGCCCCAGGAAGAGCTTATCGTTTTCTTCTTATCTGATCTGAACTTCAAAAATGAGTGTGCTGTGGTGGAAGGGCCCCTGCACCAGCCCAGCTCAGAAGACCTGGGCTCATCTCCGCTCAGCCTGGCTCACTGCCATGTTGGACTCCAAAGTTGCTTTGCTTCTTAACCTGAAAGAGAAGGGGCTGAGCGGGAGGGTCTTCCTCTGCCCACCTGCCTTTATTAAGGGCTAAGAGTGGCCACGCCAAAGCCGGTGTTGGTACGCCTAAGAATTGTGGGGCCCCACCCCGGGATCCCCAAGCAGGGCTGCCAGGGCACCTGTTTGACATCCCGGGGCTGGTCACTGCTCCCTCTGCACTGGGCCTGTGATTCTGGAAGCCGCCGCCAGGGGGAGGGTGTTGCCGGCATCGCCCGACACTGGGGCGAATCGCTGAGAAAAGCAGAAACGACTCCGACCCGGGCGCCCGCTTGGTCTCCATCGTCCTGCCCTTGAAGCCCAGATGCCCCAATGCCCCAGTCCCCGGCATCCTTCACTGACCGAGGTGTGGGAGCGGGTCGGGGGAGGAGGGCTCTGCATCCCTGAACAGAGTTGCACAGAGGTGGGCAGAACAGGAGCAACAGAGGCGGGTCTCTGCTGCCCCCACCTCCCCTCCAACCCCTTCCCCCATCTGAGAACCTCATCGAATTGACTGATTCATTCCTGGTGACTTCTGCAGCCGCCACTTCCGTGGCTGCACCTTGAACTTGCATTAAGTTTTAATTAAAGCCGTTTCACCGGCCTTGCCCTTGGCTAAATGCAGCTGTGGGCACAGGGCACATAGATATTTAATACTCTGCCTCTCCCCGCTGATGGCGCAGGGTGCCCAAGGGTGTACCCGAGCCGTGCCCTGCTCGCAGTGATCTGCGAGCTCGCTTAAGTGTGCCCACAGGCCCCGAGCGGGAGGCCGCGCAATAACTATTCATTGCCCTGGGTTAAGTGTGCCCAGGGGCACCTGTAAACTCAATGCAGTGATTAGCGATTACTCCCAGTGAAGGCTGCCCGAGCTCCTGCAGAATGTCCATGGGCCCTAAATATAGCCTCCTCATGGCGACTTAAAGGGCACGGTGCATTTTGGCTGTGCACTTGTCACGTTTTCCCTTCTTCCTTTTTTAAATATCTTTTCGGAGACAGAGTCTCATTCTGGCCAGAGTCGCCCAGGCTGGAGTGAGTGGGACAATCTCAGCTGACTGCAACTTCCGCCTCCTGGGTTCAAGTGAACCTCGTGCCTCAGCCTCCTGAGTAGCTGGGACTACAGGTGTCCGCCACCACTCCTGGCTAATTTCCTTCCTTCCTTCCTTCCTTCCTTCCTTCCTTCATTCCTTCCTTCCTTCCTTCCTTTCTTTTTTTTTTTGTATTTTTAGTGAAGATAGGGTTTCACCATGTTGCCCAGGCTGGTCTCGAACTCCTGAGCTCAGGTGATCCACCTGCCTCAGCCTCCCAAAGTGCTGGGATTCCAGGCATGAACCACTGTGCCTGGCCTTCCCTTCCTTTGTTTAGCAGAATTGCTTCCCCCCTTCTTACAGTCTGGCCTCTGGGGGCCTCCGCCTTCCTCCCGGTTCAGCAGGGAGGATGGGCTGGGGCACCCTGGTGCAGCTCTGGGTGGTGTCGGGGAAGTGCCGCGTCCTCTTCATTCTCCTGCCAGACCTTGCGGACGTCTTCTCCATTTCTTCCACTTTGCTCCCCAAGGGAAGACAGCATCCCCTAAAAGCAAGGCCATCACAGGGCTCACCTGAGGGGCTCCCTGTGGGCCGCCTGAGCCTGCTGCTAACATGGGCTCTCTGGGGCCAAGAAACAGCTGAGCTAGGCAACTGGGGAGGCTGCAGGGTGGTGGGGGGCCTCTTCCTGGCCCCACCCACTCCTTTCTGCTTCTGGAAGCCCGTCTGTCCCTGGGGAGAAGAGGTGGGTAGCCTTGAGTTGGGGAGCTGTCAAGATGAATCAGTCCACTCTGGCCCCAGTCTCCCCATTCTGTATTGGGTAGGAGAGGGGATCTGATGATCTGTGAGGGACCCTCTGCTGGTCTGTGACTGTTCAGTGCCACAACCTCCCTGGCCAAGTCTGACGCAAAGGCAAAGGGGCAGCTGGAGAAAGTAGAGAGACTTGAGAGAGCACCTGGGTGGGGTGGCACTGGCTGCAGAGGGGTTTTGGGGAAGGTCCCTTGCCCACGCCATCACCTTGCGCCCTGGTCTGTGAAACGGGAGAATGGTGCCACCCTACGCAATGGCCGTGAGACTCAGGCGTGGGACGAGAAACCACTGTCTCGGTTTGCCTGTCTCAGTTTTAGCACTGAAAACCCCACATCAGGGGAACCTCCCCAATCCTGGGGAACCGGGATGGTTGGACCCTCTAAGAACGGTGCCATTGGGGGGCACAGGTGTACTCTCTGGGCCTGTAGAAGCCCTCACTCTCTACTTCTGCTAGTTGGATCCAAAGAGGAAAGAAAAAGGGCGAGGAAGAAATTGGGATCTAGGGAAAAAAACAAGACAAGAGGCCTAGGAAGCAGCCCCCATGGAAGTGGGCTCTGAGCAGCGTTGGTCCCATGCACACCCGTTCTTGGCCTCACCAGCTGCGCCCAGGACCCCAGCTGCCCCCTTGGCCAGGCCCAGGGTGGCAGCTGAGGCAGTGACATTTCCCTGCGTCTGTTGACACTCGAGTCCCAGAACATAAATGATTTTCTTGTCTTAATGAGCAAACAAGCCGGCGGCACCGCTCTCTCACTGGCCTCCTGCTGGGGTAATTGCCGGCGCTGATGGGCACCGGCAGGGATGTTTGCTCACCTTTGCTCACCACTTGCAGGAGACATTGCTTCCTCTTTGTCTCTGCAGGTCTCCCGGCCCCTGCCCCTGCGCAGCGACGATAGACAGGTAAGTGGGCCCCGCTGGAGTAGCAGGAACGACTCTCTGGAAGTTTCTGCCAGGCCTGGTGGGTGCTCGGGATGCTCGGACGCAGCTTCTGAGTTTGCTTGTCCTCCGGAGAGTGTAGTGGACGGTACGGACTCTTCAGGGACCAGGTCTTGCCAGCCGAAGTTTGAAGCTCCCGCTGGTGCCCTCCAGGCAGAGGCCTGAGGCCTGAGGCCATCTGAGAAGAACCTGGAAGAGGGGACCCCAGCTTTGGGTGGGAGGCTGGGTTGGAAGACTCTAAGGTCCTTCCCGTGCTAAGATTCTCTCTGCCAAGTCTCCAGTGACAGGGAGCTTGTTCCTTTGTAAGGAGCTTGTTCCACATTGCACAGGTGCTTCCCGAATTTTCCTTCTGCTGGTCCTTGGAGTGTTTCCCGAAGCCTCCGGGAAGGAGCCAGTCCCTCTTCTCCATTTCACATCCCTTTGAGTATTTGGGATCAGTGAGCTTGACCTCCCCAAGTCTTCCTGACGTCCCCCTGCCAGTCTTCCTGAGATGGGAGCTGGGGACCCTTCCCTACCCCTCTCCCCGCATCTGGCCCTCACCTTTATTCAAGGCCTTCATTCCCATGTCCCACTAAAGGGTGGCAAACAGAGCCAAGGACAGGACTCCAGTTGTGCCCAGCCAGGGCGGCACAGGGGCTGACCGGTTGGCATTGCTGTTAGGGGTCACTGTGTGTGCGTTCTTTCAGCCGCGTTGTACACCTACTGTGTGCCAAGCACCCCTGCAAGGGACCTCCTCCCCTAAAGTATGAGCGTGCTAGTGTCTGGTTGACTCTCCTCCCCGAGTGGCCTGCCGTCCTGCCTCCTGGCCTAGCCATCCTCCCCGTGACCCTGTTACTTTCCTAGGTAACCCCTCAAGTGTCCCTTCTCCATGACTCCTAGTGACCGCGCCTCCCTGGCCACATGGTTTGTGAACGTGTCCTGTTTCTCCAGACTCCATGGCTGCTGTCCCTTCGAGGGGAGCTGGTGGCTTCTCTTGAAGATGCCAGCCTGATGGGACTGTATGTGGACATCAATGCCACCACTGTCACCGTCCAAAGCCCGAGACAAGGCCTTCTTCAGAGGTGGGAGGTCAGTGGTGGGCGGCAGGCCCTGCCAGGCGGTGCGGGGCCTCTGGGGCATAGCACCCAGAAGAGCAGGTTGCCACCCCTCCAGTGACAAGTCAAATGTCCACCTGCGAGACTGGACAGATTTAGGCAGGCGCCTTCGAAAATTGGTCCCCATTAGCGTGAAGTGCTCCGCTCTGCAGATGAGGGGCTCCTGCAATCATGCATTCAGCTCATCCTGATCATGGTGGCAGGAGCGTAATTACCATCTCTTTAAATAGCCCAAAGTTGCCGTGTAAGAGAAGACGGCTCACATGACATTTGCTCTGAGCTCGCTTCCTGCTAAAAATATCTCAGCTAAATAATATTTCCTGGTTGCATCGGCGCAATAGTCCCTGACCTGGGCTTTGTAACACTTGGGGCTTTAGTTCAGAGATTAGTTCGAAGGTGGGAGAGGGGGCCCCTGTGGTGGGAGTTTGCATCTGGAAGGAGCAGTTTTGGAGACCTCAGGGGGGACCTTCCTCCCTCCCCAGGTGCTGAACACCTCTGCTGAGCTCCTGCCACTATGGCTGGTGAGCGGTCACCATGCCTATTCTTTAGAAGCTGCTTGCCCACCGGGTAAGACCCAGGAGTGCCCCTAATGTCCACCTTTCCGACTTCATCACATTCTCGTCTCTGTTTTTTCCCTCCTCTGGGCACCTTAATCCCCTCTGTCTCATCCCACTTCTCCTCTCCTCAGTCCCAACCTTGGCTATGCATTTCTGAAATGCTTGGGACAAAGAGAAGTTTGCTTTTGCTGGAAGATGTGTGGAGTAGAAGTGGGATGTGGGGTGAATGAAAAGTAAAATCATCTACTACAGACCTGCAAACTTGGGGTCTGCAGACTCTTGGGAGCACCCAAGCTGGCCCCAGGGGCTCTGAGAACAGAGACGGGAGAGAGCGTGCAGCCTGGTCAGACCCTCCAGGGCTCCATGATCTGAGGGCAGTGGGGACCCCTGATCTAGGCCATGTATGTGGTAACTGTTTTGTTCAGCCTGGAGTGACACTGCTGCCCTGGGTCTTATGTCATATAAAGAGGTCTGGAATCTGGAAGACCACTTCCTACCTCCGGGGAATTTAAATTCAAAGAACTCGGTGTGCAACGTTAGGTGGATCAAAGGCTTCATCCTGTGTGGGTAGAGTAGAGGTGGCTTAGACTTTCCATTTGTTTTTTTTTTTTTTTTTGAGACGGAGTCTCGCTCTGTCGCCCAGGCTGGAGTGCAGTGGCGGGATCTCGGCTCACTGCAAGCTCCGCCTCCCGGGTTCACGCCATTCTCCTGCCTCAGCCTCCAGAGTAGCTGGGACTACAGGCGCCCGCCACCTCGCCCGGCTAGTTTTTTGTATTTTTTAGTAGAGACGGGGTTTCACCGGGTTAGCCAGGATGGTCTCGATCTCCTGACCTTGTGATCCGCCCGTCTCGGCCTCCCAAAGTGCTGGGATTACAGGCTTGAGCCACCGCGCCCGGCCGACTTTCCATTTGTATAGAATTTTATCATGGACTGAGTTTCAGGATCAGGGCTCTGGGGATTTTCAGGCATTGGCGGTGACCGTGATGAGCCCCCGAACATCTCTTTCCGTGTTCACAATGTTTCCAGTCCCTTTATGTAAAGGTAGATGCTTCCATTAGCAGCTGCAGAGCTAGTTTAAAATGTCCCGCCGAGAGCCTGACACAGTGAAATTCTTGCTAAAGTGTAAACAACTGATAGGAGCTGTATGTCTTTCTTTTTTTGGGGGGGCGGAGTTTTGCTCTTGTTGCCCAGGCGGGAGTGCAGTGGCATGATCTCGGCTCATTGCAACCTCTACCTCCAGGGTTCAAGCGATTCTCCTGCCTCAGCCTCCCAAGTAGCTGGGATTATAGGCTTCCACCAGCACGCCCGGCTCATTTTTTGTGTTTTTAGTAGAGATGGGGTTTCACCACGTAGGCCAGGCTGGTCTTGAAATCCTGACCTCAGGTAATCCACCCACCTTGGCCTCCCAAAGTGCTGGGATTACAGGTGTGAACCACCGTGCCCGGCCTAGGAGCTGTATTACTTAAGAGCTGCTTTGGAAATGGAAGGGGCACTGGGCTAGGTCACCGAAGCCGAAGACGGTCTCAGTAGAGCCATTTCTGCAGCTTCCCTGATGGCATCTGCTTCCATCAGGATGCAGACGGGCCTTTCCAGAGTGGCGAGGTCCGTCAGGTGTTTGGGGATGGTCTTTTTTCCTTCTCTTCTTCATCCGTGCAGCTAAGTTTCAGCCCAGGCAGTGATACCGGGACACCAAGTAACTTGCTGTCACTGACTGGGGAAGTGTGCTGTGCTGGCCACAGGTGTGGCCCCGGGCAAAGGCCCACCACCACTTCATTTGTCCACGAGCCTGCAAAGTGTCTTTTTCTGTGTCCTGTGTCCTTCCCATTCCAGTGTCATTCCAGCCAGAGTCGGAGGTCTTAGTTCACATCCCCAAGCAGAGACTGGGTCTAGTCAAAAGAGGTTCCTACATTGAGGAAACCCTGAGCCTCAGATTCCTCCGAGTCCAACAGTCCAACATCTTTATGGTGACTGAGAACAAGGACTTTGTGGTGGTCAGCATCCCAGCGGCTGGGGTGCTCCAGGTCCAGGTGAATATCCGGTGGCATCTCTGTCTTGCCCCTTCTCTTCCTGAGGCCCTTCTCCTTCGGTCACCAATGCCATGTGTGGTCAGAAACGTGAAGGGTAGGCTGG
This sequence comes from Theropithecus gelada, assembly GCF_003255815.1. Taxonomy (NCBI): domain Eukaryota; kingdom Metazoa; phylum Chordata; class Mammalia; order Primates; family Cercopithecidae; genus Theropithecus; species Theropithecus gelada. Next base: position 39,707,249 of record NC_037668.1, on the reverse strand, counting down.
TCACAGTGGCTCATGCCTGTAATCCCAGCACTTTGGGAAGCCGAGGCGGGAGGGTCACTTGAGTCCAGGAGTTCAAAACTGGCCTGGGAAACGTAGTGATACCCCGTTGCTACAAAAAAATTTTAAAATGAGGTAGGAGCATTGCTTGAGCTTAGTGGGTTGAGGCTGCAATGAGCTGTGATTGTGCCATTGCACTCCTGCCTAGGCAATGGGAGTGAGACCCTGTCTCAAAAAATAAAAGTAAAAAAGAAAGAAAGAAACATGGAGGGTAGATCTGTGGCGCTGGCTGAAAGTGGACTTCACCATGTATGCCCCTCAGGCCCATACTCTAACCAAGGTAGCCCCATCAGGGGACAACCATAGGGCATGGGATGCCTCCTGCCACGTGCAACTAATTTCTTTCTTTCTCTCTCTCTCTTTCGATGGAGCCTTGCTCTGTCACCCAGGCTGGAGTGCAGTGGTGCGATCTTGGCTCACTGTAACCTCCTCCTCCTGGATTCAAGTGATTCTCCTGCTTCAGCCTCCCGAGTAACTGGGGCTACAGGCACCCACCACAATGCCCAGCTAATTTTTTGTATTTTTAGTAGAGACGGGGTTTCACTGTGTTAGCCAGATGGTCTCAATCTCCTGACCTCGTGATCTGCCTGCCTCAGCCTCCCAAAGTGCTAGGATTACAGGCATGAGCCACTGTGCCCAGCCAACATAAAACTAATTTCTTGTGGCCTCACAGCGATGCCAAGAAGTCGGAGGAACCCCGGGAACACAAGCTTTCTATAGGGTAGACCTGAGCCTGCAATTTGCTGAGATGGCTGCCCCAGTCCTCTGGACGGTGGAGAGCTTCTTCCAGTGTGTGGGTGAGTGTGGCACCATGAGGGTATGACTGCTGGTAACAGGTATACACTGCACAAACCCTCTTTCCTTGGCCCTGGGGTTCTTTCTTCTGTGACAACGTTTCACTCCCTGGACCGCACAGGTCCCACACCGACAAGGTAAGTGAGGCGTCAGACATACTGGCTGGAACTGGCAGGAGAACAACAGTGTCATGGGAACTGAGTGGTCATGTGGTTCCTGGCCCTGGAGTCTGCCAGGGAGGGGACAGCGGAGGCAGATGGGGGTGCATCCCTTTCCTAACTCACTGCACAACCTCAGTGAGTTACTTAACCATGTTGAGCCTCAGTTTTCCCATCTGGAAAATAGGCATACCAGTACCTGTTTTGAGGATTGAAACAGCAAGAGGAGCTATTTCCATTTATCCACTCTCTCTGCATGGGCTCCAGTTCCTCGGGTCACTTGGTAGACAGATCAGTGTCCTTGGCAAAGAGCACGACACAATGCAACTTGTTTCTCAGCTCAAGGGGAACCTTCTTTTAAACGTGGTGTATGTCTTCATGCCAGGATGCTGGGATGGGGTTTTTGGAGAAAGCTCTGCTAACGGACAACCTGGTATTCACACATGCAAAACCACCAGGAGCAAAACCCATTGAAATACAGCACAAGGAAATGCACATAATTCACAAATGATGTCGATCACTTTCATCTTTTACTTCCTAACTGTCCTCAATCAAAGACAGACGCGAAGGAGATTTAACTCAGATGTTAATAGTGCAAGTTTGCCCTGTCACGAGGATATGATGTTTTGGTGCTGCACAAAAATGTAATTATGTTCAGAACTATATTTAAAGATTAAAAGGGGGACTGCCTACCACAGCTAGCCCCAAATTCAGAATTAGAAACAAAGAAAAAGGCGGGATGGGGGGTGAGTTCTGACGGTCTGCTAAAAATGGAAATGTTTCTTGAAAATTTTTACACATTTCGCCTGTTTTTATTTTAACAGTTTGTTGCAGTGATGACATTAATCTTGGAAAGGGAGGGCTAGAACTTTATCCAACAGATATTCACTAGGCAGTCACGGTGTATGCGGCCCCATGCAAGGCTTAGGTGGGAACAGAGGCTGCTGGTTCTTGAAAATTTTTACACATTTCAGCTGTTTTTATTTTAACGGTTTGCTGCAGTGATGACATTAATCTTGGAAAGGGAAGGCTAGAACTTTATGCAACGGATATTCACTAAGCAGTTGCGGTGTATGCGGCCCCATGTAAGGCTTAGGTGGGAACAGAGGCTGCTGTATTCGGTTCTTGCTCTCAGGCAGCGTTCAGTCTGGAAGGGGAGATAAGAAATGCCCAGAGAAAGGCCGGACGCAATGGCTCACGCCTGTAATCCCAGCACATTGGGAGGCAAAGGTGGGAGGATCACTTGAGGCCAGGAGTTTGAGACCAGCCTGGCCAACATGGCAAAACCCTGTCTCTCCTAAAAATACAAAAATTAGCTGGGCATGGTGGTGCACATCTGTAATCTCAGCTACTTGGGAGGCTGAGGCAGGAGAATCGCTTGCACCTGGGAGGTGGAGGCTGCAGTGAGCTGAGATTGTGCCACTGCATTCCAGCCTGGGCAACAGAGCAAGACTCGTCTCAAAACAGAAACAAAAACAAACAAAAAAAAGCAACAAAAAAGAAATGCCCAGAGAATTATGAGGGCAGGTGGACTCAGGAGAGACATCAGAGAGTAAATGATCTTTATCCTGGGTTTTGATGAGAGGTCAGGTCCTTGATAGGAAGATACGGAATACAGCATAAAAATAGATCAGCAACAGTAATAGAAACATTTTAGGAAGAGTTTTTTTGGCCTCTCTGGAAAGATTTACACGGGGAAAGAATGTTCTCTTCCTCATTTTGTTAATTTAACATCAGCAACCAGAATGAATGTCTCCCCTCCCTGGTTCCCAGCACACCTCCCCTGCACCTCCCCTGCAGCTTCCCTGCAGCTTCGAGGTCTTTCTATTCTTATCATAGTTATTGGTGCACGCTCCTGTCTCTCCCTCTAGTATGAATTCCTTAGATCAGGGGCTGTGCCCTGTTCGGCTTCTTATTCTTGACGGGCCTTATCTTGCCGCCTTGCCCTTGGTAAGCACTTCATAAATGCTTGTTGGCTTGAATTTTCACCAGGAATTTAAAAAAATGTTTTACACAGATAACATTTTTCTTTTGTAAATATGTGACTAATGTGTCACATATTTACAAAATATATGCTGGACTGTTAATATATGCTGGAATTGCCTAAACTCCCCGTGGTTAGAGATTTTTAAAAAATCTTCCTTTTCCCTGACCCCAAAAGTAATTAGAACCTATAGGACAAATCCTAATTATTTAAGTGGTCTGGAGAAATCTAGGAGATGGTTTAGATATAGCTGTTTTCATATGTGTGTGCGTGCACATATATATATATATATATATGCGTGTATATATATGCGTGCGTGTGTGTGTGTGTGTGTATATATATATATATTTTATAAGAGACAGGGTCTTGTTCTATTGCCTAGGCTGGAGTACAATAGTGCAATCAAAGCTCATTATAACACTGAGCTCCTGGGTTCAAGGGATCCTCCTGTCTCAGCCTCCTGAGTAGCTGGGATTATAGATACAAGACACCATACCAAGCTAGTTTTTAAATTTTTTTTTTTTTCCCGAGACGGAGTCTCTTGTTGCCCAGGCTGCAGTGCAATGACACAATCTTGGCTCACTGCAACCTCCGCCTCCCAGGTTCAAGTGATTCTCCTGCTTCAGCTTCCGGAGTAGCTGGGATTACAAGTGCCTGCCACCACGCCTGGCTAATCTTTGTATTTTTAGTAGAGACGAGATTTCACCATATTGATCAGGCTGGTCTTGAACTCCTGACCTCAGGTGATCCGGCTGCCTTGGCCTGCCAAACTGCTGGGGTTACAGGCATGAGCCACTGTGCCTGGCCTTAAATATTTTTATAGAGATGGGATCATGCGTGTTGCCCAGGCAGTTCTTAAACTCCTGGACTCAAATGATCCTCCTGCCTTGGCCTCCCAAAGTGCTGGGATTACAGGTGTGAACCACTGTGCCCGGCCTATTTTTACATTTTGAAGTTGGGTTCACGGATGGAAATGCCTCTAGGGGTGGGGAAGGGAATGTCAGCGGTGGGAGAGTGGGGAGGATAAGAACACCCAGGGCCTGGGCGTGGGAGGATAAGGCAGCAAAGCTCAGTGTGGGAGGTGACAGGGAGTGGTGGAGACTCCTGGGAACCTGCAGCCACCAGGTCCCTCTAAGCAGAGCAGCCTTGCTTGGCTGGAGCTGACCCTATCTTGCAGGGAAGCAGGTCCGTGTAGCCAAATCTGGTTTTCCACGAGAACCTGGTTATATAAGAACTCCTGCTTTTAAAATGTTGTTGGTTAATTTAAAAAACAGTTCAAACACCCTGCAGGCTGAGTCAAACATGTCCAAGAGCTGTATTTAACCCCTGGGCCAGAATTTGCGAGCGCGAACCCAGTAGTTCTCAACTGCAGGCGATTTTTGCCTCTCAGGAGACACTTAGCAACATCTGGAGACATTTTTGTTTGTCGTGACTCGGGGGATCCTACCGGCATCTGGTGGGTGGAGGCCAGGGGGCCTGCTAAACACCCTGCACTGTACCTCCTCTCCCGCACTTGACAAAGCGTGATCGGCCTGGAATGCCTACGCTGCCTGGGCTGAGTCTAACCTGAAAGGTGATCGGGCAGGGAGCACTCTCCCATTCTCTGTGGTTTCTGAGGCTGGGCCAATGTATTTGACCTCGAAATAGGAAATGGCTCAAAGATGAAACCAGCTGGTGGCACTGAAGCTACGATAGGGAGTCAGGACCAGGTACCCCTTGCAGAAATCTGAATTTCTGTGATTTAAGTTAAAAAAATGGGCCGGGCGTGGTGGCTTACTCCTGTAATCCCAGCACTTTAACAAGCCAAGGCGGGCAAATCATTTGAGGTCAGGAGTTTGAAACCAGCCTGGCTAACATGGTGAAACCCCATCTCTACTAAAAATACAAAAAAAAATTAGTTGGACGTGGTGGTGCACACCTGTAATCCCAGCTACTCGGGAGGCTGAGGCAAGAGAATCACTTGAACCCAGGAGGTGGAGGTTGTAGTGAACTGAGACTGCACCACTGCACTCCAGCCTGGGCCACAGAGTGAGACTCCAAATCAAAAAAAAAAAAAAGGTATCTTGATGTCCACATAGTCTCAAAAAGGACTCCAGGTGGGAGGACTGTGAAATTCAGCAAATGGACATTTCCCAACCCAGGGCTTGCATCTGACCTCCCCAAGCTTCCGTTCCCCACCTGTGGAAAAGGGTCCCTCACGGTCCCTTCAGCAGGGCGTGGGGAGGATTTTGCTTCCTTAGGAGGAAGGCTGACCTCTGTCTTCCCTCTGGAAGGTTCAGGAACAGAGTCGCCTGCCTCAACTGCTACACTAAGGGCCACTCCCTCCCTGCCATCCCCAGGACCAGAGACCCCTCCAGCAAGAGTGCCATCTGCCGCTTCCTCCCAGGTGTGGGCTGCAGGACCAGCTGCCCAGGAATGGCTTTCTTGGGACCTCCCTCACCAACCTTCTGATGCGCTGGCCAAGGCAAGTCTATGGCTACATCTTCTGCCCACGGTTTCCTCCAAAAAGTCTGGTCCCCATGAGGTATCGGTAGACCCAGCTGGGCCTGAGGCCCTTCTCTCTCACCACCATTCTTCCAAAGAGAACCCCACTGTGATCCCCAACCGTGTCACCTCCTCAAATTCAGAATATTTCCCAGAGAAAGCTGGGCCCCCAAGAGCTCCCACCTAAGGGCAGCCCCCTTCGTCTGTCAGCCTGGATCACAGCAACCTCCCAGTGCCCTGAGACACAGCCGAAGGAGGCAGCGGGGGTGTCAGCAGCTATGCACACAAATGGAGGGAGGGAAACTGAGGCACACCAGAGGACTGGAGACCCAGAGGTCACAGCTTCCTCCAGCTCTTCTTTTTTTTGAGATGGAGTCTCGCTCTGTCATCCAGGCTGGAGTGCAGTGGCATGATCTTGGCTTACTGCAGCCTTCACCTCCCAGATTCAGGCGATCCTCCTGCCTCAGCTTCCTGAGTAGCTGGGATTACAGGCGCGCGCCACCACGCCTGGCTAATTTTGTATTTTTAGTAGAGATGGGGTTTTACCATATTGGCCAGGCCGGTCTGGAACTCCTGGCCTCAAGTGATCCACCTGCGTTGGCCTTCTATTGTGTTGGGACTATAGACGTGAGCCACCGCACCCGGTTCCTCGAACCCATCTTTGGGCTGAGATTCTCAGGGCAGCCGGAGCCCATGTGTTCTTGTTTCTGATGCTTTTTCTCTCTCCACTTCTCTCTTGATGAAGAAGGGGCTTGGACCGTTGCTGCAAACAGCCAAACTGGCGAGGAGAGGCCAGACATCTGCCTCCATTTTCCCTAGAGTGATGCAAGCTCAGCAAGGTCTCCAGGCTCCCCCAGGGGAAGTGGGGTTCCCTGGACACCCCACGCCTCCAGTCACGCTCCCCTCGGAGCCTGTAGAGGGTGTCCAGGCTAGTCCCTGGCGGCCACGTCCAGTCTTGCCAGTGCACCCGACTCTGACCCTGCCTGTGTCCTCAGACGCCTCCTCTCCTCCACCGCCAGCCCTGAGGCCTGAACAGTCTGAATCGCTCCTGGTCTCGGGACCATCTGTCACCCTGACTGAAGGTCTAGGAACTGTGAGGCCTGAGCAGGACCCCGCCCAGTCTCCAGGAAGTCCCCTCCTGCTGAGAGGGCTGTCAAGGGGGCATATGGCTGCACCCGAGCCCGTCTCGGGGGAGCCTGGCCAAGCCAGCGAGGAGCTCCAGCCACTGACAAGGCCCTGGCGGGCCAGGCTGGCGGCAGAGGCACTGGTTTCTCACCATTCTCCCCGAGAGTCCCAGGAAACATCCTCTGGAATAGAGGTGGAGAGGCCGAGCCAGACTGGGCCTGGTTTCCCCAGGGAGGGGGCCAGGGGACTCGTGGACTTTTCATCCTCAGAGCCAAGCGAGGACATGGAGGGGCCGGGACTCTCCACCCCAAGCGTGAGGCAGCCAGACCCCAGTGCCTGTGCCGGGGCCTCAGGACCCGAACTCACCAGGACGCCCAGGGTGAGGCCGGCAGCGCCCTTGGCGGTTCTTCCTGTGGAACCTCTGCCAGCAGAACTCATTCGCCCGGCAGCTCTTCTGACACCCAAAACCTCATCTGTAGGAGGGGCAGACCAGGCCCTATACCTGGAGTGTACCCCTGGCTCTGTGGGCCAGGAGGAATCAGGGGCTGCACATGCATCCAGTCCTCTGTCCACGCAAACCCTGAGCCCGTGGGCTCCCACAGGAGGGTCGCTACCCAGCCTGGTGGAGATTGAACACCCCTTCCCGGCTGGCCGGGGGGCCTCACCCCAGCAGGAGCTGACAGGGCCCACCTTGGCCCCCAGTGCTGAAAGCCACCGGCCTCCTGAGCTTCAGGACAGTGTGGAGGGGCTTCCTGAGAGGCCCCACGCTGAGTCTCCATGGTGACTCCACGGTGAGTCCTGGGTGCACCCTGGGGAGGTGGAGTGCAAAGGGCGGGAGGTAGCGATGGGTCAGCCTGGAGGTGGGGGCTGGGGTTTGTCTCTCCAGGGAAGCCCCAGTGCTCTTCCGGCCCAGATCATCGCTGTGCTCAGCCACAGCTGGGCATCTAGGCCAGGGAGTCCAGGGGCACTGGGTCACTGAGAGTCACCAGGGCCATCCAAGCCAGCAAGGTACCAGCTGCTGCCATGGAACCCAGAGGGAGTGGTGAAGTGGCAGGCCATCTGCCTGCGTGGACCTCCCCGAGGGAAGAGGCGCTGAGTGCAGGGCAGTGTCCCCCCATCTCTCCCTGGCCCTGCCAGCTGCATTTCTGGGCTTGCTCTGCTGTCAGAGGTGGGGAAGCATCAGGGTAAGGCGCAGGCTCTGCAGCCAGGCCTGCCAGGAGCTAGGGTTCAAGTCCCAGGTCCTCTGTTCTTTGGCTGGGTGACCTTGGCAAGGCACCCACCTCTCTGAGCCTCAGTTTCCTGATGGGTCAAATGGGGATGATAACAATTCCTTCCGATGCGGCCATTGAGGGTTGGGTGGGAAAGGAACACAGAGCATTTGACGTGGAGCCGGACGACACCCAGTGCGTTCAGAACTCAAGAGCCGTTCTTGCGGCAATCTTACACCATCACCATCCACCTCACGGAGCATGACACCCAGCACGCCCAGAGCTCGAGAGCCGTTCTTATGGTGATCATTTCACCACCTACCTCCCAGCGCAGGCAGAGGGGATGCTTGCAGGCCCAGGAAAGCATGACGGGCCTGAGCCATGGTTCAGACATCTCTGGGGGTGGCTGGTGATGGTGATACGAACCCTTGGTGTTTACCCCCTCCCCAGGCCTTGGGGTGCCATGACCCCAGGTCTCTAAAGGACTCCAGGGAAGGATAATGGGATGTCACTGCTTTGTTTTCATTACTCATCACTCTTTTCCTCTGGATTCCAGGGCAGCAGCTGGTACCCTTCTGGCTAGGATGGTCCCGGTGACCCTCAGTGACCCAGTTGCCCCCAGGCTCCCTGGCTTCGATGCCCATCTGTGGCTGGGGACAGTGTTCTGGCCGGAAGAGCACTCACTCAGTGCTTCCCTGGGAGGGTGGCCCCCCAGACGCCCACCTCCAGGCCGACCCATCACTGGAAGTGGGATTTGAAATGCAGCCAAGAAGAGGAGACCGTCGGCAACGCCCGCCCGGAACAAGAAATAAATAAATAAGTAATCAGGGTTGTCTTGGCTGATAAACGGTCCCCACCTCGAAGAAGACTTCTCCCCCCTCTGCGCACCCTCCTCCTCCCTCTCCGGGCAGATCCGTCCCAGGCAAAAGCTTAATAGCCCCATTTAAGGCTTTTCCTTTTCACCACGAGATTGAGCTGCTCCTGCCATTACGAGGTTTTCAGCTTCTCTCTGAAATCAAATTACTGACTCCATTTAATTTTTTAAAAGCTCAGATGATTTCCCTTCTCGAATCGGAGCCGTGACTTCAAGGCCAGCCCCCACCAGCCCTACCAGGCGATTCCCCTGCGGGCAGCCGCTGCCCTGGGATGGCGGCCCCCATGCCTGGGGAAGCCTGACACCTAGAGGGAAAGCCAGTGGGAGGAGGCCTGAGTCTCTGGCCACCACCATGGACACTGGGCTGGGTGGCCTGAGCTGGAGGAGGCCCACAGGAGCCCATGGCTGGAGGCCGATGATCTCCAAAGGCTGGTGGGGTCAGTGGTTAGAGCCCAGCACCAATGCCATAGGCTCATGCGGGAGGGCCCTAGCCTCCCAGTCGCCTTCTCACAGTGTGTGTCTGGGACTCTACCACTCAACAAAGGTTTATGGAGCGCCTCCTCGGTGGTGCCAGGCACTGTTCCGGCCCCAGGGAGGCTCCAGTGAATTGAACGAAATCCCCGGTGTGGGAAGGAAAGTTCTAGAGTGCGCGTGAGAGGGGGATTGGACAACAATAATAGACACAAAACAATTTCAGACAATGCTTCCTGCTCTGAAGAGGAGCAAACAGGCAACTCGGGTTTCCAGCTGCTTTGGGTGGGAAGGTCGGGCGACCCCTCTGAGGAGGTAAGGAGGCAACCGCAGAAAGAGCTGGGGGTGGCGTCCAGGCAGAGGGACAGAAGAGCAAGGGCCCTGAGGCCGGCTGGAAGGACGGAGAGAAGGCCATGGAAGCTGGTGGTGTGAGCAGGAGAGTGCAGGGGGGATGGGCCTCCAGGGTTTGCAGACGCCGTCAGGAGCCCGGATTTTATTTTGGCCTTCATGGGCTGTCCAACAGGGGCCTTTGGTCCAACAGGGGCCTTTGAGCAAAGCAGTAGCCTTGAGTAGATGCTTGAGAAGGCTGACTGGAGAGTGGGCGTCAGAGGGGCAGAGCAGCAGCCCCACTGAAAGGAAAGGTGACACAAAGGGTCTCCTCTTTGAGGGCTTGTGCCACTCCCACACCTGCGTCCAGATGACGCAGGGGAAGTGGCTGCCTGGTGACATTGGAGACATGTTGCATCTTATTGTTATTATTATTAATTTACTTATTTTCGAGACAGAGTCTCTCCCTGTCGCCCAGGCTGGAGTGCAGTACCTTGATCTCAGCTCACTGCAACCTCTGCCTCCCAGGTTCAATTGATTCTCCCGCCTCCTGCCTAGCTGGGACTACAGGCTCACACCACCACGCCTGGCTAATTCTTGTATTTTCAGTACAGATGGGGCTTCACTATGTTGGCCAGGCTGGTCTCAAACTCCTGACCTTGTGATCCGCCCACCTCGCATCTTTTATCTCAACACTGGCCGTGGTGTGTTTCCCAGGAAACAGTCTCTGTCTCTCTTTGCCGCCTCCCCTCCACCTCCATCCACCTCCATCCACCCCGGCCCCTTCTCTATCCCTGTAGAGCCCCCCAGCTTTGGGACAGGGTAGAGCAGGGGCACCCATGTGTGAGAAAGTCCTATAAACCAGGGCTAACCCTTTACCAAGTCCTCCTGTGTTTAACAACCACCTTGTGCCCTTGGAGACAAGACAGAGGGAAGGGAGTTAATGAAATCACCAGCCTTTACCTGGCATAAATGGCTCTTCACCCCCCAGGCGGGCGGCGATTTGCAAGGCTGAGAGGGTCTGGGCATTAACTGTTCTGGGCACTCTTCCCAGCTCAGCGCTCCGTGCAGCTGCAACAAACCACTTTACTTCTCTTCCTTCCCCCAGCTTCGCTCTGCACCCGCTCAAAAGCGGGCAGTCGTGCTTAATTAGAAAGTGCTTGGGGTTCTCGGGAAGGTTCCCATTCTCCCTCCAGATGGGACAACCCCGTTTCCGTGACCAGGGCAGACCTGGCTGGCACCCATGCCTGATCCTGGGACACGCACGGGTGTTGCCTCTGCCGGTTTTCCCGTTGAGACCTCCCAGGTCTTGCAGTCATTTGTTTATGGCTGACACGTCTGTGATCAGTGAAATTCTGGCAGGGAGCAGCTCTTTCCCTCGGGGTCAGCAGCTGCCGGGAGATCTTTGACAGCCTGGGCTGTTCCAGGTGCTTAGACATCACTCGGTGCTTCCCCGCCCTTAGCGGCTTGGATTCTCATCTTTTATCCAACCCCCACGACTCTGCATGAAGTCCAAAGTCTATGCTGCATTTATTGTCTTTTTCTCCTGCTACACGGAGCAGCTGGAGCTGGTCCAATTTCTCTTTTGGGCTTTCCTTCTTGAGCACAAAGCCTTTCACGCCCTTTAGCATCCAGGCTCATTGTTTTTCCCTGGTTGAAGGTCCTGAATTCCTAGTTTTTTTGTTTGTTTTTTAGAAGGAGTCTCACTCTGCTGCCCAGGCTGGAGTGCCATGGCGCAGTCTCGGCTCACTGCAATCCACTTCTTGGATTCAAGCGATTCTCCTGCCGCATCCTCCTGAGTAGGTGGGACTACAGGCGCACATCACCACACCTGGCTAACTTTTGTATTGTTAATGCAGATGGGTTTTCGCCATGTTGGCCAGGCTGGTCTTGAACTCCTGACCTCAGGTGATCCGCCCACCTCAGCCTCCTAAGATGTTGGGATTCCAGGCATGAGCCACCTCGCCTGGCCGCCAAATGTTCAATGCTTCCCTCAGCAGACTTTACATCACAACATACTCTTGAGTATTTCTTTTTGTTTTTGTTTTTGAGGTAAGATCCTGCTCTGTTGCCCAGGCTGGAGTGCAGTGGTGCAATCATAGCTCACTGCAGTCTCGACCTTCTGGGCTCATGTGATTTTCCCACCTCAGCCTCCCTAGTAGCTGGGAGCACAGGCATGCTCCACCACACCTGGCTAGCTTTAAAAAATTTTTTTTGGTAGACACGAGGTCTTGCTCTGCTGCCCAAGCTGGTCTCCAGCTCCTGGGCTCCTCCCACCTCAGCCTCCTAATGCGCTAGAAGGCGTGAACTACTGTGTCCAGCCCTTCGGTTGGGTGTTTGAACATTACTTAAGCTGGAACTGTAGTTTCTATTTAGTAATCCTCCCAATTACTGTGTGACCAGAGAGGCAGTGTGGTTGGGAAGTGTCTTCTGGAGGTCTGAAAACCAGATCTGTTCCCCCAAGTCATGTGGCCTTGAGCTAGTCAGTTCACCTTCTGAGCCTCAGTTTTGCTGTTGGGCTGTTTGGAAACCAGAGTGAATGGCCCAGCAACCTCTGATCCAGGAGGACACCTGGGCCATCCCATGCAGATAGGACGTTCAGAGTCTCTCATGCAGCCAGGGGAGAACCTCTTTCTTCTGAGGGTCCATTATCTCCAGCCCAGCCCAGCCCCGGCCCACGGCCCAACACCTCTGCTGCTCACAGGTCTGGTGTCTGGGGCTGGGGGCTGCCAGAGACATTAAGCCAAGCCAGGTGGGAGGACAAGATGGGACGATATGGACAGAAGTTCATTCCCATGCAGGTAGCCAGAGCCCACCTGTCACCTGCTCCACAGATGACCTCCCACCTGCTCCCAGTTCCTTTCCCAACAATCAGGCTGAGCTGTTCCACATCCCAGATCGAAAAGCCCTCAGAACAGTGGTTCTCAAAGTAGCGTCCCCGGAACAGCAGTCCTTCTTCCCACCCCCACACCCCGATCTCATGCTTGTTAGAGAAATGCAAATTATCAGGCCCCACTCCAGACCTACAGAGCCGGAATTCAGGGGTGGGGCTCGGCAGTCTGCGGGACTGAAGTCATCCAGGGGGTTCTGATGCCCCACTGTGTAAGCTCAGAAGTGCTGCATGAGAGAATCTGCGAGGGATACTCCCTAAATTAGAGAATGTCACAGCCTCCATAACAATCCAACGCTTGACTCTCATACACTGCCCAAGTACTTGCCACCTCCATCTGTTCATTGTGCCCAGCAGCATCCCTTCCAGGGAGAAAATAATTGTTTTTCCCATTTTACAGAGGAAGAAACTGAGGCTCAGGGCCCGCCCAAGGTCATAACTAGCGGATGGTGGCACGAGGGCCAAAACCCCGGCCTCCTCATTCCAGCGGGAGGGCTCTCTCTTGGACACTGGGTTTCCGCGGCTTCTTAGACCGCTTGTTCCCCCGCCAGAGAGGCATCCCCGCTTCCAGCCCTCTCCCGGTTCCCAGTTGCAATCTTAGGCACGAACATCCAGGAAACATAAATTTCGCCTGGCAGTTGAGTAAGAGCTCTGAAAGGAGTTACACGTCAGGGGGATGGGACTTTATTTCTCAATGAAATAGCCTTTTTATGGTTGGAATAAAAGTGCCAGGGGGAGCCTCATGCCAGGAAGTAGCAAGTTATTTGATAAACTCCTCCAGCCAGGGGTGGGGCTGCGTGGGATGTGGCGGCCACAGAGAAGCTCCCCCCATTTCCAGATACATGTTTCTCTTCAGGTGAGCACTGTGGAAGACCCCAGGGGGCCCCGTGGGCCACCCAGCTGGAGAAGGGCTGGCCCTGGGACCATGCCAACGCCTTCGCTCCGACACCAGGTCCTGGGAGCAGAGCTGCAGTTCAGAGAGTGAGCAGCAGGGGGCAGCATAACCCACCGTTCCAGCCCGTCCGGCGGGCGCTGCCGGGGCTGCGAAACCGGGGTCCCTGAGGCTCAGCCCTCGGAGGAGGTCAGAAGTAGCCCCCACCCTGGGACCTCTTCCTCCTCCCTTCAGCCCTTCCAACCCCTTGTCCCTTCATGGCAAGGACAGTTTGTCATCCTTACCCTGGTGGCAGCCTCTGCCCGGATCCACATGATCATGGGGGTGGGAGTAAGTAGGAGGGGGCTTCTCCATCCCCTTGCCCACCCCGTGGCTGCTTTCTCAAAGCTTCTCCAGGCTTTGCTTTGGATTTCATTAACCCTTGGCTTCCTTCTGAGGGGCCTCTGGAGGGGTCTCTGTGTTGGTGGGTGGGTGGGTGGCTTTTGTGGGCTGGGGACCACAGCCTTAGTGGTCACTGGGGGAAGGGGGACAGGAGAAAAGCCTGAAGGACAAAGAGAAAGCAAGGAAACCTCCTCGTTTGAGAACGTGTGTGATTGGCAGGTTTACGGCCTCGGGAAGGTGCGTGGTATTCCGCACAATCAAGTCATTTTTAAAAATAATCTCTCTGCTTAAGTCGTACACGCTGCTAATTGCATTTTAATAAGTCTCTTAAAATCTTGCCATATTTTTTAATATCCTAATATTAGGCAAGTGATTGCGGGGGACACTGGAGGGCATGGGGAGTTTATGTAGCAGAGGGAGGGCTGTGATGAAGCCGGGGGGTGGTGGCCACCCAGTGGCCTGTGGTGTGTGTGGGTGATGGGTGGGTGTCTGTGTTTGTGTGACCTGTGCAAGACCCAGGGAGTGTGAATGTCCATAGACAGGGCTTCCCCCGGCCACAGCCCTGGACAGCGGGCCCCGTCTTCAGCCGCAGTGCCAGAAATCACTTATTACACCTGCTGGGGTCCTGCAGCCACAGGGGACAGACAGGCTTCCTCCTTTCTTTTCATCCTTTGGCCCCAAACTAGAACATCTGAACTGGAGGGGACCTTCGACCCAGTCCTCTTTTCCCCAGGATGCAGGCCCTGAGCCCAGAGAGGGGAGGTGACTTGGCCAAGGCCACGTAGCAAGGAGGGGACCAGGGGGGAAACTCAGACCCAGTCTTCAGAGGGCATAGGAGGAACTGCCTCGTCCCCCTCATCACAGCACAGGGTGCTGGCTGCACCATCCGGCCCTAGCATCCTTGCCCACACACACTGCATGCTGTGACCTCCCCGTGGGGAGAAGGTGGGTGGTTGCTGATTGAAGGTGGCTGTCGTTCCTGGAGCCCTTACTATGTGCCAGGCACCCTGCTGAGCACATTCCCCTGAATAGCCGTATGGGGTGAGTGTTTTAGGATTCCTGGGTGGATCCACAGCTAAGAAATGGCAGACCTGGGATTTGAACCCACAGTCGCTCCTGTGCCTGGCTGGGGAAGGTTCTTAACCACTATTGGATGGGAGGCTGAGCTGGGGTCCAAGCGAATTCCCCATCTCCGAATGCCCAGGTCCAGGGAGGACCGTGCAGGGAACAGCAGGGGAGGCTGGCAGAGGCAGGGAGGTGGGGCATTGGGTGCCTACGGTCTTTTGCTCTTGACCCCTCTGTTACTACAGGGCAGGGTCCCAAGGCCAAGATCAGCATCAACCCTTTTCCCCAGAGCCCCTGGAAGTCAGAGGCCTAGGAAGGCGGTGGCGTGGGGTTGCAGGCCTCAGACCTTAGCCATGCTCTGGGTTTCCGGAGCCCCCTGAGGCACCCGCCAGCCCCCACTGGTCCTGGTCTTCCTCTTCTCTCCTCCTCCCTCCCCCTCCTCCATACACACCATGGGCCCGGGTGGGAGGCACATGTTGAACGAACTTCTGAACAGGAAGTCAACGTCCAGGTCGTCCCGAGTCCCTTTTCATGTGGTTTCTTTAATCCCCCAGGCTGGGTTTCAGAAGCGTTTTACAGTTTCAGTTTTACAAAGCTACGCTCCCTTTAATGTTGGCATTTTTCAGGAGGTGGGGGGAGAGCAGCTTCAGTCAAAACATGTGTGTTTTACATCAGCCAGCTGCGGACAGGGCGGCCCGGGGCGGGGGGCAGCAATGTGGCTTCCAGGCTCCACGTGGGGCCCCTGGTTAGATGCGTCTACTCGGCTCTCTCCCTCTCCTCTCCTGGGCTTTGCCTTCCCGCCTCCCTGAGTCCCTCTCTCCTGTCCATGGGGCCGGGGGGCCAGGGCACTCCTTTCCAGCCCCTTCCCACCTGAGCTCTGATCCGGTCAATGCAGGTCTTCCTCTAGTTTCTGCTGCTGAGACACCAGCGTGTTCATCTTCCTCCACACCGTGAGCCGTATCCTCCAACCAGCCGGCTTTTCATTTACTTAGTATTTTCCCTTAAATTGCTGCACTTCTTTTACTTACGTAGATAGTACCTAAGCAAAAATGTCCCTGAAATTGTGAATTTGACACACTAGTTACATCTATCTGCTCGAATACACAATAAAACAAATTTAAAACTATTACAGCATTTGAAAAGGCGAAGATCGGCCGGGCGCGGTGGCTCAAGCCTGTAATCCCAGCACTTTGGGAGGCCGAGACGGGCGGATCACGAGGTCAGGAGATCGAGACCATCCTGGTTAATACGGTGAAACCCCGTCTCTACTAAAAAGTACAAAAAACTAGCCGGGCGAGGTGGCGGGCGCCTGTAGTCCCAGCTACTTGGGAGGCTGAGGCAGGAGAATGGCGTGAACCCGGGAGGCGGAGCTTGCAGTGAGCTGAGATCCGGCCACTGCACTCCAGCCTGGGCGACAGAGCGAGACTCCGTCTCAAAAAAAAAAAAAAAAAAATAAATGAAAAGGCGAAGATCATCGTGCCAGCCTCGCATGCTTCTGGAAATCCCACCTCCATGCCCCTTCCCTGGCAGAGAAGACGAAGGTCAGGAGGGGAGGTGGCCCGTCCAAGGCCATGGGGTTGGTGAGAGTCCTGCCTGGCTGTTCTGCCTCCAAGGCCAGCGTTGGATCTCTCATGAGTCATTTTCAGGGCTGGCTTCTCGGCCGCGCAGTTTCAGACCTTAGGGGAGCTGCCTGGGGCTGTGTGACACACCAAGGAGAGGGGCTGAATTCCCTGGCAGTGCGGTTGGGTGGAAAGAACACAAACGGAATCAGTCAGACCTGGGATCAGATCCCGGCTGCACTAACTCCTAAGAGTGTGATCATGGACAAACGTCTCCATGGCTTTGAGCCTCGGTCTCCTCATCTGTGAAATGGGGATGACCACGCCGGCCTGGAAGGAGCAACGCAAGGGTCAGAGACACACCTGGAAACAGCCCGCCTCAGCCAGGCCTGCAAACCCAGTAGTCATTTGCAAGCCGTCAGGGCTTGGTTCTTGTCCACTGTGCTCCTTGTTACCAGCCTGGTTTCACCATCTCTCCTCCCCTACCCACGGGAGGCAGCGGGAGGTCCAGGGAGGGAGAATCAGGAGTAAAGACGCACGCCCAGAGGGGCTCACGGGCCCTCCTGCCCTCTGTCCCTGCACTGCCTGGGAACAGAGCAAGCCCTGTGTGGGAGGATGCTGTGACCAGCAGCACAGTCCATGCCCTGCTGGAAGAAGGAGGAAGACAAAGGTGGCTGTCCCTGCCCACAGAGGTGGAGTGACTGGGGGGCTCCAGAGGCTGTTTGGATAGTGGGGAGGGCCTAGGACACTTGATCCATGCTGCCTGAAATGATGGGGGGTCCAGTATCGCAGAGGCCACCCCCCTGGTAAAGCAGAGGCCTTGACCCCTGCTGGCCCCAAAGCTTTGCTGCTACCTGGAGCCCCCAGCCGCTTGAGGGGCTTTGCCTCTATAATGGCCAGGGGGTCTCTGGAGCATGACGCCTCGGATCTGAGCTGCTGTTCTCTGGCCACAGAGTGAAGTCGTCTGGCTTCCACCAGTGCGAAAGCTGCCCCCAAGGGATCTGGGCGAGTGGAGGAGGCTGATGTCAGGCCAGAACACGGAGGGACAGGACCTAGGGATGGGCACTGTTCTAGCCACTGGTTCTCTCCCTTCAGAGCCTGGGGCAGTTAAAAGACCTTGGAGAATGCAGTAGTGATGACGATGATGATGGGGAGGCTGGTTAAATGCAGTGAACGCTTGCTATGTGCCAGACCCAGTGCTAAGTATTTTTATTTAATTTATTAATTTTTTTAAAATTATTTTTTTGAGACAGAGTCCTTCTCTGTTGCCCAGGCTGGAGTGCAGTGGCGCCATCTCGGCTCATTGCAAGCTCCGCCTCCTGGGTTCACACCATTCTCCTGCCTCAGCTTCCCAAGTAGCTGGGACTACAGGCGCCTGCCACCACGCCCGGCTAATTTTTTCTATTTTTTAGTAGAGACGGGGTTTCACCATGTTAGCCGGGAAGGTCTCGCTCGATCTCCTGACCTCGTGATCCGCCCGCCTCGGTCTCCCAAAGTGCTGAGATTACAGGCATGAGTCACAGTGCCCGGCCTATTTTTATTTTATTTTTTTGAGGCAGAGTCTCACTCTGTCACCCAGGCTGGAGTGCAGTGGTGTGATCTCAGCTCACTGCAACCTCCACCTCCCTGGTTCAGGTGATTCTCTTGCTCAGCCTCCCGAGTAGCTGGCACTACAGGCGTGCGCTACCATGCCCGTCCAATTTTTGTATCTTTAGTAGAGACATGTTTTCACCATGCTGGCCAGGCTGATCTTGAACTCCTGGCTTCAAGTGATCCACCTGTCTCGGCCTCCCAAACTGCTGGGATTACAGGCGTGAGCCACTGCACCTGGCTGCAGTGTTGAGCATTTTACGCAGTCATTACATTCCATCTGCTCTGTGACACACAGTGGGAGGGCATCTAGAATAGTTCCGGCTCACAGTAGGCCCTCAACGAATACTTAAGAAAGAGGCTTGGAGAGGGTGAGAGATCCACCCGATTCTCAGCCTCTGTGCTCTTACTGTGTTTGTCCTTCAGGGCTGGCCCCTAGGGCGGGCATCCGGGTGTTGGCAGAGGAGAGGTTTGGGGCCGCAGGTTCTGCACAGCGCACCTGCTGGCTCCTCCTGAGGGAGGCTGTGGCTGTCCCTTTAGGGTAGGTCTGTGGGAGGGCCATCCCCCAGGGCTGAGGATGCCTTGTCCACTTACCCCAAGCCACCCGAGGGAGCAACACCCTCGGCGTAGGGCCTCTTCTGCTCCCCCTGGGGCAGTGGAGGGCTGGGCCTGGCCCGGCTGCAGCTGCGTGGGGCCCAGGGAGGAGAGAATCAAAGGCAGTCCATGCAGCCCATGTGGGTCCCGCTTTCATCTCCCGGCTTCAAAGAGGTGCAAACAAACCCTGTCCCCGTGCCAGGCAGCAGCTCCCTCCTCACCGCCCAGCCTACTCTTTCTCTTCTCCTCCTCCTTCCCCGGAAACCAGCAGGCCTCAGTCCTGGTTCCAGGAGCACTCCAGAGGGGCCCGACTTGCTGGGCAGGGCTGGCAAGGAAGGAAAGGGGAGGCTCTGCCAGGCCGAGAGAAAGGGGGCTGGGACCCTCTCACCCGCGCACACTCTGGAAGCTGGGGGTCTATTCAACCCTGACAGAACCTTCCAATCTAGAACTGTACTGCCCAGGACAATGGCCACCTGTGGCTCCTGAGCACCAGTCTCCCATGTCTGAATACCCTACAAGTAAAAGATGCACAGGATTGCTCAGCTTTGGTGCAAGCAAAGGAATGTGAAATATCTCACACATCATTTTACCCCTGACTACGGGCTGACAGGATAATATTCTGGAGCTACTGGCTTAAAAAAAAAATACCACGTTGTTAAAATTAATTTCACTTGGTACTTCTTACTTTTTTTTTTTTTTGAGACGGAGTTTTGCTCTGTCTCCCAGGCTGGAATGCAATGGCACGATCTCGGCTCACTGCAACCTCTGCTTCCCGGGTTCAAGCAATTCTCCTGCCTCAGTCTCCTGAGTAGCTGGGATTACAGGCATGCACCATCATGACTAGCTAATTTTGTATTTTTAGTAGAGTTGGGGTTTCTCCATGTTGGTCAGACTGGTCTCGAACTCCTGACCTCAGATGACCTACCCGCCTCAGCCTCCCAAACTGCTGGGATTACAGGCGTGAGCCACTGTGCCTGGCGGTTTGTTTTATTTCTGTTGGACTGCTTTGTTCTAGACAATATTCCCGTTTTGTTCTTTTTGATTTTTTCAAGACGGAGTCTTGCTCTGTCGCCCAGGCTGGAGTGCATTGGCACCATCTCGGCTCACTGCAACCTCCGCCTCCCGGGTTCAAACAATTCTCCTGCTCCAGCCTCCCTGGAAGCTGGGATTATAGGCGCACATCCCACACCCAGCTAATATTTGTATTTTTAGTAGAGATGGGGTTTCACCATGTTGGCCAGGCTGGTCTCGAACTCCTGACCTCAGGGGATCCACCCACCTTAGCCTCCCAAAGTGCTGGGATTACAGGCGTGAGCTACCACGCCCAGCAATATTCCCATTTTGCGGATGAGGGGTCTTGAGGCTCAGAGGGGTTTTGGCACATGGCTCCCAGGTGCTTTTTGCTGCTCATAAAAATCGTGAATGAATGAATGAATGAATGCATGCATGCATGAATGAATGAAGGCCTAGTTCTGGCTGCTGAGGAGACACAGGTGAAACCTGTCCCTGTTGATGCCCTCGAGGAGCTCCCAGTCGAGTCTGGTCCAGTCTAGGAAGGAGAGGTAGTGGTGGAGTCAGAGACCCCTGCATTCTGGGGGACCCAAAGGCCTCCGTACAGTAGGGCGGGGAGTGGTAAGTGGCTCCTGGGTCCACATCCTGGCTTCACTGCTTCCTGGTTGTTTGACCCTGGGAGAGTTACTTAACCTATTTATGCCTCAGTTTTCTCATCTGTGAAATGGGGCTGATAATAATTATCAATATTATGGAAGCAGCTCCCTCTTGGGTTTCTGTGGGGATGAAGGGAGTTAACACATTCGACTCAGGCAGAGCAGAGCTTTGCGCACAGTGTGTGCAACCTGTTAATGATTAGTAATAATTCGGGACAAATGCTGTCCGTCACGTGGTACCTTGTCCTGACAGCTGCACTTGGGAGGGCTGAAGGCAGTGTCCTGCCCCGGAGAGAGAGCTGCACTCCCAGCACGTCCCAGGCTGCCACCGCCTGGAGGGGAGAGCAGAGGGACTTTGTGACTTTCCCTCCAAATGGTTTCTCTGGGTCCGCCTGGGCTGTGCCTGGAGTCCATGCTCTCTGGGTTTAGTGTCCCAGCCTCACCTGCCACCCATCATCTCTTTGCTCCCTGACACACCCACCCTTACCCTACCCTATCCCAGCTCTGTCCCTGAGGCCCTGAGGCCTTTGAAAGTGGCTTTGAAGAGAAACGCCCTCCAGGTAAACAGAACTTCCATCTTGCTTCTGTGCTCTCAGCACAGACAGAGCCTCTGGTTCACTCCTGGTTACCAAGGACCTCCCAGGGAGGGTTGGTGGGAGGTGGGGATGGGGAGCAGGGAGCCCAACACAGGGCCTGATGCACAGGAGAACCCACTCCAGAAGGTGAGGGGAACCAGGCCTAGGGGACAGCGGGGTTCCTGGAGGTCTGGGCGGGACTTGGCAGGCTGTGGGTGGCACTATGAAAGCACAGGCCCCCAAGCCACGGGAACAGCCAGAGGAAAGGTCTGGGGACACATCTTGGGGCAGCGAGATGATCCATCACATTCATGGTGAGGCCAGGACCCTCCAGAGCCTCGATAGACCCCAAGCATCCCCAGGACTGCAGGGGGACGCTTGGGACCCACCCCTGACAGAGCCTTTCAATCTAGAGCTGCGCTGTCCGGGACGACAACCACCTGCGGCTCCTGAGCACCAGTCTCCCATGTCTGAATGAGGCTGTCGGGGACCCCACTGAGCAGGATTTGCTGAAGGCTGAGTGAAGGGGTCGGGGCTGTTCCCACAACTGGGCCGGGGTTGGGGGCCTCCAGAGACGGTAGCAGGAAGCGGGATCATTAGAACCAAACAGGGCCGATGGGAACCAGATGCGATGAGGTTTTGGGGGCTCTTCCAGAAGAGAGATGCTTTTCTTTTCCACTGGAGCTGGAGCTGGGGGAAGAGAAGGGTGCAGGCTGTTTGTCCCTCCCTGCTCCCCCCACCTCCGGCCCAGTGTGGCATCAGGACGTCCTGCGGCCCCAGCCACCAAAAGGGAAGGAGAGCCACACCTGGAGGCCATTTGCATAACCGCTCCTGTGGTGCCCTAGGCCAGTTTCTGGGGAGAGGGCTGGGCAGGACCCATGTGGTTGCAGGGATCAGGGGACGACAGTCCCCAGCCCAGTCCAACCCTCCCTCACTCAGCTTGCAGCCCTGGGGATGCTTGAGGTCCACCCAGGCGCCGGGCTGCAGACGGTGCTTCATGGTAGTCTCCCCTGCTGGCAGGCCCCACGACTGCTCAGCCTCACCACTCACACTCAGTGCCCCTGCGCCAGCCACTTCTTCCAGGAAGCCCTCTGGGTCCTCAGGGTGGATCAGGCACCTTCTCTGGGCTCTGGAATGCAGTGGCGCCATCTCGGCTCACTGCAACCTCCACCTCCAGGGTTCGAGTGATTCTCCTGCTTCGGCCTCCCAAGTAGCTGGGATTATAGGCGCGTGCCCAGCTAATTTTTGTATTTTTAGTAGAGATGGGGTTTCGCCATGTTGGCCAGGCCCATCTCTAACTCCCAACCTCAAGTGATCTGTCCACCTTGGCCTCCCAAAGTGTTGGGATTACAGGCGTGAGCCACTGTGCCTGACCTTCCCTGGGTTCTGACACTGGGTTAGAGCTCCTAGTGTTTACTGTGGTGGATTTTAACTCCCTCTTTCAGTGAGCGGTTATCCAACTTAGACACCCTCCCCAGCTCCACTCAGCACTGGACCTAATGGGGTACTGCCTGTGGCCACACGTGCCTGCCTCCCCAGGCTTCCCCAGATCCCAGCCCCTCCCTCATGCCCACCTTCTAACCCTCTACTCCTGCGGCCACTCTGAATTTTTTATATATATATATATATGTGTGTGTATATATATGTATACACATGCACACACATATATATATATAGTAAATTGGTTTTTAAAAATCAAGTAAGTCACTTCGAAGAAAAGCACTCATTACAAAAATTACAAAACCCACAGAGGCATAGAGAGTAAAACACGAAACACCCCTTTGCCTGGACTGGCCCCAGTCAGTCCCTTCCTCATGGTAACAACTGTTAGATTTGTGTAAGCTAAGGTATCCAGTCTTTTGGTTTCCCTGGACCACAGTGGAAGAAGAACTGTCTTGGGCCACACATAAAATACACTAACACTAATGATAGCTGATGAGCCAAAAAAAAAAAAAAAAAAAAATCACAAAAAAATCTCATAATGTTTTAAGAAAGTTTATGAATTTGTATTGGGCTGCATTCAAAGCCATCCCAGGCCGCAGGCTGGGTAAGCTTGGTATAGAGCTTTCTAAATCGTGTGTGTGTGTGTGTGTGTGTGTGTGTTAAAAAATATATACATATAGGCTGGGTGTGGTGGCTCATGCCTGTAATCCCAGCGCTTTGGGAGGCCGAGGTGGGTGGATCACCTGAGGTCAGGAGTTTGAGACCAGACTGGCCAACATGGTGAAACCCTGTCTCTACTAAAAATACAAATATTAGCCAGGCGTGGTGGCACGTGCCTGTAGTCCCAGCTACTTGGGAGGCTGAGGTGGGAGAATCACTTGAAGCCAGGAGACAAATGGAGGTTGCAGTGAGCCAAAATCATGCCACTGCACTCCAGCCTGGGCGACAGTGTGAGACTCCATCTAAAAAAAAAAAAAATATATATATATATATATATAAATGTTATATAAAACATATACTTTTATATAATATTTATATTTTATATAATTATAAATATTAATATAACATAAAATTTACACTCTTAACCTTTTTTTTTTTTTCCAGTAGAGACACGGTCTCACTATGTTGCCCAGGTCTCAAACTTCTGACCTTAAGTGATCCTCCTGTCTCAGCCTCCCCAGGTGCTGGGAATACAGACATAAACCACTGCACCCAGTCAATTTTAATTGTTTTTTAGTGTACGAGTGCACGGGTTCAGTGGCACTAAGTACATACACATGATTAGGCAGCCACTGCCACCATCCACTTCTAGAATTTTTTTATCTTTCCCAACTGAAACTCTGCACCCATTAAACACTAACTTCCTATTCCCCCCTGCCCGCAGCTTCTGGTAACCACCACCCTACTCTCTGTCTCTGTAATAGTCTACTTGTGTATTGCTATAAAGAAATACCTGAGGCTGGGTAAGGTATAAAGAAAAGAGGTTTAATTGGCTCACAGTGCTACAGGCTGTGCAAGCATGGCTCCAGCATCTGCTCCTGGTGAGGCCGCAGGAAACTTCCAATCTTGGTGCAAGGCAAAAAGGAAGTAGGCGTGTCACTTGGTGCGAGCAGGAGTAAGAGGTGGGGAGAGGTAGCATGCTCTTTTTATTTATTTATTTATTTTTGAGATGGAGTCCCTATCTGTCACCAGGCTGGAGTGCAGTGGTGCGATCTTGGCTCACTGCAACCTACACCTCCCAGGTTCAAGCCCTTTTCCTGCCTCTGCCTCCCGAGTAGCTGGGATTACAGTCACGCAGCACCACCCCCAGCTAATTTTTGCATTTTCAGTAGAGACAGGGTTTCTCCATGTTGGCCAGGCTGGTCTCGAACTCCTGGCCTCAAGTGATCCATCCGCCTCGTCCTCCCAAAGTCCTGGGATTACAGATGTGAGCCACCTTGCCCAGTCTTACGGTCTTTTGTTGTTGTTGTTGTTGTTGTTGTTGAGACAGAGTCTTACTCTGTCTCTCAGACTGGAGTGTAGTGGCTTGACCTCACTCACTGCAACCTCTGCCTCCTGGGTTCAAGTGATTCTCGTGCCTCAACCTCCCGAGTAGCTGGGATTACAGGCATGTGCCATCACACCTGGCTAATTTTTGTATTTTTAGTAGAGACAAGGTTTTGCCATGTTGGCCAGGCTGATCTCGAACTCCTGACCTCAGGCGGTCCGCCAGCCTTGGCCTCCCAAAGTATTGGGATTACTGGCGTGAGCCACTGTGCCTGGCCTCATGCTCTTTTAAACAACCAGATCTTGCATGAACTGAGAGAGAGAACTCACTAATTACCATGAGGATGGCACCAGGTCATTCGTGAGGGATCCCCCACCGTGACCCAAGCACCTCCCACCAGCCCCACCTCCAACACTGGGGATTATATTTCTTTCTTTTTTTTTTTTTTTGAGATGGAGTGTTGCTCTGTTGCCCAGGCTGGAGTGCAGTGGCGCGATCTCTGCTCACTGCAAGCTCCGCCGCCTCCCGTGTTCACACCATTCTCCTGCCTCAGCCTCCCAAGAAGCTGGGACTACAGGCGCCCGCCACCACGCCCGGCTAATTTTTTTTTTTTTTTTTTTTGTATTTTTAGTAGAGACGGGGTTTCACTGTGTTTGCCAGGATGGTCTCGATCTCCTGACCTCGTGATCCACCCACCTCGGCCTCCCAAAGTGCTGGGATTATAGGTGTGAGCCACCACGCCCGGCTGGGGATTATATTTCAACATGAGATTTGGAGAGGACAAACATCCGAACCATGTCAGTTTCTGTGAATCTGACCACTCTGAGGACCTCATGTAAGTGGAATCCTACGTTCTCTCACCTTTTGTGTTTGACTTAGTTCCCTTATAGCATAATGTCTTCAAGGTTCATGTCTGTTGTAGCATATGTCAGAATTCCCTTCTAAATCTTTTAATTAAAGCATTTTTTTTTTTTTTTTTGAAGAGTCTCATTCTGTCACTCAGGCTGAGGTGCAGTGACATTATCACAGCTGACTGCAGTCTTGAACTTCTGGGCTCAAGCGATCCTCCTGCCCATAACCTCCCAAGTAGCTGGGACTACAGGCGTGTACTACCATGCCCAGCTAATTTTAAAAAATGTTTTGTAGGCCAGGTGTGGTGGCTCACGCCTGTAATCCCAGCACTTTGGGAGGCTGAGGAGGGTGGTTCACAAGGTTAGGAGTTTGAGACCATTCTAGTGAACACGGTGAAACCCTGTCTGTATTAAAAATACAAAAAATTAGCCGAGCCTAGTGGCACGTGCCTGTAGCCCCAGCTACTCGGGAGGCTGAGGCAGGAGAATCGCCTGAACCCGGAAGGCGGAGGTTGCAGTCAGCCAAGATTGGTTGTGCCACTTCACTTCACCCTGGGCAACAGAGCAAGACTCTGTCTCAAAAAAAAAAATGTTTTGTGGTAACAAGGTCTTACTATGTTACCCAGGCTAGTCTCAAATTCCCAGTCTCAAGGGATCCTCCTGCTTCAGTCTCCTAATGTGTTGGGATTACAGATATGAGCCACCCTGTCTGGCCCAAAAGATATTTCTTACTCTGAAGTCACGGTCAAGAATGTTGAGAAACATGGCCTGAATTTCCATACCAGCCAAGTGCCCTAGCATGGCAAGCACAATTCCTGCCCCAAGCCACACAGGTTTTCCTCTTCAGGTCCCTTCTGCTGCTGCTGCCCTTGTCTTAGGTTTTTGCCACCTTTTGTTGGCTATTTTTTTTTTTTTTTTTGAGACAGAGTTTCACTCTTATCGCCCAGGCTGGAGTACAGTGGCACGATCTCGGCTCTCTGCAACCTCCACCTCCCGGGTTCAAGTGATTCTCCTGCCTCAGGCTCCCGAATAGCTGGGATTGCAGGCATCTGCCACCATGCCCGGCTAAGTTTTTTGTATTTTTTTTTTTTTAGTAGAGATGGGGTTTCACCATGTTGGCCAGGCTGGTCTCAAACTCCTGACCTCAGGTGATCCACCCACCTTGGCCTCCCAAAGTGCTGGAATTACAAATGTGAGCCATCGTGCCTGCCCTGCCCCCCCCCCCCTTTTTTTTTTGAGATGGAGTCTCATTGTCTCATTCTGTCGTCCAGACTGGAGTGCAGTGGCACAATCTCAGCTTACTGCAACCTCTGCCTCCCGGGTGCAAGTGATTCTTCTGCCTCAGCCTCCCAAGTATCTGGGATTACAGATGCTCCTCACCACGCCTGGCTGATTTTTGTGTATTTAGTAGAGATGAGGTTTTACTATGTTGGCCAGGCTGGTCTAGAAATCTTGGCCTCAAATGATCCACCCGCATCAGCCTCCCAAACTGTTGGGGTTACAGGCATGAGCCACTGCACCTGGCCAGTTTTAAAGCTCAGTTGAAATACTCCCTTCTCTAGAAAGCCTCCCTGTTCCTCTCCAATGCCTGGAACCCTCTCTTTCTCTCTCGGATTCACCCTCCCATGTTTGGTCTCACTTTCCCTGACAGCAGCTGAGCACATACTGTCCTGCAGGGCGGGTGACTGGGCCTTCCAACCTGAAAGCATCCCTCTCCAGGAAGGGGCCCACCTCATACCTGTCCTACGTGGGTGTCTAACAGTGCCCCTGAACACAGAAGGGCCAGGGCCAGGCTTCCTGACAGTAACCATCACAATGCTGGTGCAGTGGTGATGTGCTGGTGACAGTAACTCGTGGTCATTGTAGGGAACAGTTTTCATGCTTATGGAAATGCCCTGTGAACCTTCTTTTTAGAGTGGAGGCATCTGTCACAATAGGAGTCCTGCTCCCCCAAGGTAGAAGTCAGAAATTCACTTTGCCAGCCTCCCTTGCAGCTAGAGTGTACCCACGTGACCTGGCCTCCACCAATCAGGATTTCTACTTGGAAGAGATGTGGGCAGGCTCTGTGCTGATGGAGCTTGGGAGGGGGACAGCCAGATTTCAGAGGCAGCAGCGGTGGTGTCCTGGCAGGAGTATTCCTGACAACTTAGGGTGGCTTGAACCACCATCCCTGTGCTCAGCAACAGCAGCTGAAATCACTCTTCCAGAGCATCCCTGGGTGCTAGTCCAGCCTCCAAGTCTGATCCTGTGGCACCTCTAGAGAGTTTGTGAGTTACCTAGTGCCCCAGTTTTCGGGTGAATTGAAGTAATATTTACACGTAGTAGAATTTACTTATTTTGTGCAGATAGTTCTATATACCTTAACAAATTTACACAGTCACGTAGCTACCACCACAATCAAGATACAGAACTCCCAAAATCTCTAAGTGCCCCTTGGTAGTCAAACCCAGTGGTATGAGAGAGCTGGTTAGTATCAGTTCATGGGAGCCAGTTGTTAGGTTTTGAGGAACTTTGCAAGCTGTTTCTTAAACATAGTCATCATTAAACATTAAATTATATAAACTAACAAAAAATTATATTAAAACAAAGGTAATAAGGCCAGGCACGGTGGCTCATGTATGTAATCCCAGCACTTCAGGAGGCCAAGGTGGGTGGATTGCTTGAGCCCAGGAGTTTGAGGCCAGTCTGGGAAACATGGTAGAACCAGCTCTACTGAAAATACAAATATTAACCAGGTGTGGTGGTACTCATCTGTGCTCTTAGCTACTTGGGAGGCTGAGGTGGGAGAATCAATTGAGCCTGGGAGGTTGAGGCTGCAGTGAGCCATGATTGCACCATTGCACTCTAGCCTGGGTGACAGAGTGAGACCCTGTCTCAATAAATAAAATAAATAAATAAAATAAAACAAAGGTAATAAACTTAACACCTCCTAATTATTTTGCTACATTTTACTGTTTAGATGCCCCAAGATTATTTATTATTTTATATATATATATATATATATATATATATATATATATATATATATTTTTTTTTTTTTTTTTTTTTTTTTTGAGACGGAGTCTTGCTCTGTCCCCCTGGCTGGAGTGCAGTGGTGTGATCTCGGCTCACTGCAAGCTCCGCCTCCCAGGTTCACGCCATTCTCCTGCCTCAGCCTCCTGAGTAGCTGGGACTATAGGCGCCCGCCACTGCGCCCGGCTAATTTTTTTTTTTTTTTGTATTTTTAGTAGAGATGGGGTTTCACCGTGGTCTCGATCTCCTGACCTTGTGATCTGCCCGCCTCGGCCTCCCAAAGTGCTGGGATTACAGGCGTGAGCCACCGAGCCCAGCCTATTATTATATTTTTTTAAGAGATGAGAGTCTTGCTGTGTTGACCGCACTGGTCTTGAACTCCTGTCCTCAAGCAGTCCTCCCACCTCAGCCTCCTAAAGTGTTAAGATTACAGACATGAGTCACCGCACCTACCTGAGATTATTTATGTCCGTTGTATCTATATGGTAGAAGTACTATCTAATGATGCGCTAATGTACAGCTCTTCTCAACTCTGAATTCAGTGACCCCATGTGAGCAGCTTAAAATTGGCCATGGCTGTAGTATTTATATCAGAGACATTGGCAAATGCTACAAATCAAGGTCTGATTTTATTGTTTTGCTGATTGTCTAGACATGAGAAAGTAGTGGAGAAAGGGCAAATAATACAGCTTAAACTTATAAGTGTGTCATGTCTGTGGCCATTACATTGAGAATAACACAAAAAATTAAGGAAACATTCTTTCAGTATTTAAAAACTATGATCTGACTCAGCAAAGAAGTCACTCACATCATTGATGAACTAATGAAGTTCTGACATATGTCTTTGTTGTTTTATTTTTGTCTTACTCTTGTCAAATGATGGCTCCCCAAATACCGCCAGTACAACCTACTGATAAGACAAAGCTGGGTTTATTGCTTACTATAGGAAGGGAGAACATCACATCGGCAGGGCTTTGCCGCTATTTCAAAGTGCGAAGGCAAAGTCGGAATCCATTAAGAACTGGAAGTTTGGTAAAGGAGAGTCTTTCCATGCAGGAGTTTGATTAGGATTGTGTTAGGAGTTGGGCATGGTGGCTCACGCCTGTAATCCCAACACTTTGGGTGGCCGAGACTAGTGGATCACTTGAGATTAAGAGTTCAAGACCAGCCTGGCTAACATGGTGAAACCCTATGTCTACTAAAAATACAAAAATTAGCCAGGCATGGCTGGAGGTTGGGCTGTAATCCCAGTTACTCAGGAGACTGAGACAGGAGAATTGCTTGAACCTGGGAGGCGGAGGTTGCAGTGAGTTGAGATGACACTGCTACACTCTAGCCTGGGTGACAGAGCGAGACTCTGTCTCAAAAACAAAACAACAAAAACAACAATAAAAAACAGGATTGTGTTAGGGTCACAACACAGTCCAGGAGATTGCTTTGTTTTGGAGACAGCAAGTTAAGGGTCTGTGACATAGGGGAGTCTGAGAATCTCAGGGTGCTGTCTGTCAATACTTCCCCTTGAGGAATTGGTGGGTCTTATGGGCAGTTTGTCTAATGCACGATCAAGTCATTTGTGTGGGCAAGAGTCTCCCAGAATAGCATGGAGACAATGGAATAATGAAATCTTGTTGTACACTGTCATTTGTTTGAAGGGAGATAGCTTCAGTCTTCAGTGTCCAAGGTGTATGTGAGGGTAGGTGACTTTGTTTGTTTGTATGTTTGGGTTTTTTTTTTTTTTTTTGGCTGGAGTGTAGTGGCATGATCTCGGCTCACTGCAACCTCTGCTTCCCAGGTTCAAGAGATTCTCCTGCCTCAGCCTCCTGAGTAGCTGGGATTACAGGTGCCCACCACCACACCCAGCTAATTTTTGTATTTTTAGTAGAGACAGGGTTTCATTGTGTTGGCCAGGCTCATCTCGAACTCCTGACCTTGTGATCTGCTCACCTCGGCCTCCCAGAATGCTGGGATTACAAGTGTGAACCACTGCACCCAGTCAGATAGGTGGTTTTAGTGCTTTTTTTTTGAGACAGGGTCTCACTCTGTTGCCCAGGCTAGAGTGCAGTGGCGCAATCACGGCTCACAGCAGCCTTGACCCTCAGGTGATCCTCCCACCTTGGCCTGCCAAGTAGCTGGGACTACAAGCACGTGCCACCACACCCGGCTGTTTTTTATTTTTTGTAGAGATAGAGTTTTTCCATGCTGCCCAGGCTGGTCTCAAACTCCTGAGCTCAAGCAATCCAACCACCTCGGCCTCCCAAAGTGCTGGGATTACAGGCATGAGCCACCGCACCCAGCCCCGGTGGTTTTAATTGTTACTCTCTAACATTAAGTAAAATATCAACCAACATTCACATCGGATCTGCACTTGTTTGTCAATTGCAGCCACAGGTTGGTTCTAGTTACGTGAGTTTGGCAAAATTGAAGCACTCCGTGAGAGTCAATTGGCTATAAGAAATTTACTTTTTTTTTTTTTTTTTTGAGACAGTCTCACTCTGTCTCCTAGGCTGAAGTGCAGTAGTAAGATCTCAGCTCCCTGCAACCTTCGCCTCCCGGGTTCAAGCAATTCTCCTGCCTCAGCCTCCTGAGTACCTGGATTACAGGCGTGCACCGCTATGTCTGGCCAATTTTTGTATTTTTAGTAGAGAAGGGGTTTCATCATGTTGGCCAGGCTGGTCTCAAGCTCCTGACCTCAAGTGATCCTCCTGCCTTGGCCTCCCAAAGTGCTGGGATTACAGGCATAAGTGACTGTACCCGGCCTGAAATTTACAATTTATCATTTGTAAGTTATGGGCTATAAATTCAGCAAAGTTGCAGGAGACAAGATCAACACACAAATATCAGTTGTGTTTCTATACACCAGGAATGAGCAAACTGAAAAGGAAATAAAGAAAACAATTCTATTTACAACAGCATCAAAATACCTAGGAAAAAAATTTAACCAAGGAGTTGAAAAACTTGTACACTGAAAATTACAAAACATTGCTGGAAAACACTAAAGATGAAATGGAAAGACATCCCATTTTCATAGATTGGAAAGCTTAGTATTGCTTAGTATTGCTAAGTATTGCTATTCTCCTCAAAGCAATCCACAGATTCTAGTGCAATCCCTATTACAATTCCGATGGTCTTTTGGGGGCAAAAATAAAAAAGCTGACCCTTAACTTCATATGGAATTGCAAGAGGCCCCAAATAGTCAAAACAGGAAACGAAGTTGGAGGAATATACTAGTTTGCTTGGGCTGCCATAACAAAGTAACACAGACTGGGTAGCTGAAACAACAGAATGTATTTTCTCACAATTTTGTAGGTTGAAGTCCAAGATCAAGGTGTCAGCCTGTTTTCGTTTCTGACGAGGCCTCTCTCTTTGGCTTGCAATGACTCTCTTCTCTCTGTGTCTTCACGTGGTCTTCTATCTGCGCATGTCTATATTTGAATTTCCTCTTGTTGTAAGGACACCACTCCTATTTGGACTAGGTCCTCCCATAATGTCATCATTTTAACTCGATTACCCCTCTAAAGGCTTTATCTCCAAATACAGTTACATTTTGAGGTATACTGGGAGCTAGAACTTCAATATAGGAATTTTGGGGATGGAGACACAATTCAGCCTATAACAAAGGGTTACATTTCCAGATTTCAAAACTTACTATAAAGCAACAGTAATCAAAAAGGTGTGGTACTGGCATAAAGATAGACATGTAAACCATTGGAACAGAATTGAGAGTCCAAGCTGGGTAGTGGCTCATCCCTGTAATCCCAGGGCTTTGGGACACCAAGGCAGAAGGATCGCTTGAGGGCAGGAGTTTGAGACCAGCCTGGGCAACATAGCAAGACCCTGTCTCTACAAAAAATAAAAATAAAATAAAATTAGGCATGGTGGTGTGTGCCTGTAGTCCTAGCTACTCATGAGGCTGAGGTGGGAGGATCGCTTGGGCCCAGGAGTGCAAGGCTGCAGTGAGCCATGATTGTGCCACTGCACTCCAGCCTGATTTACAGAACAAGAGCCTGACTCTAAAGAAAAGAATTGAGTTTTTTTTTTTTTTTTTTTTTTTGAGACAGAGTCTTGCTGTCACCCAGGCTGGGGTGCAGTGGTGCAATCTCGGCTCACTGCAAGCTCCGCCTCCTGGGTTCACATCATTCTCCTGCCTCAGCCTCCCGAGTAGCTGGGACTACAGGCGCCCGCCACCACACCCGGCTAATTTTGTTTTGTATTTTTAGTAGAGATGGGGTTTCACCATGTTAGCCAGGATGGTCTCGATCTCCTGACCTCGTGATCCACCGGCCTCGGCCTCCCAGAGTACTGGGATTACAGTCGTGAGCCACCGCGCCTGGCCAAGAATTGAGATTTAATATTCAGAATATCTAAATAACTCTTAGAGCTCAATAACAAAATGATACACTCTGCAATTTTAAAATGGGCATATTAATTGAATAGATATTTCTCCAAAAAAGATATACAAACAGCCAAAAGCACATGAAAAAATATTCAACATCGCGGGTCATTAAGGAAATGCAAATCAAAACAGTAGTGAGGCCAGGTGCGGTGGCTCACGACTGTAATTCTAGCATTTTGGGAGGCCAAAGTGGGTGGTGAATTGCTTGAGCCCAAAAGTGTGAGACCAGCCTGGGCAACATGGTGAAACACCGTCTCTACCGAAAAAGATACAAAAATTAGCCGGGCATAGTGGCACATGCCTGTAGTCCTAGCTACTCAGGAGGCTGAGGTGGGAGGATCACTTGAGCCCAGGAGGCAGAGGTTGCTGTGAGCTGAGATCTTGCCACTACACTCCAGCCTGGGTGACAGAGTAAGACTGTCTCAAAAACAAAAACAAAAACCAATAGTGAGATACCATTTCATATTTACTAGGATGACTATAATTTCTTTAAAAGGAAAATTAGTGTTGACTATGTGGAGAAATAGGAACCCTCATCCATTGCTCATAGGAAGGTACAATGGCACTGTAGCAGCCACAGGAGACTGGCTGCTTAACTCAAAAAGCTAAACATAGAATTACCATATGACTTAGCAATTTCATTACTAGGCATATACCCAAGAGAAAAGAGGACATGTCTACACAGAAACTTGTTGGTGAATGTTTGCAGCAGCATTATTCATATAGTCGAAGACTGCAAACAACCCAAATATCCATCAGTGGATGAATGGATAAACAAATTGTGGTATATTCATATAATGGAATATTATTCAGCCATAAAAAGGAATGAAGTACTGATAGATGCTACAGCTCGGATGAACCTTGAACACATGATGCTAAGTGAAAGAAATCAGACATAAAAGGTCACATATGATATGATTCTATTTAAATGTATGTGTAACTTTGTAAGAAACTGTCAAACAGTTTTCCCAAGTGGCTGCACCATTTGGCACCCCTACCAGCCACGTATGAGAGTTCCAGCTGGCACTGCATGCTTCATGTCCTTGCCAGCATTTGTTATTATCTACATTTTTTTTTTTAAATGGAGTCTCATTCTGTCACCCAGGCTGGAGTACAGTGGCGCAGTTTTGGCTCACTGCAAGCTCCACCTCCTGGGTTCAAGTGATTATCCTGCCTCAGCCTCCCAAGTAGCTGGGATTACAGGCACATGCCACCCCACTATGCTCAGCTAATTTTTGTAGTTTTAGTAGAGATGGGGTTTCAACATGTTGGCCAGGCTGGTCTCGATCTCCTGACCTCAGATGATCCACCTGCCTCGGCCTCCCAAGGTGCTGGGGATGACAGGCAAGAATCACCGCACCCGACCCTGCAGTTTTCATCTGAACCATTCCAATAGGTGTGTAGTGGTATCTCTCTGTGGCTTTATTTTCATTTCATTTTATTTCATTTTCCTAATGACTAATGCTGTTGAGTATCTTTTTTTTTTTTTTTTTTTTTTTTTTCCTGAGACGGAGTTTTGCTCTTGTTGCCCAGGCTGGAGTGCAATGGTGCAATCTCGGCTCACTGCAACCTCCACCTCCTGGGTTCAAGTGATTCTCCTGTCTCAGCTCCCTGAGTAGCTGGGATTACAGGCATGTGCCCCCATGCCTGGCTAAATTTTTTGTATTTTTAGTAAAGACAGGGTTTCTCCATGTTGGTCAGGCTGGTCTAGAGATACCGCGCCTGGCCTGAGTATCTTTTCATGTGCGTATTTTCTATCGTACATTTTCTTTGGTGAAGTGTCTATTTACATTGTTGGCCCATATTTTTATTAGGTTGGCCCGTATTTGTATTGGGTTCTTTTCCTATTTTTGAGTCTTGAGAGTTCTTTATATATAGGTTACCAGTCTCTTATCAGATGTGTGTCTGGTAAATGTTTTTCTCCCAATCTGTGACCTGCCTTTTCTTTTTCTTACCAGTGTCTTCAAAGAGCAGAACTTTTCCATCTTGATGACATGACATTTATCAATTTTTTTTCGTTCATGGTCTGTGCTTTTGTGTTTTAATAGGCCGGGCGCGGTGGCTCAAGCCTTTAATCCCAGCACTTTGGGAGGCCGAGGCGGGTGGATCATGAGGTCAGGAGATCGAGACCATCCTGGCTAACACGGTGTAACCGCGTCTCTACTAAAAACACACAAAAAATTAGCCGGGCGTGGTGGCAGGCACCTGTAGTCCCAGCTACTCAGGAGGCTGAGGCAGGAGAATGGCAGGAACCCAGGAGGCAGAGCTTGCAGTGAGTCGAGATCGCGCCACTGCACTCCAGCCTGGGCGACAGAACTAGACTCCGTCTCAAAAAAAAAAAAAAAAAAGAAAGAAAGAAAAAAAAAGAAAAGAAAAAGAAAGAAACCTTTGCCTAACCCAAGCTCTTACAGAATTTCTCCTATATTTTTTTCCAGGCATATACCTAATATACCATATTAGTATAGTGCTATATTAGGTGTATATAGGTGTATTAGGTATATGCCCAATACCCTTTTATAATACCTTTCCACTTAAACCGAGTGGCTTCTGTTGTTTGCAACTGAGAACACCGGCTGCTCTGGAAATGGTGGTGGTGGTGGTTATGGGGATGGCACCAGTGCCGGTGGTGAGGTTGGAAGGAAGAGTCGTGTGAGTTAGAGGTTATGGTTGATGCTGGGGTTAGTGCTGGTGGTGATCACGGAAATGAGGTAGGTGGTGTTGATCAGTTTCCACCTGAAATTGTTCTCACTGTGGTGCAAAATCCGTGGCAGACCTGATTGTCATCAGCTTGTCACTTCTCATTAAAGATCCATATATATTGCAGACTCCAACCTGTCAATCTCTCATAAAACAAGATGGAAAGTGGGGGGATGAGTCTCAAAGCCACTTCCAAGAATTTGCCTCTGTATATACTTGCCGAAGTGTTCAGGATAAGAGTGTTCATTGAATCGTTGTCTGTTGCAGGAAAAAAATGAAAACCAACCGGAATGTCTATCTGTAGGAGAATGGCTAAATAGAGTATGGTCTCTCCATACTGTGGAATATTACGCAGACTTCAAATAGAATGAGATAGGCTGGGCGCGGTGGCTCATGCCTATAATCCCAGCACTTTGGGAGGCAGAATCGGGTGGATCACAATGTCAGGACTTCAAGACCAGCCTGGCCAACATGGTGAAACCCCGTCTCTACTAAAAAAACCACAGAAGTTAGCCAGGCGAGGTAGCGGACGCCTGTAATTCCAGCTACTTGGGAGGCTGAGGCAGGAGAATTGCTTGAAACTGGAAGACAGAGGTTGCAGTGAGCTGGTATCCCAGCCACTGCACTCCAGCATGGGCGAAAGAGCGAAACTCTGTCTCAAGAAAAACAAAAAACAAAAAACAAAAAACCAAATAGAATGAGATAGATCATTACGGACTTCTGCGGAAGGATGCTCACGATATATTGCTAAATTAAACAACAAATTTCAGTGATATATGCTATCCTGTTTTTTAAAAAGTATATACAGATGCATGTTTGCACATGCCGAAAAAAATTGTCTGGAACCACACGTAAGAAACTATTATCAGTGGATCTCTAAAAGACACTTCACTTCACATGCTTGTGATCTGTTTGAATTCTTTGCCTTGAGCAGTTACTACTTTAATCTAAAAATAAAACAAAAATACAAAATCATGCATACAAGGTGAGGTGGGGCGAGATTATTTTCTTTATTCTCGAAATAAGGAAACGGAGTCATGGAGGGGAGGTGTTGTCCTAACTTGCCTGGGTGGGTGGCCCAGGGAGCCAGTGGGAGGAACTGGCTAGACAGGAGACCTCTCGTCTGGTTCCCAGTTGCTGTTCCCCCACTGCCTTTCTTGGAAGCATGGTCCTGCCTCGCTGCCTGCCCCAGGGCAAAGATGACCTCTGAGCCCTGTTCAACCACCAGCGGCGACAGGTAGCTGTGGCTGGGCCAGCGCCTTGTAGGTCTTTCCTCCATGTCCCTCTTCTCCCATGTGGTTATCCCATAATAGCCCCACTGGCTGTGGGGGGTGTGTGCTGGGTGGATGGTGCAGGTTTAGAGGGGCTGAGGATGAGGAAACAGAGGAGCTCTTCCTGACCTACAGCCTGAGGCCCACTGCCTCATCATCCCCTGGGAAATGTGTCAAGAATGCTGGCAGGGCCAGGCACAGTGGCTCACACCTGTAATCCCAGCACTTTGGGAGGCTGAGGCAGGTGGATCACCTGAGGTCAGGAGTTCGAGACCAGCCTGACCAACGTGGTGAAACGCCATCTCTACTAAAAATACAAAATTAGCTGGGCGTGGTGGCGCATGCCTGTAAACCCGGCTACTCGGGAGGCTGAGGCAGGAGAATCTCTTGAACCCGGGAGGAGGAGGTTGCAGTGTACCAAGATCGTGCCATTACACTACAGCCTGGGCAACAAGAGTAAAAATGTGTAACAAAAAAAAAAAAAAAAAAAAAAGAATGGTGGCAGGTCAGGTGCGGTGGCTGAGGTGGGTGGATCATTTGAGGTCAGGAGTTCAAGACCAGCCTGGTTGATATGGTGAAACCCCGTCTCTACTAAAAATACCAAAATTAGCCGGGCGTGATGGTGGGCACCTGTAGTCTCAGCTACTTGGGAGGCTGAGGTAGGAGAAGTGCTTAAACCCAGGAGGTGGAGGTTACAGTGAGCCAAGATTGTGCCACTGTACTCCAGCCTGGGTGACAGAGACTCTGTCTCAAAAAAAAAAAAAAAAGAAAGAAAAGGAATGCTGACTCCCGGGTTCCACCCCTGACCCAATAATCTGAACCCCTTGAAGAAGCACACCAAGGCCTGGATTTTACGGGATCTAGCTACAAGAACTATGTGAGACTCCCCTCGAAGCTGTAGTTCTCAACCCTGCCTGCTCATTAGAATCACCAGGGGTACTTTAAAAAATACAGGGGCTCCAGTGCCACCCCGGAGATTCTCATGGGTCTGCAATGTGGCCTGGGCGTTGGTAATTTTTCAAAGTCCCCAACTGATTGAATGTGCAGCTGGGCCTGAAAACCCCCAGCCTTCTATTCTAATGACACCAGAATCTCTGGGCTGGAACCCATGCATCTGTGGTTTTTCAAATTCCACGGGAGATTCTGATGTGCAGCAAACTCAAGAGCCTTTGATCTGGAGCCTCGCTTCTCAAAGTGTGGCTCTTGGACCACGGCAGCAGCAGCATCACCTAGAAACTTGTCAGAAATGCAGAATCCCAGGCTCTCGACCCACCCAGACCGACTGCATCAAAGCCTGAACATTAACAAGATTCCTAGGTAAATCGTAGGCACATTGCAGTTGGAGACGCAGTTGGAGAATTGAGCTGAAGTAGGGTAAGTTTAATGTTCTAAACTCCCAACCCTAGAATCACCTGGGAGCTAAAAAATCTCAACGCCCAGACAGCACTTACAGCGCTTCACGGCGGGGCATCAGTGGTTCCAAAGGTCCTCAGATGCCTCCAGTGTGCAGGGCTGAGAACCCCAGTGTGGAGGTGTAGCTGGGGCAGGGGTGTAGGGTAAGGGCAAGGTTGGATGGAGATGATCTCGTTACCGTTAAGGGCACTGGGGGTCCAGCCTGGGTTTTGTTTCACTTCCTATAGTCTGTGATCTGGGGCAAGTGATTTAACCTGTCTGGGCCACAGCTTCCTCATCTGTAAAATGGGGATAGGGAATAGCACCACCCCCTGCCCCAGGGCTGTTGAGAAGATGAAATGGGTTAAACCACACGAAGGACTTAGTGTAGCAGCTGGCTCTCAATAAGTGCTTCATGCCAGCTACTGTTTTTGTTACTGTTTGGCGGAATCTGCCAGGGGAACACAGAGGGTTAAGAGGCTGGCGTCCAAAAATAAACCCACTGTGCCAAAGTGTGAAGTGTGGGCACACTGTCGAACCTCTCTGAAGTTCGCTTTCACATCAACAAAACACAAATAATGATAGTACCCACATCGCCGGTCTCATCTGTGCCTGCTCTTGCCCGCCTGGAAGCCACACGTCCCAAATAGACGTGATTCCATAACGTGAACACAAGAG
This sequence comes from Theropithecus gelada, assembly GCF_003255815.1. NCBI lineage: Eukaryota > Metazoa > Chordata > Mammalia > Primates > Cercopithecidae > Theropithecus > Theropithecus gelada. The sequence continues at coordinate 39,668,829 of NC_037668.1, read as the reverse complement.
AGAAGAGGAGACTTTTGTTGGCAATTTTGTTGACAATTTTCTTTCTTTCTTCCTTTCTTTCTTGCTTTCTGCCTTCCTGCCTTTCTGCCTTTCTTTCTTCTTTCCTTTTTTCTTTCTATTTATTTTCTTTCTTTCCTTTATTCTTCCCTTCCCTCCCTCTTTCTCTCTCTCTCTCTCTTTCTTTCCCTTCCTTCCTTCCTTTCTTTCTCTTTCTTTCTTTCTTTCTTTCTTTCTTTCTTTCTTTCTTTCTTTCTTTCTTTCTTTCTTTCTTTCTTTCTTTCTTTCTTTCTTTCTTTCTCTCTCTCTCTCTCTCTCTCTCTCTCCTTCTCTTTCTTCTCTTTCCTCTCTTTTCTTTTTGAGAGGGGGTCTCACTGTGTCACCCAGGCTGGAGTACAGCACCACAACCATGGCTTACTGGAACTTCCTCATCTCAGGTTCAAGCGATCCTCCCACCTCAGTCTCCAGGGTAGCTGAGACTACGGGCATGTACCACCACGCCAAGCTAATTTTTGTATTTTTGGTAGAGACAGGGTTTTGCCATGTTGCCCAGCGTGGTCTCAAACTGCTGGGCTCAAGTGATTCACCTGCCTTCATCTCCCAAAGTGCTGGGATTATAGGCGTGAGCCACCACAACTGGCCTTTGTTGATGGTTTCTTGGGGAATCAAAGAAGAAGGTTCATCTCACAACCCCAACAACAGAAGCTTTACTAAAGCAACCACTGGACATGTGTTTCTTCACTCCAGGTTCCTCTGCCCTGCCGGCTGCCCGTTCTCTCCTTGTCCCTCCTCCCACAGCCTCTGGAAACCCCATCTGGGGAGCTGTTCTGCAAAGCTGCACCTTATCCATCTCCCAGAGCAAAACACGAGCTACCTGCCTGGCACCGCTCAGAGTGCTTCACGCGATGTCTCCCACTCAGAATTCACAGCAATCCTAGGAGGTAGATCTATTCCCGTGCCCGTTTTACAGACAAGGAAACTGAGGCGGAGTGTTGGTAACCAGTAAGTATGGAATCACGGTTCTACTCCTGGCTCTGTGCCTGCCCCTTAACCTTTCTGACCTCTGCTGTGCTGTTCCTCAGGCGGTGGGGGAGGGGGAGGGTCTCACTCCATCCACACAGGGCAGGGGAGAACAGGTTAGACCTTGTTTTGCATGATGCATTCATTTAACAAATGTTTGTTGAGCACCTACTATGTGCCAGGTGCCAGGGACACAAGGATGTGTCCTTGTCTTCACAAGAAATATGTGGCTCCTGTCTTCACAAAAAGATGAATTGAGTTCTTTGAAAAGAGACAAAAAAGGCACCACCTAAATCAAGAGGATCCTGGACACAGTTTTCAGACCCTCTGAACCTCTGGGACTGCTTGGCCTCTAGTCCAACCTCGCTCACCCCACCTCACAGTTGACCCAGTCTCAAGGGGGATGAGTCCCTCCTCCCTGACCCTGGGCCCATCGGGGTTGGTCTCTGGTGACAGAGGAGCAGGGTGGGGTTGCCTGGCCACAGGACGTTAGCCCACAGGTGGGCTGCAGCCCCAGCCCAAACCCCAGCAGTTCTCTGCCAAGATCTGGGTGCCCCCCGCCCACTTCCTCCCTGGCTCTCCCCTCCCCAAAAGCTGGTAATTGGTAGACAAAGGAGTTTCAGACAGTTGGGGACCTGCGTCCTTTGAGTCCCTGAAAACATGCTATTATTAATTAAAGACTTTGGCTTCGGCGGGGCCCAGGCCTGCCTTTTCCTGGCTGGGCCTCAGACTTCTGTCTCTCCAGTCGTCTCTTCTTGCTAAATTTTTCAGTGTTTTTAACATCAGACTGATGTTACGTATAATTACCAACTTTGCACCCAAATTATATTTGACATGGCTTGTGTGGGAAATTAGACCATTTCAGCGCCTACAAATTCACCTGGGAAGCCAAGGCAGGCATGCGGGCGTGCCGGGGGGAAGTAATTTAAATATTACATGTGCCCTCGTGAAAATGCCAAAACTCTTTAAACTGCCAGGAAGAATTTTGTCTTCCCCTTTGCTTGTCCCCCTCCCCAGTCTACTGAGTGCGCTGAAGGTTGGGAAGCAAGGGGCCTTCAGTCAGGGGCCTTCAGGAGAGCCCTTTTCACTGGGACACCCATAGGGACTAGGGGCCTCTGGAGATGCCGACTGGTGCCCTCGTGCCACCTTTACGGGGAAGGCCCATCTCAGTGATGTCTGTCTGTCCGTCTGTCTGCCCCTCCCTTCTCTCCCTCCTGCTTCTGACCCACCCCTTCCTGTGCCAGGGAGAGGAGGCTCCACCCACTCTGGGACATGGTGGAGAGTGGAGGTGGGAAGAGAGTGGCCACAGCACCCAGAACCCAAGCCCCGCTGGGATGCCGAGGCTGGGTCTCTGTGGCCAGTCTAAGTGACAGCCCGTCCCAGAAGTCCCCTCTGGACCAGACAGGCCTGCCTCACAGGGGTTTCAGTTTGTCGTTTCAACAAGTCCTGAACACTTACTCTGTGCCAGGAATTTTGCTGGGCGTTAGGGATCCAGAAAAAAAGAAAATCCACTTCATTCGTTCATTGGTTCATTCAACAAACACCTATTGATCACCTATCGTGTGCCGAGTGCTATGTAAGGGGAATATGGAAATTTAAAAGATTCATTTGTTATTCACTCACCTCATACTAAATAAGCACCTACCATGTGCCGGGCTCTGTGCTGGGTCACAGAGAAGAAGCAGGCAGTCCCAGCCCTCACTGGCTCATAGTGAAGATGGGGAGACAGGCTTCTAGGCAAATAATGAGTTACTGGGTCCATCAAATTGGAAGGCCAGACCCTGTCCCAGTAGCTCGCTTGCTCATAGAAGCTGCCTGGTGGAGGGAGGGAGACTCTGATGGCTGCTAAGCACTGTCACCTGGACCTGTGAGTCTGAGAGACAAGGCAGGGGCTCTGCAGCAGGGAGGCCACCCTTTCCTGGCCCTGAGGTCCGTGGTAGGACCCCTGGAGGGGAGATATGGGACCCAGCCTGGCACAGTCTAGGAAAGAAACCTTTTTCTTCCCTTCCTGGACATCAATCCCTGTCTTAGACTACAAAGAGGAGAGCTGGCCCTCTGTAAGGTTTAGCGCCTCCTGGAAGCCATGCTAGGCCAACTTTAGAGACAGGAGTACAGGAGCAACGATGGGGGAGGCTGAGGCACCTCGTGCTGCTACCCCCTCCCACCTGTGCCTGGGAAGGTCCAGGACCAGAGAGAAGTCAGCCAGAGCCAAGGGTTCTTGGCCCAGGATAAAGGGACTCCAGAAAGACATACCTCCCAGGCCTCAGAGCCTTCTAAGACTGTGGGAGGTCCTGGAACTCCAGCCCTGTGTGGATGCAAGGAGGGATGGTGTTGGGTGGCATCCTTTGGGGACTAAGAAGTTCTAATCCCGGACACCAGCTTCTGCCCCTTAGACTGGTGACTGTGGTTCCCCAGAGCTTTCTGGTCTTCTTTCCTCTATCTCTGGGGCTCTTTTTCTTCCCCCATGTACTGGAGTAGTCAGCCCCATTAGCCCAGCAATCAAGATCGTGCATGGCCCTTGTAGCCAATTGTGTTTTCTGAAGATGCCGCAGCCGCATGTTTCATCCACAGGTTCTTCTTACAGTGTGCTCTCAGTGGTCCTCCTTTCCAGTGGAGGGCTCTGTGTCCTCTCCCCTTGAATCTGGGCAGACCTTTGTGAAAGCCTCAACCAATGGAACATGACTGCAGGGACACTATGTGATTTCTGAGGCTAGATCACCAGCATTTCATGCACTTCTGTCTTGTTCTCCTAGGACTTGCCTTTGGAACCCAGCCACCATGCTGTGAGGAAGCCCAAGCTAACCCACGTGGAAAGTCCATGCGGACAGGTTGTGCATGGGGTTCTAGCCAAGAGCCTGGCTGAGATCGCAGCCAACCGTCGGCTGTGTGAGTGAATTTGCCTTCGGCTGATTCTATTCCCTGGTTATCAAGTCACCCCCAGCCTTTGTCTTCCCAGACAAGACCCTAGAATGAGGCAGCAGAGATAAGCTGTTCCCACCATACCCTGTTCAAATTCATGTCCCAGACAACCCATGGGCATAATAAAATGGCTGTTTTAGGCCACGAAGTTTTGGGAGTGGTGTGTTATGCAGCCATAGATTCTGGAACAATCTCCCTGGAACCTCTCCATTTCCCCACACACCTTTCCCTCCATAGATGTATTTGGAGTTCCCAGCATGCTATGGTGTTTCCCACATTCTCTGCCTTTGGCCATACTGTTCCCCTGCCTGGAGTACCCTTCCTTCATTCTTCCGGCAAATGTTTGATTCAACCCTTAAGACTTAGCTTAAACAGGCTGGGAGCCAGGAAGGCCTCACTTCCTCCTCTAGGAAGCCTCCCCTGACCTCCTGTGACCAGGGCAAGTGCTCCTCTGCTTCCCTGGCTGTGGGCTCCCCTTACTGATTTCTATTTGTTGGCTTTGCTCACTAGGCTGTGGCAGGCCACAGGTCCTGTTTCTCAGGCATCTTCGTCTCCTGTCCTGGCCAACCTGGAAGTGCTTAGACAGGGCTTGTTTGACCGACTGGAGGGTGCAGAGGATGGACACTAATCCTGGGAGCCAGAGGTCCATCCCTTGAGCTGGGATCCTACCTCCCTGCCCACATTCCCTGAGCTCTCGCTGTAGGGAATCACTGTTGGCTAGGCCCGATGTGGACTGTGAGTGACCTGGGCCTCCAGACCTCAGTTTTGCCACCTGTGAAAGAAGAATGTTGGATGAGGAGGAGACTGAGGGGCTCCTTCAACTCATTTCTCAGGGATTCCCCAAGGGGGTGAGGCAGGTTCCTCGCGATCCAGCCTCCCAGCCTGACCAGACAGGGAAGGGGGAAGGAAGGGGTTTCAGAAGGAAATCCCATCTAGCCACCCTGGCTTCATTGGAAACTTGGTGACACTCAGCAAACTCCAGCCCTGGGGGCTGAGCTGGGGCATGATGAAGGGGTCTACTGGGAGCAGAAATGCCCCGAGGGCAGGACCAGGCCGGTGGAGGCACCTGAATGCATGTCCTGCTCTCCCACCTGCTCGCTGTGTGACTCAGGCAAGTCATGCCCCTTCACCAAGCCTCAGTTTCCTCATCCGAGGAATGCAGAGAGCAGTAAAGCAGCCACTGCAGAGGACTGTCGGGAGGACTTGCAGACCAAGACAGTGGTGCAAAGGGCTCCGCACGGCGACTCCACGGACTCCAGCTCCATGAATGTAGCCATTAGCACTGCAGAGGCACCATGAATGAGAACCTGCCCCGTGCCAGTGGCCAAGCCTCATATACTCTTTTTTTTCTTTTTTGAGATGGAGTCTTGCTCTGTCATCTTGGCGGGAGCACAGTGGTGTGATCTCGGCTCACTGCAACCTCCGCCTCCTGGGTTCAAGTGATTCTCCTGCCTCAGCCTCCCACATAGCCTGAATTACAGGCATGCGCCACCACACCTGGCTAATTTTTGTATTTTTCGTAGAGATGGGGTTTTGCCATGTTGGTCAGGCTGGTCTTGACCTCCTGATCTCAGGTGATCCACCCACCTCGGCCTCCCAAAGTGCTGTGATTATAGGCGTGAGCCACCGCGCCCGGCCGTTCATACATTGTTGTCATGTCAGTTCCCACCAGAGATCCTGCAGGAGTGAATATCTTTATTGCCGTCTTACAGGGGAGAGAATGAGGCTCAGAGAAGCTATGTGACTTGTCCAACGCCACACAGCCATGAAGAAGCAGTACCAAAAATTACAACTCGAGACTGTCTGAGATCTTGCAGCCTCTCCTTCCTGGGACTTCCCTGCAGGGCAGGCCCGGAACGATGGCACTGATACCACTGCAGGAAGAGTCCATCTCAGCACTGCCAGTGATTTGACGGCAGAAGACTGGGTGCAGCCTCTTTGGACTCTGCTCCCCAGCCCAGGTCAGAGCAGACTCCCGGACCCCAGGGATGATCTCTAGAAGCACAGCAACATCCCAAAGAGGACACTGGGCTGGGCCCTGAGCCTGCCCTGTGGGTGGGCTGGAAATTCCTCTCACTCTCAGCTCTGGTGGGCCGGGGACGGGCCAAGAGGAGTGGCTGAGTGACGTTTCCTCTGCAATGATGTCCCCAAACAATCAGTGGTCACTACAGTCCCAGTTGGGGCCCTGTATCCCCACACGCAGGCACAGAGCACAGCCCTGGTCCTGGCAACCTGGACCCTACGAGACTGCATGTGGTTACACGGGCAGCCCCAGCCCTGCCCCCCACACAGTCATGTTCGCAGGCTCACGTTTACATGCCCACCACGTGTGACGATGCACAGATGGCTCCCCAGGAAGGACAACACGCGGCCCCTGCACACGTGTCCAGGCTCAGCCCTGATTCCTGATACTGCCTGGACATTGCTCCCTGGATACCCAGAGGGCTCCCGCCCCCCGTGTTCCTCTGCTCTGAGTGTGTGTGCACACAGGTGTGCGTGTGTGTGCCTGATTGTGTGCGTGTGAGTGTGAGAATGTGTGTGTGCATGTGAGTGTGTGTGTGAAGAAGAAGGTTGGGCAGGGGCTTAGAAGCAGCCCTGGACTTTACTCCACAAAGCAGAGGGTCCTGGAGCTGAAGCCAGTCTAACAGCCGCAGGTCCTCCCTGTGCTCTGAGCCTCATTCAGCCCTGGGGACAAGCCCAGTGGAGAGCAGCTCTTATTCTTCACTTTAGGAATTGTGAAACAGGCACAGAGAGATTAAACAGCTCACCCAGTCACAGAGCTAGATTAGAGACAAGCAGCTTGGTGGCTCAAAGCCCAAGGCCTTAACTACCAGGTTATGCTGTGGTGGTGGGGTGAACCCTTGTCACCTGCACTAGCCCTCCCTCCTTGCCTGCCCCCTGCTTGGTGTCCCTTGCCACCTTAAGCATTGGTGCCCTTTAAAACAGACTGTGAACTTTCAGTATTTGCTATTCTGCCCCCTCCTCGCCTCTACCCACCCTCACACAAAATGTCAGCCCTACAGAGGGGGGCGTTTGCCCTGTTCCCTCTGTCCCCAGTGTCCTATGGCACAGTGGGGACTCACAAATGTGTGTAGAAGGGAGGGACTCCATGGATGATTGAACAGGATCATGCAGCCTCAGCACACAGGGCTTCCTGTGTCCCGGTCCCGAGGAGGGGCTGGTGTAACAGGCAGGAGGCTGGGTCCCTTAGGGGCTGCAGGTACCACCCCCACTCCTTCCCGCCCAGCTCTCAGTCTCCCTCTCTTGGTGGGATGCTGGTGTCTGAGCTGCTGCTGGCGGGGCTGGCTGGGGACTCCCGAGCTGGCCCAGGTGTTCTGGAAGCAACCGCTGCAGCCCTTCCCCCCACACCCCCCACTGTCCTGTTCTGCTCTCCCAGGATGGCCTCCAGGCTGGGAGGGGGCTGTGATCTCTTGGTGCACACTGGCCCCAAGCAGGGCCCAGAGAAGCCGCTGACACCTGCTCCTTGGCCACGTCTCACCCTTTCTGGTTTCCATCTTGCCCCAGGGCCCCCACCTCACCCCACCCTGCCCCTGCCAGGCCCTGTGGTGCCCCCACCCGTCACTAGGTGGCGCCAAGTGCCCTGAGACGGCAGGAAGTCATCCCAGAAGGGCTCAGGGCTGGGGGTGGAGGGGCCGGTCCTTACATTCGTGCTCCGACTGGGCCTCCTGTCCCCATGTCCCCTTTCTTGAATGGCATGGCAGCCTGTAAGAAAGCTGTGCTAAAGGGTGGTCATATATCCCTCACATGTGCTCGCAAGTCTCACAGGCCAACGAGATGAGTACCATCTTGTCCCCATTTCACAGATGAGGAAACTGAGGCACTGGGAAGTGAAAGCCGTGTGTCCAAAGTGACACTGTTACTAAGAAGCAGAGTCGGCCTCAAACCCAGGTCTGCCTGGTTCCCTTCTTCAGTTCTGCTTCCTGAAAGCCCTCCCGGAAGGATCAGTGGCCCCTGAGTGAACAATGGCCCTGAAGCTGACTTGAGGCTCTGTGGGAAGCCTCAGAGGGGGCAGGTGATTGGAGTGTGATGGGCAGGGAGGATGGACGAGTCCCAGCTGTCGCTGGATTCCCTGGCAGCTGCCCGATGGGTTAGGAGATGAAGGAAGGAGAAGGGGCAGAGGGTCAGGGAGTGGAGAGGAACCCCCCAGAGAGTACTGGAGGGCAGCTGGGAGAAGCTTGGGGAGCAGGCACAGGTTGGGGGAGAGGTCGTGCCAGATGTTCTAGGCAGTGCTTGGCCGAGACACTGCTGAGGTGGGCAGGCCCTGTCTTGGAGTGTGCAGGCTTCCATGGGTCAGGCCCACCTGCCCACTATGACAGCCAAGTGGCAATGCGGTCCCCCATCCATCCTTTTTTCTCTTTTTCTTTTTTTTTGAGATGGAGTCTCACTCTATCACTGGAGTGCAGTGGCGCAATTTCGGTTTACCACAACCTCTGATTCCAGAGTTCAAGCGATTCTCCTGCCTCAGCCTCCCGAGTAGCTGGGATTACAGGTGCCCGCTGCCATGCCCAGCTTGTTTTTGTATTTTTAGTAGAGACAGGGTTTCACCATGTTGGTCAGGCTGGTCTCGAACTCCTGACCTCAAGTGATCCACCTGCTTCAGTCTCCCAAATGCTGGGATTACAGGCGTGAGCCACCGTGCCCAGCCCTATCCATCCTTCCCTGGAACACACGGACTGTGCCTGTGTCAGGTGCTGGGGATACCACAGTGAACAGGACCGTGAGGCCCGTGCTTTCTCGGGGGTTACTCTTTCGTTTGGGGAAAATGGGCACTAGACATTCTGCTGGTGAAATTCCTGATATTCCTAGTAAAAGAAAACCAGAGAGATCAGAGAGAACAAAAAGTGATGGAGGGTCTGTTTGGATTGAGTGATCCAGGAGGACTTCTTGGAGGAGATGGTATTAACTGTCAAAGGTCAGAAAAAAGTGATGGAGGATCTGTTTAGATTAGGTGATCCGGAAGGACTTCTCAGAGGAGGTAGTATTTGCTATAAAGGGCTGGAAATGATCTTCTAGGCAGAGGGGCAAGCAGGAGCCCTGGCCCTAAGGCAGGCATGAGCTTAGTGGGCTCAAAGAATAGGAAGGTCAGTGGGTCTCCCGCTGAGTGAGCAAGCGCAGAGGATGGGGGAGGAGGCAAGCCCAAGGCAGGGCCAGACTGAGGAGAATCCTGCAGGGCCACAGTTGTCTCCTAGGTAGGAGGGAACGTGTCATAGAGGTGTCAGCACGGGAGAAACAAGGTCTGCATTTTGGAAGATTACATTTGTTGATGTTGGAGAATAGTTGACAGCGAGCAAGGGTGGTGCAGAGAGACCACCTCAGGGGCCCAAGGGCCCTGCCTGGAGACTGTCAAGCACCTGGGTAGCTCAGAACAGTAGAAAATGCATGGAACAGGGACTCTGGTACTCTGCCCCGATTTGAGTACTGGACACCCAGCTCACTGACAACACGACCTGAAGTCTACAACTGCCCTCTCTGAGCCTCAGTGTCTTTTCCTGCAAAACAAGGACAAGAAGAGCCGCACAGCCTCCTTCCCTGGCACGTGGTGAGAGTGGAGGTTGGGGCATGACATGGGGCCAGAGTTTTATAAACCCTAAGGTGCCAAAGGCAGAGCTGGCAGGTAGGAGGACCCGGAACCTGGGGCTACTTTTGGGGACTGATACAGGGGTGACATTGTTTCTCCTAGGTTGAAATCATCCATGCAGATCAGCCTCCATCACTGCTCTGGCCTCCCCTGCCCTCTGGGTCTGGGGTCCCAGCTTGACTGATCCCTGGAGGCTGCCCACACCCCTCCCCCCACCCTCTGTCCCTCCACTTTTTTTTTTTTTTTTTTCTGCATCTTCTTTTTAAAATAAAAACGCCGGCCGCTCGCGGCTCGCTGATGTTTATGCCTCAGTAATACATTATGTATTATTTTGTTTTAAGCACAGCTTTTGCATCCTGACAGTAACAATAAAATGTGACTATGGGATTGCTAATACAGACAGACTAATGTTTCCATCGCCCGCCTCTTTTTTTTGCGTCCTAAGCACTTTTGAAAAGGCTCCTTTTATATTCCTAATAAAATTATAGCAAAATACATCGATTTACTGGAAAAGAGTTTAGGGTCGGGGTTGGGTTTTTTCCTCCTCCTCCCCCATGTGTGGGCTTCCTTTTTTTCCCCCCCAAAGACTGATGAATATTCTGAATCAAACCTTCTGAGTGCTGTTTGACCCCCGACCCTGGCTGCATCTTCCTGCTGCTGGAGGGCCAGGCTCACCTGGCCCCAGCCTGCTGCAGGCGAGTGTGGACGTGTTGAGCACTTAGGCTGGGTGTTGGGAAGTGGGAGTGTGCTCGTGTGTATGTTGGGGTAGCCATGTGTCAGTGAGGGTGTTCGTGTTTATGTTGGGGTGTCATGTGAATGTTGGCTGTGCCTGTGTGTGTCCATGTGTATGTTGGGGCGTCTGTGTGCATGTCATGGTCTGCCTGTGTGGAAGTTGTTGAGGTGTGTGGGATTGTGTGAAGGTGATTGTGGTTCTGTGTGTGTGTGCTAGCGTGTGTGCTCGGCAATACCTACCTGTGTGACTGTTTCTGTGGGAGAATGGGCGAAGTGGTGGGTGTTGGGGTGTGAGCCTGGGTGCTACGGTGCTGGTGGGTGCCCTAGAAGCAGGGTGTGGTGAGTACTGGGCAGTGGGCGCTCATGGATTTATGCATGCAGATCTATGAGTCTATCTAGAGTGTCCTGGGGCCACTGACGGCCAAGGTCAGGTTTGTGTCACAGTGTGGAGTGGGCTGGGGGTCGTCTGCCTAAGTCAGGGACCAGCAGCGATGTCCAGTTCTTTCCCGTTGGGGAATGTAGGTTACCTGTTTCCAAAAAGCCTGCATTCTCAGGGAATTACTTTCCATCTGAAAAGTGGGGTCTCCTCCTAGTTGGCCTCTAATTCATTTCCATGCTCTGTCTATGAGTGTGTCATTCTGTCTGTCTACATGGGGCTCTGTGGGATCCTGGTGTATGTGAACGGCGCACAGCGGGGTGGTTCCTGGGGCACAGAGGCCACCGCAGGCTGTGGCTATGCCGGGCTTGGGGGCTGCCCCTGCCAGCACACAGACATTGATTCTCTGGAGAGGAGGGAGGGAGGGAAACCCTGAAGCTGTTGGTGGCCTCCTGGGCAGGGGTGGCACAGAGGTGGCAGGTGGGGGAAGGGTTCCAGGCAATACTACAAAGGAGAAGCTTTGGATGGAGAGGACCAGGTCCCTTCCTCCCACCCCAGTGGGCTCAGGGAGAGGGAGGAAGGATGCCCTCCTCATCTTCACCAACATCATTGCCAGCATCAGGGCAGGAGGTCCCGGTGGGCTGAGCAGGAAGCAGTGGCCCAAGTTTTCTTCCCTGGGCACCCACTCGGTGCCAGGACTCAGAATCTGGGGACAAAGGTTTTCTTTCTACCTCCTTCTGCTTTGGTTTCCTGGGGCCAGACGCCTCCAGCTTTCACCCTGCCCCCAGAATCCAGTCTGGGATGTAAAGACACCCCCGGCTCTCCCCACCCCCACAGTGTGCCCCTCGAGGGAGTCTGAACCCCAGATCCTCAGGGAGCCCGTGGCCAGAGGGGCTGCTTCTGGGGTGTAGAGCTCAGGGGAGGGCCTGGCGGAGAATCCTGGTTCCCCTGCACCCCAGCCTCCACGAAGCTGAGTGCCTGTGGCCGCGCCTGCTACTACAGCTCAGCCCCGCTTCCTCTCCCCATCCTCCCGCCCGCCCTCTCCGGAGTGTATGTGGATCTGCACGATTCAGAAACGGGAAAAAAAAAAAAGAATTGGGTTTTGTATACTAAGCACTTTTGAGGGCAATCTTGGGCCCCCTAATCCAGAGGTTTATAACCTCCCCAGCTAATGCTCCCTGACACCGTGTTTTGATATCATTACTACATTATACTCACAATTTTTGAGTGAAAAAATACAGTACTTAGAAAGTCGAAATTCATAAATAAATTCATGTCAAACCGCACTTAATATTGATTTTGTTAGTGTTCAGATTCAATAATAAGGTACTGCGTGCATGAATATTTAAATATAATCATCATTTCTGCATCTCCTAATGGCCTCTGCTCCTCTACACTCAATTTAAACACAATTTAAAAACTATAATGTATTGAAAAATACTAGGATTTAGCAATAAATCATCATCGGGAGATTCCAGGCCTCTTATAGGGTGGCTCGATATGGGTTTCTCCGGGGACCGTACAATTAGATTCATGTTTTTAAACTTCTCAATTATCCATATACCATAATTTTATGTGAAAGTTTGTTTCGCGTCCCCCCGCCCCCCGCCGCCCCCACCCCTCGCGGGCCCCCCCACCGGCCTCCCTCTGTAGGAAGCGGTTGAGTATTGCTTAAGTGTTCTCTTAGCCAGAGTGGAGTGGGGTCAAAGGTGGCCGTCCTCAAACTGAATTAGAGACCAGGCCTGCCAGAGGCAGCCGGCGCTGAGTCACTTAATCACATTATTTGGGAAAAATATAGGGGGGAAAGAGATAAAATGACTTAAAATGAACTTGCCAAGGAGGAAGTGGAGTTTTTTAGATTTATTTAAAAAGCAATCCTTGGCCTGATGAAATAGATGCAGGGCTGCGGCAGGATGTGGTACGAGCCAGGCAGAGTAGCAGAGGGGCGGGGGCTGCCCTCTGGGAGCAGAGGGGCTTCCAGCTTGGCCCCTGGGTCCCAGATCTTCGTGAGGAGTCCCTGGGGGTGCAGAAGGCCCCTGCGGGTGAAGATAAAGAGGGTGCCCTTGGGACCTGGGGGTGCTGCTGTAGTCTTCTCATCTGGGAGCCTGAAGCAGGCTGGACGGTGTGGGCTGCAGGGAGGACAGGGCGTGGCAGGGCCCCTGGGGTATATGGGGCTAAGCATGGTGCCCCGATGGCGGCAGGCACAACTGGCTCTGATGGATGGTGGTAGAAGTGGCACAGCAGCAGGCACAGATGATAGGGGTGGATGGGGACCCAGGGCCTGGAGGGATGGTGCCCACATACCCAGTGTGTGGAATCCAGTGCCTACATGTAGCTCCCAGGAACCCCATAGCCACTGTGTGATGTAGGACATGGTCATGCCCATTTTACAGATGAGAAAGCTGAAGCTCAAAGTGGGGATGGCATTTGTTCAAGGTCACACAGCTACGAGGGGACAGTGTTGGGATTTGAACCCAGCTCATTCTAGAACCAGTGTTCTCTTTGCCTGGCCCCATGCCTCGCTTGGAAGGTGCGGTTGGAGGTGGGGACAATGTCGCCTCTGAGCCCTGGCTTCTGGCCTACTCCAGACTGCAGTTCAGCTGTTCACATCGTAGGGGATGGGACCAACATCTGCCCATACAGGGAAGGGTTAGGGACTCAGCGGGTTTGGCTTCTGGAAAACCATTTGGCCTCCAGACACCGGGGACAGGGGCTGCGGCAGAGAGGGTGGGGTCACTTACATGGATCCAGAGCTGTTCCTCTGGCCCTGTTGCCAAGGAAAACCTGAGTGTTGGACCGACTGTGAGGATGCCCCTGGGGCCACCCTGGAACAAATGGGGCAGGCAGCTGGCGGGAGCTGACTCCTGGCCTTCTGGACAAGGCTTTCCACATTGGGCAAAAATGCCAGGACAGGACAGGGGCTCTACCTGGGGAGGGGAGGGCCACCAGAGGGGCTGGCTCCCCAGCTGTTTCATGAGCAAGGACAGCAGCAGGGGCCCAGCCATTCCAGGGATGTGGTCAGGTGTAAAATGAGCAGAAGACAGCACCCAGCTTAGCGCACTGTCACGGGGAGGAAATAACACAATGTGTGCCTGCCCAGCACGGTGCCTGGCACACAAGGAGCTGGGATTAGAATGGCCCATCTGGGCCCAGCCTCAGGCTCCAGACCTCCAGTGAAGGGTGTTTTGTGTTTTTTCCCTTCTGGACTGCCCTGCCTTGGTCCCTTTGGGTGGGTTTGGGGCTGTGGAGCTTTGGTACTTTGGAACCTGGACTCTGACTGGGGGAAAGTGAGGCCCCCATCCCATCAGCTGGCTTTGCAACAGGGACACCCATGGGACTGTGTCAGCAGGCAGCAGGTTGCCTATCCCCAGACACAAGAGGGAGGCAGTTGAGGGGGCATGAAGGACCCGAGTGCCAGGCTTCATGGCTTAGCCTCCCCAGCAGCCCACAGCTTCCTGTGTCCTGCTAAGGCCACTACTCATTCATTCACTCATTCAGCAAATGCCTACTCCACACCAGACCATGTTCTAGGCACAGAGATACACCAGTGAACAAAACACGATTTTTGGCCGGGGGTGGTGGCTCATGCCTGTAATCCCAGCACTTTGGGAGGCTGAGGTGGGAGGATCACTTGAGGCCAGGAGTTTGAGACCAGCCTGGCCAACATGGCAAACCCCTGTCTCTACTAAAAACACAAAAATTAGCCAGGTGTGGTGGCCCACGTTTGTAATCCCAGCTATTTGGGAGGCTGAGTCGGGAGGATTGCTTGAACCTGGGAGGCGGAGGTTGCGGTGAACCGAGATCACACTACTGCACTCCAGCCTGGGTGACAGAGTGAGGTCCCGTCTCAGAAAAACAAACAAACAAACAAATAAAAATAAAAGAAAACAAAAATCCACTACTTTCAACAGAGAACAGAACCTCTGTCTCTTGCTCTGAGCCCCCGGCCTCAGTTTCCTCATCTGTGACGAGGGGATTCGCATGACCCATTTTATCTCCTTCTGCCTAAATTGTTTCGATCTCAGAGGGGAAGGGGCACGGTGAGCATCATTCTTTTTCCTGGGAATGGGCTTGACAAGATGCTCATGGATATAATTCTTTTCTTCTGTCTGTCACTCTTCAAGGCTGTGGTTCCCAGATGGTGAGGGCAGGAACGGAGATGAAACAGAGTAAGATTTGGGGAAGTGGGAGCCACTGGGAACCCTTGATCCACAGGGGAGGCCCATCCGAGCTTCTCTGTTCCCAAAGTCCTGGGGAACGCGCGCTCTTTAAGGGGGAGGGATAGGTGGGAGGGGGCCCCGCTGAGACCTCCAGCTAATTCCCATGCCCCAGCTCCCCATCCCTCCAGGCCCAGTTGTGGGCCTGGTTAGAGGTGGGATGGGAAGTAATGCATTTCCTTTGCCTTCGTGGAAGCTACTGGCTGCCAGAAGGCACGGCCCAGAGCCTCAGACCTGCGGGACCCCCATCTTCTGGACAGAAAGGGAGTTGCCAGGAAGACAGAGGGCAGACAGCAGTCCTGGGTCCCGGGGTGGCCGCCAAGCCCCACAGACAGGATGTAGTAGGGAGAGCCTGCAAGGAGTCTCTTCACCTCCCACCCCTGCAATCCACTTCCCCTAAGATCGTCTCCCAGACGACCCCCTCAGGAACCTCTCTGAGCTTTTAGATCCCGGGACCCCTCTCCAGTTCCCCTCCAGCCCACACACTTGTGCCTACCTTCCCTTTTCCTGCAGACCTCAGTTTGCTCATCTGTCCAGTGGAGCTGCTCTAGCAGCATTCCTCCCACAGGGCTGTTGGGAGAACCTGAGGGATGGGAAGACAGGCCTGGGGAGCCGGAATTGGGGGAGAGCTTCTATTTGGGAATCCTAGAGAGCCCCCGAAGGAGTCAGGTTCTGAGGCTGCTGACAGACCACTGGGGACACCTGCTATGCCCCGGTCCTCAGGCACGGAAGGGAGGGCCGGTGCCTCCCGAGGACCTGTCACTCTGGATCCAGGGCCTGTTTTTTTCTGGAAAACAAGCGACATTCATCACGAGTGACAGCCAGGCCCTAATGCAATCTCGGCTGGAGCCATGAATTGCAAATGCGTCACAGGGAGGAGGCTGCTCCATTAGGGCCCCTAGGGAAGTCACACGCCTGGGCCCCGGGGGTGCTGGTCAGCGGTGGGGACACCTCACAGACCCGGCAGGGTCCAGGGCTCCCACAAGTCAGCCTGGGCCAGGCCCCGCCGCCTCAGGGTCCTTGGGTTCTCCCAGTGGGGTGGGGACCAGGCTCCAGCGTGGGCAGAAGCGGGAGGCGGTTCCTGGTGACTCAGAACTTGCTTTTGTCCCTCTGTGAGATTCACAGGGAAAAAATCAAACACCGGGCAATTAACCGGAGCAAGTCGGGTGAGTGGGGCGGGGCAGGCAGGCCTAGAGGCCCCCACTCTGACACCTCACCCGCCTGGCAATTGGGAGGCCCCCACCCCGGGGCCAGAAGCACTCATGTGACCAGGGTGCCACGGCCCCTATGGGGTGGGGCCTGAGCTCTGCCCCTCACCCCAAATGGGCCCTGCCCCTCACCCTCATCTGGCCTCCTTCCAGCAACCCACACACGTGTGCCCTCCCCCTACCGACTCATCCTCCCATGCCCAGGGGCTCTGCTCCTTTCCAGGACCAGTGCCACTTCCACACTGGTGTGCCCGGAACTTCCGACTCTGCACACACGTCTGTGCCGCTGCCCCCAACTCCGCAGCGTGTGCCTGGGCCTCACGTGTGTGCCCAACTTGCTGCCAGCCCAGCACTGAGTCAGGGCGTGCCTGTCCGCCTCTGGCACCCGGAGCAGACGAGTAGACGGGTGGGTTTGTTTTTCCCTGTGTGTTTTGGGTTCAGGAAAAAAAAAAAAAATCCACAAACGAGCTCTCCCTGAGGCGCTTTTCCCTTCATTTTTCTGCCCAGGTGTCTCTAAAGGGAACTTCATTGTCTATTTCAAATTCATTTGCACTTAACTCATCTAGAAGTTTTGCAAGAGCTGTTTGAAGTCCAAGGAGCCTCTGAGCACCTCTCCACCTCTCCCCACCCTTGTAATGAGCCCTTTAACCCTTGGAGACCCAGAGCTGCCTCTGGGCCTGAGTCAAAGGCTCTGCTGTCCCCTCCCCTCCTGGGCGTGGGAGCGAGCTTAGGACCGGGTAGGAGGTGGGAGTGGCATGGGTGCGGGGGTGAGGCTCTGTCCAGCTTGCCCCCTCCTCTGGAACACACACCTACCTGGGCATCTCTCAATGCCCCCCTTCCACAGTGGCCTCCGGCTCCACTGTGCAGGGCCCAGCTGTTGGGGCTTTGAGCCTCCCCCACTAATTAATGGGTGCCTGCAAGGGCTAACCCAATCAGCCCCCAAATTAATCTCAATTATAGCGATTTGGTAACTGCAGCGCTAGCCAGCCCGATTGAGCCAGGATTTCATCACCTGAGAATGGGGAGCCGGAACCCAGACAGCTCAGCCTCAATGTTATTGGCAGGGAGCGGAATTGGGGTGGGGGAGCTGGGTGGGGCTCCGGGGCCCCAGGCAGCCCAGCCTTTATCACCACCATCAAATTATTTCATGCCAGCTAATACTCACATTGGCAACCCAGCCTGCTATCCCCCACACACACACCCCCGTCCCAGCTACTGGGGAAGGTGGAGGAGGCTCTGGGTGGATCTTGGGCTGCCTCTCCAGGTCCCCTCAGCTCACAGCCTGGAGAGCAGGCTGCTGAGCCCAGTGGAGCCCAGAGAGGTTAGGCTCTGGAACTCCAAGTTGGGCTAAGGTCCAGGCTCTAGACCCCGAGATCCAGCTGGGCTGCCTCCCTGAGGACCGCGAGGCCGGGAGGCAGACGTGGACAGATGACTCTGGTGCACTGGCAATTCCCTGTGGTTTCCAAAGCCCTTTCCCATCCAGTAGCACTGGTTTGCTCCCTGCAACATCCCCACAGGGCAGGGCAGGGCTATTAACTCCATTTTACAGAGGGGGAAGTAGAGGCCCAGGGAAGAGACTCGGCTTGCTCAACATGTCAGTACAGGAGCCAGGGCTCCACCAGGCTGCAGGACTCCTAGTGCAGTGCTCTTCCCATGAGAACACATCAGCTGGGAGACTGTCCTCCTGCCCCCAACTTCAGCACCCTCCACATCCCCATCACACACCCAGCGCCTCCTCTTCATCCTCCTCCCTGAGCTCTAATTGCTGCAACGTGTTGCCATTTGCTCATTCATTCAGGCAGTCAGACTTCTCCAAGGCTCAGTTTCCTCATCTGTAAAATGGGGTGAAAATCATTACATCTGCTCCCCCACCCACCCCCACAGGACCCTTCCTTCCTTCCTTCCTTCCTTCCTTCCTTCCTTCCTTCCTTCCTTCCTTCCTTCCTTCCTTCCTTCCTTCCTTCCTTCCTTCCTCCCTCCCTCCCTTCCTCTCTGTCTCTCTCTTTCTTTTTGAGACAGTCTTGCTCTTGTCACCCAGGCTGGAGTTCAGTGATGTGATCTCAGTTCACTGAAACCTCTGCCTCCAGGATTCAGGGGATTCTCATGCCTCAGCCTCCTGAGTAGCTGGGATTACAGGCGTGTGGCACCGCGTATGGCTAATTTTTGTATTTTTAGTAGAGACGGGGTTTCACCATGTTGGCCAGTCTCATCTCAAACTCCTGACCTCAAGTGATCCTCCCGCCTCGGCCTCCCAAAGTGCTGGGATTACAGGTGTGAGCCACCGCACCCGGCCCCCTGCAGGGTACTTTCTATGTCCTGAAGCCTTCTTTCAGTGTGAGGTTTCAATTGCTGTTTCTACGAAAAGTCATGGTGGCAGCAGAGGGTACCGGAGACCTGGCAGCTCCTGGTCTGTTCCCCAGCCATGGGGCATATTCATGTGGACAGGACAGCGGGAGGGCCGCCTCCCTGGGGCCGGGCAATGCCTCTCTATGGTGGAATCCAGGCAGCCGAGGAAGTCTTTGGGGCCCTTACTCATCACCCTGGCCCACCCCACACTGCCAGTCGAGACCCCTGTATCATAACATTCCAGCTCCTGGAGGACCGTGAAGTCCTTGGTCACCTCCCCTTGAACACATGAATGAATGAATCGGGTCCTACATCCTGCGGAAGAGACAGAAGAGACACTTAACATAGCTCAAGCTACTTTCACACACCCTCCTGCTACTTCCTTCCACCCTGGCCTCTGGGGGGCTCTTCTGTCTCCAGGGCCCTGTCTGCCGCACCCTTGGCGGTAGCCCTGGGGTAACTCCCACCACCCTGCCCTCTCAGCCCTGGGCCTGGTTGACCAGCTGGGAAGGGGTCCAGAGGTTGGGGTGGGATTCTCTTGGGAGTGCTTTGCCAGGCCCCCAGCATCGCCCGTGAGCCCGGGCACCACTCACAAGGGCTGTCACCCTGCAAGGGAGCCAGGGCCCTGCGAGGCCTCCTGCCCCCACTTCCCGCAAACAGTGGCAGGATGATTGATTTTGCGGGAAGAGCAGCCCCGAGGGTGGGGGCGGGGAGCCGGGGCGCCAGGGGATCCTCACTCCATTTGCTTGTGGCTGTGAGTCAAGGCCAGGTCCCTCTGGGCAGGGTGTGAGGTGTTCCCCACTGTGCCTACTGTGGGAGGGCAGGGAGGGCCTTATGGGGCTTCCCACAGCAGGCCCGGGGCCCTGGGGGGCCTGACAGCCTTGAG
The DNA here is from genome assembly GCF_003255815.1 of Theropithecus gelada. Classification (NCBI taxonomy): domain Eukaryota; kingdom Metazoa; phylum Chordata; class Mammalia; order Primates; family Cercopithecidae; genus Theropithecus; species Theropithecus gelada. The sequence goes on along the minus strand of NC_037668.1, from coordinate 39,649,529 downwards.
GGGGCCCTCGACCCCTGGGACTCCTGGTCACCCCGTTAGAGGATGTGGCTGGCATGGCTCACCCCAGGGAAAATGAGTCCTCCCTCACTTTGTCTGCAGCTGGGCTGGGGATGCGGACGGGCAAGGAGAGATTCTATCCTGGGCTGAGCCGGCCCCACTCTGCCTGGGCCTCCTGCCCTATGGCCAGGCCTGCAGAACTCCCTCCGGACCTGAGGGGGAGGAGAGAGCTCTGAGCCATTCGTGAGTCATGGGTACATCTGCTCACAGACAGACAGACAGACAGACAGACAGACACACATACACACACTCGCCAGGATTCACAGGGACTCAGGGTCAGGTCTTCAGCGCCTCATACCCACAAACACGCGCGCCTCACACAGGGGCATGGTGTCCTGGAAACACGCTAATATGAGTGGACGCCAAGCAAACCCCGCTCCGCGAGGCTGCCCCAGCGGTGGACGCAAAGACAGCGACACCTTCAACAGCAGGCGAGGGGGGTTTTCTTGTCTCCTGTTCCTCTCGGAGAGACAGTCAAACTGAAACCCAGGAAGAAAAAATGATTCAGACCCTGGGTGAGTCGGCAGCAGTGAGCAAGTCCCAGGAGGTCACCCGGATTCAGGATGCTCCAGAAAAACCGGCCAGAGCCCTCTCCATTTGCCACATTTGTCCCCAAGCTTTTGGGCCTGGCACAGGTGTGTGTGTAGTGGTGGTGGAGGCGTGGGGGGCAGGGAAGCGGCGTTTTCTAGCATTGCCAGAGAAGGGGATGACTTCCACTTGGATTGAGAATCACGGAGGACTTCTTGGAGGAAGGGATGGCAGGAGTTCTTCATGAGGGAGGAGGAGGAGGCAAGCAGGAATTTGGGGGTGGGAGCCTGGGAGAGTTTGGGGAAGCTGGGTGTCTTGACTTGGGTGAAGGGAGGCAGCCTCTGGGAGCAGAGGGCAGCTGGAAGTGGGTCATGGAAGTGGATTTCCCAGTGAAGTGCTTGCGGTGTGTCTGCAGCGTGTCCAGGCTGCGCTCAGTGCTACGTGAGACCCAGGGGAAGTCCCCACAGCCAGCCTTGCTTCCAGGGACCTTGCAAGTCGGCTGGGAGAACAGAATACGCCCCTAGTCATGCAAAAGAGCATCCAAATACAGTCGTGAAATCATGGTAAGGGGCACCAGTAAGCCCCCGACCCAAGCTCAGTCAATGCCACTGGAGCCCAAGAGAGTGAGGGAGGCTCAGACTTCCAGGGAGGGTTGGGTCGGGGTCAGTGCAGAGGAAGGACACCCCAGGTGGGCAGAGGCTTGCAGAGGGGACCCAAAGAGACTGACGCAGGCCCGCATTCCAGATTCTGTGTGGGGAAACCTGGAGAGACCACAGCAGCCCTCAGAGGCCCATCACGAGTACAGATGGCATCCAAGCACCCCCAGCCCCACTCGGTACCCAGGGATTCACCATGAGCTACTCTGTTTCCCGCTACATCCAGGAAACGCTGTTGACCGAGCCGTGGTGGGTGCGACTGTAAAGGCTCTGAGAAGGCCTGCAGAGGTGAAACTGCTTGGTTTCTGTCTTTTTTGGTTTAGATATTATTAGTTTCTTATAGAAGAGACATACAAATTATTTACACGGTGACACTTGCAGAACTGCAGTGGAATGGCAGCTTCAATGTGATGCCATTTCAATGAGCAATTAATTTCCGTCCACATACATCCTAAGAATGTCACCATCTCTAAATAAGAAATAGTCCTTATTGGCTTCCGGATCTCTGAGTAAGTGGAGGTTGCTGGTGGGTGGCATGCCCAGAGAGGGCACGGAAGCTCGGCATCCCTTCCCACATAACTCTCCCTAAGCATCTCTTTATCTAAAACCTTAAAGATAAAGCAAAAACTCACCTAACTTCTTGGTTGGCAATATGGGCTGGATACTGAAGTTTCTTCCTGTAATAATTACTGCTTTATAAATTGGGGAATATAAAGAAAATCTAAAAAAAAACTGAGCATGGTGGCTCACGCCTGTAATCCTAGCACTTTGGGAGGCCCAGGAACGTGGGTCACTTGAGGCCAGGAGTTTGAGACCAGCCTGGCCAACGTGGTGAAACCCTGTTTCTACTAAAAATACCAAAATTAGCCGGGCGTGGTGGCGTGTGCCTGTACTCCCAGCTGCTCAGGAGGTTTAGGCAGGAGAATCGCTTGAATCCAGGGGGCGGAGGTTGCAGTGAGTCGAGGTTTCGCCACTGCACTCCAGCCTGGGCGAAAGAGTGAAACCCTGTCTCAAAAAAAAAAAAAAAAAAAAAAAAAAGACAAGAAAAGAAAGAATCCTTGTTGTCTAGAACAACTTTAGAGCCTCCGTATTCTGGGAGAATAACTTCATCTCCAGCTTTCACTCTAACTAGTTGAATCCCTCTACCTTCCCTTAAAGCTGCTACTATTGCTCGCAATACTCTTCTGGAAGCATCAGGCCTCGTTTGGTTGCAGTTTTGGCTGCACTCCTTCAACCAATACTGGGTCAAAGAGCAAAAAAAACTTCCTAAGTCCTGTCCTGCCATGCCTCCCACCACCCTAGTTTGTACTCATGCTTATGTTCTCTCTCTCTCTTTTTTTTTTTGAGATGGAATTTCGCTCCTGTTGCCTAGGCTGGAGTGCAATGGTGGGATCTCAGCTCACTGCAACCTCCACCTCCAGGATTCAAGTGATTCTCCCGCCTCAGCCTCCCGAGTAGATGGGATTACAGGCACCCACCACCATGCCCAGCTAATTTTGTATTTTTAGTAGAGACAAGGTTTCACCATGCTGGTCAGGCTGATCTTGAACTCCTGACCTCAAGTGATCTGCCCGCCTCGGCCTCCCAAAGTGCTGGGATTTCAGGAGTGAGCTACCGTGCTGGGCCACTTATGTTCTCCTTACCTGACTGTTGTCAAACTTCCCTGATCCCTCAGAATCTTGGTTTTGGCCACCTGTTATTATGATAACGTGCTGTGGAAATAGTGTTTGGAAAATGCTGACCTAAATCCTTAAAAACTCCCCTTTTCCTGATTACTAAAGCATTGCAGTGTCCATGTTCATTGTAAGAAATATGGAAAATACAATAAAAAATAGAAAAAAAGTTCCAATCCTTCAATTTCTCATCGCCCACTCTTTTTTTCTATGAATATGTAGGGATTAGGGGAGTGCATGTAAATCTGAATTAGGATCATATAGTTTTTTATTTTTTATTTTTTAAGGATCAATATAAAGTCATAAGAATCATATAGTTTCATAGCCTGCTTTTTTCCTGAATTTTGTGATTTACTTAATATATGCAAAAGAGTATAAGTACAGTTTAAAGAATAATAATAAAACCAACAACCAGATATCCACTCCCAAGGTGCTGGGATTTCAGGTGGTGGCTCACGCCTACAATCCCAGCCCAGCACTTCGGAAGGCGGAGGCGGGAGGATCGCTTGAGCCCAGGAGTTTGAGACCAGCCTGGGCAACATGGTGAAACTCTGCCTCTATCAAAATAAATATAAAAGAATTAGCTGGGCGTGTTGGCGTATACCTGTCATCCCAGCTACTTGGGAAGTTGAGGTGGGAGGATCAGCTGAGCCCAGGGAGGTTGAGGCTACAGTGAGCTGCATTTATACCACTGCACTCCAGCCTGGGCGACAGGGTGAGATCCTGTCTCAAAACGAAATAAAAATAATAAATAAATAAACATTCTTTGAAAACTTGAATTTTGATGGCTGCCTAGTGTTCCTTCAATGGGAGTACCATATTTTATTCAATCATCCCACTTTCTCAGAAATTTAATTGCTTTCAACTTTTTCTATTAAAAAAACACCATGAGGAAATTACTGTTTGTAAATCTTTGCCCATAATCAGAACAATCTCTGACTATTTCTTTACTGTAAGTGAATAGAAGTGGAATTATAGGTTCAAAGTTTTAAAATAGTAATTGCCAACATATACCAAACATGTCTATGCCAGATACTATAAAGACAGTTTATATGTATTAGCTCATTGAAATGTACAACTCCTGTGGTAGGTACCATTCTATTTTTTTGATATAGAGTATAGAGTCTCACTCTGTCTCCCAGGCTGGAGTGCAGTGGCACAATCTCAGCTCACTGCAACCTCCACTTCCCAGTTTCAAGCGATTCTCCTGCCTCAGACTCCTGAGTAGCTGGGATTATAGGTGCCTTCCACCACACCGAGCTAATTTTTGTATTTTTAATACAGACAGGGTTTCACCATGTTGGCCGGCTGGTTTTGAACTCCTGACCTCCAGTGATCTGCTCACCTCGGCCTCCCAAAATGCTGGGATTACAGGTGTGAGCCTCTGTGCCTGGCTGGTAGGTACTATTCTTATTCCCATTGTACAGATGAGCAAACTGAGGGTCAGAGAAGTCAAGTGAATTGCCCCAAATCACACAGAAAGTAGCAAAACTGGTTCTTGAACCAGCAGTCTGGTTCCAGAGTCTGAGCTCTTAGCCACTATGCAATGCTTTGGTTTGTTCATTTATTCGAGAGTATCTACTGAGACCTACTTAGTGCCAGGCACTATTACAAATGATAGGTATATAGAAGTGAACCAAACAGATAAAAATCTCTGCCCTACATTCTAGTTGTGGCAACAGACAGCGAACACAGTAAGTATAATCTTTACGTTGTTAAAAGGTGGCAAGTTTCCTGGCAAAAAAAGAAATGCTATTGCAGGTAGAGGGGCTGGGCGTGGCGACTCATGCCTGTAATCCCAGCACTTTGGGAGGCTGAGGTGGGCGGATCATCTGATGTCAGAAGTCCGAGAACAGCCTGGTTAACATGGTGAAACCTCGTCTCTACTAAAAATACAAAAAATAAGCCAGGCATGATAGTGCACGCCTGTAATCCCGGCTACTTGGGAGGCTGAGGCATGAGATTGCTGGAACCTGGGAGATGGGGGTTGCAGTGAGCTGAGGTTGTGCCACTGCACTCCAGCCTGGGAGACAGAGTGAGACTGTCTCAAAAAATAAAGAAGAAAGAAAAGAAAGAAAAAGAAAGAAAGAGAGAGAGAGAAAGAAAGAAAGAAAGAAAGAAAGAAAGAAAGAAAGAAAGAAAGAAGAAAGGAAGGAAGGAAGGAAGGAAGGAAAGAGGGAAGGAGGAAGAAAGGAAGAAAGAAAGAGAAAGAAAGAGAGAGAAAGAAAGAAGAAAGAGGAAAGAAAGAAGAAAGAGAAAGAAAGAAAAATAAAGAAAGAAGAAAAAGGAAGGAAGGAAAGAAGGAAGGAAGGAAGGGAGGGAGGGGAAAGAAAGAAAGAGAAAGAAAGGAAGGAAAGAAGGAAGGAAGAAGGGAGGGAAGAAGGAAGGAAGGAAGAAAGAAAGAGAAAGGAAAGAAGGAAGAAGGGAGGGAGGGAGGAAGGAAGGAAGAAAGAAAGAGAAAGGAAGGAAGAAAGGAGGGAGGAAGGAAGAAGGAAGGAAGAAGGGGGGAGGGAGGGAGGGAGGAAGGAAGGAAGAAAAAAAAAGAAAGAAAGAAAAAGAAAGAAAGGAAAGAAAGAAAGAGAAAGAAAGAAAGGAAAGAAAGGAAGAGAAAAAAGAAAAATAAAGAAAGAAAGGAAAAAAAGAGGGAGTATAGAAGTCGGCATGCAATTTCAAATAGGGAGGTCAAGTAATATCCCCGAGAAAGAAATATTCATGCCAAGTCTTGAGGAAGGTGAAGGAGAGAGCCCTTTTGAGATCTGAAGGGAAAGCACTCCAGGCAGAGGCACCTGCCAGTGCAAAGGCCCTGGGGGCAGAGTGGCCTGATTGTCCCAGGAGCAGCAAGGAGGCCAGTGGGGCTGGAGTAGAGTGAGAGGTGAGGTGGGAGGAGGTGAGATCAGAGAGATAATGGAGGAGATGCAGATGGCAGGGCTCTGAGGGCCACTGTGATGACTTCGGCTTTTCTCTGGTCCTGGTGGGAGCCATGGAGGGTTTGAAGCAGAGCTGCGATGTGATCCGGCTTATGTCTAACAGGATGCCTCTGGCTGCTGAGTGGAGACTTTGCATAGAGTGCAGAGGTAGAATTTCGGAGGCTTCTGTGACAGTCCAGGATGATGGTAGCTCAGCCCAGGTGGGTAGTGTGGGCTGGAAAGAAGTGGTTTCCTTCTGGATGAATTCTGAAAATAGAGTTGACAGCGTTTGCAAATCACTTGGCTGTGGGATTTTCTTTCTTTCTTTTTTTTTTTGAGATGCAGTTTCACTCTTGTCTCCCAGGCTGTAGTGCAATGGCAAAATCTCGTCTCACTGTAACCTCCGCCTCCCGAGTTCAAGCAATTCTCCTGCCTCAGCCTCCCAAGCAGCTGGGACCACAGGCATGTGCCACCACCCCCAGCTATTTTATTATTATTATTATTATTATTTGCATTTTTAGTAGAGATGGCGTTTCACCATGCTGGCCAGGCTGGTCTCGAACTCCTGACCTCAGGTGATCCACCCGCCTCTGCCTCCCAAAATGCCGGGATTACAGGCATGAGCCACCACGCCTGGCTGGCTGTGGGATATTTTTAAAAGAGAGGAATCCAGGACACCCAAGCCTTGGAGAAGCGGAGATGCCATTAGGACAGCTGGGAAGCCTGGGAGGAATTTGGTTGGAATACGTTATGTTTGGGGGGCTGAGGCAGACATCACTGAGAGCTTGGTACCCTGTTCTCTGTTGGGTGCATAGGAGGATGGTACATCTTGCCACACTGAAGTTAGATGTGGCCATGAGACTAGCTCTGGCCAGAGAATTGTGAGTGGGAGTCATATGTATGATTTCTGGGTCAGGGCATTTAATCACCTCCAACTCCGCGCGTTCTGTCCTGAGGCTGCCCAAGGAGGAGGCACTGAGGTGGAACCTGCATGAACCTGGGTTACTGAGTGACTCATGAAGGAAAGCCCCCTGCCTATCTGCCCTGGACGTGTATCATCAGAAAGGAATAAGCCTTTGTTTTTCTAAGACACTGAGATTTTAATGTTGTTTGTTACAACAGCATAATTTATCTTGACTAATACAGGCACCTATTAGCAGGACTGTCAGGTAAGGTTGTACAGGTTGTACACTATACCAGGGCAGCATAACCAAGGGGGTTTCTTTTTGATCGTAGACCTGTCTACCTTCCAGGTCCTGCACACAGGTAAGGACGGTGTTCTGTTGCAGTCACGCTCAGAGCGGCCCCTGAGGCTGCTCCTCTTGCTCATAGCCTCCTTGGGAAGCCCAGTTTCCACCTCCACCCAAGTCTAAACCTGTCAAGGCTGCATCACAGGGCAGGGGTGGTGAGGGGAGTGGTCAGAGTGTGACTGTTACCTTAGTGCCTGGTGTAGGTGAGCAGGTGTGTGTGCCCGGCCTGGGCTGCTGCCCCCAGGAAAGCTGCTTCCGAGCCAACCCAGGCCAAGCTAAGGGGGTGAGTGCGGGGGCACTGCCATGCCCCAGCCCCAGCACCACTTCTAACGGGATGCATATGCTCTGGCCACAGATTTAACAAGAAGTTTGATTTACAGAACTGCTGTTCAGATGAACTGAAGCTGGATGCTACTGATTAAACCCCAGAGCCAGTGCCCGCCCCCTCCCTTTGCAAGGACCAGTCTGGGGCTGCCTGGCCTGGTCTGGAGCAAGCAGGTGCGCTCTGCCTCCTCCCGTCCAGCCTTCCCGCCGCTGGATGGGATCATGTGCAGTGCCAAGTTTTAAAGAAAGTTTCTTTTGCTTTAGAAAGTCACTTTCTCCTAACTGGCTAAAGGCTGTAAGAGCTGGAGGCAGCCCCGCCTCTTCTCCAAGTGCAGATGTGCAGCAGACAGGCTATGGACATGCTGGGGGCTCTGGGGAGAGGACTGAGCCACAGATAGAAGTTTATAAATTGTCAGCATATGCTCGGTGTTTAAAGAGTGAAGGCACAGAGGGGATCTCAGAGGGACGGGGCACGTGGAGAAGAGTCAGAGGATGCTTGGGTGTTTATGGTGGGGATGAGGAAGAGGAAGCTGCAGAGTAGACTGGAAGGAGCAGCTGAGGAAAACGGCGAGGAACAGCCAAATAAGGAACAGGCGTTCAGGAGGGCGTAGGGACCACTGGGTCCTAAGGGCTGCGAGCTGATGACTGGGCTTCCCTACCTGGATCCTAGACTAGAGCAGTTAGTGACATAGAGGATGGGAGGAGACGAACCCGAGTTCCCTGAGTCTGAGACTAGGATGGTAACCAAAGGGAGGTGGGGTCAAGGGAGAAGTGAGGCTGATGAGCCCAAGACAGGGACGGTTCCTGCTGCTTGAAATGGAGTTGGAGCTCTGTCCCCAGGCAAGGAGAGGGATGAGTCCGGGGCCCAGCGGGAGGTGCTGGCCTTAGATGGGAGGTGCCATCTCCCATTAGATTGCCAGGTTGCCCATGTGGAATTTCCCCATTCCGGGCCCCTAGCAGCAGCGCCAGAGCATGGCCTGTTTCCCGTCTGCCCCATGCCCCGCTGGAGATTCCACAGTGCACTCAGAGCCCTCTCCTTATGGGGTTTCCAGTCACCTCCCCAGCTTGGGTACTGGTCCCTGGGAGTCTCCCGCTGTGGGGAGGAATTGGGATCCGCATGGACCTTTTCCCACCAGGCCTCGATGAAACTGCAGATGTGGGAACTAGGCCCAGAGAAGCTAAGTCACTTGCCCAAGGTCAGGCAGCTGTTAAGTGGTAGATTCGAATTTAACCCCAATTCTGCCCAACACTCTCCTGCTCTCAGGGATCAGACGAGTGAATCGGACTGGGAGCTCCCTGTCAGAAGCGCCTGTGGGCTGCGCGGTTTTGCCTCCTGCTGCTTTTGTGTTTATGCCTTCGGTACCGGGAGTTAGATGCTTTCATGGGGTCGGCAGAAGAAGTGCAAGGCCAGCGGCAGGATCGGGAGTGTCAGGGCAATCTCCTCAAGGAACCCACTAATATGCAGAGAGCCAGAGAACGAGCAGGGTTAGGCTTGGTGAGGAGCGATGGCACGGGGGCGTCCCTGGCAGGGGGTAGAGCACGGGCAAAGGCCTGGAGGCTGGAGCGCAGTTCGGGAAACGGAGGGAGCCAGCCGGCCGGGGCGGGCGTGCCGGGGCTTCGGAGGGGCCTGCAGCCTCGCCCGTCGGGCCACGCCCGGCACCCCCGCTGCGCCCGCAGCCCGCCCAGGGCCCGCCTGCTTGGAGCCAGCCTGGCCCCGCCCGCGCGGTGGTCGCCCGGCCGCCCGGGGGCGTCTAATGGGCTGCCCGGCCCGCGTTCCGGGGAGTGGTCCCGGCCGCGCTAATGTGCGGTCGCCCCGCCCGCCGGCAGCTGGTGCCCCCGCGCCGACCCCGGGCTCCGATCGATACGCATCAGGCGGCGGGCGGCCGGGAGCCCCCACAGCGCCCCCTCCCCGGGGCGCCGCCGACGGCAGAGCAGGGGCCTCCCGCGCCGGGGGTGGGGCAGGGCGGGCCGGGTGGGGAGGGGCGCCGCGTCTGGGACCCCCGGGCCGCGTCCACCCCGCCCCTCTCCGCCCCTCCGGCTCGGGCCAGACTCCGGCCTCCTCTCGCCTCCCTCCTGCCCCTCTTCTGCTGTGGGGGCCCCGCTCCCCGCCTCCCCTTCTCTGTCTCTCTCCAGGGCTCTCCCCAGGACCGCTCAGCCGCCCCGGGCAGGAAGCTGTGGGCTTTGGGCGTCTGGAGCCCTCTCGCCTGGGAGAGCCGGGTGAAGGTTTCAGGGCCGGGCCAAGGCCAGGGTCACAAATCCTGTGAACCTGGGCGGGGACCTGGGTAGGGCGCGAATGAGGCACTTGAGTGCAAAACTTCAGGGGGCGCCAAAAACCCCTCAGAAATCAAGATAAATAATATTTTCGTGCAATTTATTTATTAATAATAATTATTATTTTTAGACAAGGTCTCACTCTGTCACCCAGGCTGGAGTGCAGTGGAGAGATCACGGCTCACTGCAGCCTCCATCTCCTGGGCTCAAGTGATCCTCCCACCTCAGCCTTTCGAGTAGCTGGGATTACAGGCTTGCACCACTGCGCCCGGCTAATTTTTTTTTTTTTTTTTTTGAGATGGAGTCTCACTCTGTCGCCCAGGCGGAAGTGCAGTGGCGTCATTTTGGATCACTGCAACCTCCACCTCCTGCCTTCAAGTGATTCAGCGTCCCAAGTAGCTGGGACTACAGGCGCGTGCCACCACGCCAGCTAATTTTTTGTATTTTTAGTAGAGATGGAGTTTCACCATGTTGGTCAGACTGGTCTCGAGCCCCTGACCTCAAATAAACCACCCGCCTTGGCCTCCCAAAGTGCTGAGATTACAGGTGTGAACCACCGCACCAAACCCCCGGCTAATTTTTGTATTTTTAATAGAGATAGAGTTTCACTATATTGCCCAGGCTGGTCTTGAACTCCTGCACTCAAGTGATCCATCCGCCTCAGCCTCCCCAAGTGTTGGGATTACAGGCATGAGTCACTGCACCGAGCCCTAATGGAATACTTTTTAAAAACAAAATTAATGTAAAATTTTTTGTGGTGAACAACATATCAAAATTTTAAATACAGACAAGATCAGTAACTGCCTAGCTGAGACATATTGGAGCCTGCAGCAAAGGAAAAATCAGAATACTGATCCTGATATTTAAACTTTTGAGATTTTGTTCATTGTTGATTGTTCACCACGGATTTTAAAGGAGACCCATTCAGGGGTACTTGGACTGTGGGTGAGAGTCCACTACCTCGGCTGTGATTAACCAGTGAGAAAGCATCACGTGCAAGCATCTTAATTATCTTTTTAAAAAATAGCTTTATTGAAATATAATTTACGTGCCATATAGTTCACCTAATTTAAAGTGTAAAATTCAGCTGGGTAAAGTGACTCATGCCTGTAATCCCAGCACTTTGGGAGGCTGAGGCAGGAGGATCATTTGAGGCCAGGAGTTAAAGACCAGCCTGGACAACATAGCAAGACTCAGTCTCTACAGAAAATGCAAAAGTTAACTGGGTGTCATGGTGTGCGCCTGTAGTCCCAGCTACTTGAGAAGCTGAGATGAGAGGATCGCTTGAGGCCAAGAGTTGGAGGCTGCAATGAGCTATGATCATACCACTGCATCCCAGCCTAGGCAATTGAATGAGACCTTGTCTCAATAATAATAATAAAGTGTGAAATCCAATGATTTTTAGTATATGCAGAATTGTGCAGCCATCGCCACACTAATTTTAGAACATTTCCGTCATTCCTAAAAGAAGCCCTGTGACCACAGCAGTCACTCCTCATTCCCTCTCAGTGTCCAGCCCTAGGAAAGCACCAGTTTGTTTTCTGTCTTTGGATTTGCTTATTCTGGATATTTCATATAAATGGAAACAGACCATCATACATCTTTATGTATTGCTTTTTCACTTAAGTATAATATTTTCAAGGTTTGCCCATGTTGCAGCATGGATTGTCAATATTTCATTCCTTTACATTGTCAAATAATAACTCATTGTATGGATATACCACAGGTTACTTACTCATTGGTTTGTTGATAGACATTTGGGTTTCTATTTTTAGCTATTATGAATAATGCTGCTGTGAACATTCTTATGTAAGCTTTTGTGTGGGCAAAATTTTTTTCTTTTTTTTGAGGCAGAGTCTCACTCTATTACTCAGGCTGGAGTGCAGTGGTGCCATCTCGGCTCACTGCCACCTCCACCTCCTGGGTTCGAGTGATTCTCATACCTCAGCCTCCCAGTAGCTGAGGTTACAGGCACGCGCCACCACACTCAGCTAATTTTTGTATTTTTAGTAGAGACGGGGCTTCACTATGTTGGCCAAGGATGGTCTTGAACTCCTGGCCTCAAGCAATCCACCTGCCTCGGCCTCCCAAAGTGCTGGGATTACAGGCATGAGCTACCGCATCCGGCCAGCAAAACTTTTTCATTTATTTTGAGTATATACCTAGGAGTAGAATTGTTGGGTCCTACGGTAACTCCATGTTTAGCATTTTGCAGAACTGCCAGACTGATTTGTGGTTGTACCATGTTACAACCCACCAACAGTGTAGAAATGTTCCTATTTCTCCATACCATTGCCAACACTTACTATTATCTGTCTTTTTGCTTATAGCCATTCTGGTGGGTGTGAAGTGGTACTTTTTTGTTATTTTGATTTGCATTTCCCTGGTGGCTGATGGTGGTGAGCATTTTTTCTCTCATTTATTGGACATTTGTATAGCTTATTTGGAGAAATGTTTGTTCAAATCCTTTGCCCTTTTTCAGGTATCTTAATTATCTTTTACATAAATGACATCACACCACATTTGTTGTTTTGACTTGCTTCTTTGCCCTTCACAGCATGTTTTGGAGATCTTTCCATGATATTTACAGATTTTCGTAGATCTACCTCACATTTTTAGTAGCTGTTCAGGGTTCCTCAGTGTGGCAATGCTATAAGTATTTATCCAATCTCTGATTGATAGACATTTATGTTTTTTCAAACATATTTTCTATTACAAAAAGGCAAAGTAACAAATATCCTTACATACATCTTTGCCCACCCAAACAAGTCTTTCTGGAAAAGAGAGCACTAGAAGTGGAATTCCTGGGTCAAATGTTTAAATTTAATAGATATTAACAAATTGTTCTGGCCGGGCGTGGTGGCTCACACCTGCAATCCTAGCACTTTAGGAGGCCAAGGGGGACAGATTGCTTGTGCTCAGGAGTTCAAGATCAGCCTGAGCAACATGGCAAAACCCCGTCTCTACAGAAAACAAAACAAAACAAAACAAAACAAAACAAACAAACAAACAAACAAAAACAGGCGTAATGACATGCACCTGTAGTCCCAGTTACTTAGGAGACTGAAGCAGGAGGATGGTTTGAGCCCGCGAGGTGAAGGCTGCAGTAAGCCAAGATCACATCGCTGCACTTCAGCCTGGGAGACAGAGTGAGATCCTGTCTCCAAAAGAATTAAAAAAATGAAAAATCTAGCTGGGCTTGGTGGCTCATGCCTGTAATCCTAACATTTTGAGAGGTTGAGGTGGGCAGATCACTTGAGTCCAGGAGTTCGGGACCAGCCTGGCTAACATGGTGACCCTGTCCCTATTAAAAATACAAAAATTAGCTGGACACGGTGGTGCACGCCTGTAATCTCAGTTACTTGGGAGGCTGAGGCATAAGAATCGTTTGAACTCGGGAGGCGGAGGTTGCAGTGAGCCAAGATGGTACCACTGCACTCTAGCCTGGGCGACAGGGCAGACTCTGTCTCAAAAAAAAAAAAAATAGAAAAAACAAACAAACAAACTGTTCTCCAAAAAATTAACTTGTGTAGCCCTTCACCAGCATTGTATGATAGTGACCATTTCATTGCATTTTTACCAATACTAGATATTAATCCATCTTATTATTTTTTCCAGTTTGTCAGGCAAGAACAAAAAGATGCCATTGTTTTAACTTTCATTCATCTGATTGCTAATAAGTGTGAATTATTTTTCATATGATTATTTGCCATTTTCATTTTATCTTCTGTGAAATGTGTTTATATCTTTAGTCCATTTCCTAATGTTTTTATATATTCTAGGTATAAATCATTTTTCTCATAGCCTGTTGCTGGTGTTTTGTCACATAGAAATGTTAAATATTGATGTCATAAAAGAATATAACACTATTTTTCCTCTTGCCTCCTGGATTGTGTTTTGTTTATCCTGCCCGAGTTTGTGAAAATATTTTCCTCTAATGTTTTTATAAAACATCATGTAAAATATTTCTTTAAAAAAAAACGAGATGGAGAGTCAGGTGTGGTGCCACACACGTATAGTCCCAACTACTCGGGAGCAGGAGGCTGTCTTCAGCGTAAAGTTTGAGGATGCAGTGTGTGATGTCACTCCCATGAAGCCACTCCAGCCTGGGCAACATAGCGAGATTCTACCTCTAAAAAAATTAAATGAATTAAAGGATTTATTACAGGGACAGAATATAAGCTGGCCTTAAACAACAACAGAAAAGAAATGGAGAGATATATTTTAGATGAGATGACAATATCAAAGTAAGTCTTCTTAATAAATGGAATGTAATCTCAATGAAGTTTCCAACATAAATGTTTATCAAACATGATAGTTCATTTGTAGAGTTCATATAAAAAAAGAAAATGGGCCAGGCACAGTGGCTCATGACTATAATCCTAGCACTTTGGGAGGCCAAGGCGAGAGGATAGCTTGAGCTCAGGAGTTCAAGACCAGCCTGGACAACAACATAGTGAGACTTCATTTCTACCAAAAAATAAAAATAAGATAGTAATCATAATAAATAAAATAAAATAAAAAATTAGCCAGATGTGGTGGTGCACACTTGTAAACCAAGCTACTTGGGAGGCTGAGATGGGAGGATTGCTTGAGCCTGGGAGGTCGAGGTTGCAGTGAGCTGTGATCCTGCCACTGCACTCCAGCCTGGGCAACAAAGTGAGACCCTGTCTCAAAAAAAAAAAAAGAAAAGAGGGGCTGGGTGAGGTGGCTCACGCCTGTAATCCCAACACTTTGGAAGGCCAAGGCAGGCAGATCAGCTGAGGTCAGGAATTCAAGACCAGCCTGGCCAATGCAGCGAAACTTGTCTCTACTAAAAATACAAAAATTCGACAGATGCGGTGGTGGGTGCCTGTAATCCCAGCTACTCAGGAGGCTGAGGCATGAGAATTGCTTGAACCTGGGAGGCAGAGGTTGCGGGAAGCTGAGATCGAACCACTGCACTCCAGCCAGAGGAAAAGAGCAACACTCTGTCTCAAAAAAAAAAGAAGAAAATACATAATAATATTGAAAACAGTTTTTTGAAGGAGAAGAGCTCTAACAGTTGGCAAAACACTATAGACTCGTAATAATCCAAACAGTGCAGTATTGGAATGAGATTAGATAAATTGATCAATGGATAGGAACTAGTTCATGTTTACGCGAAAGATTAGTTTATGATAAAGGTGACATTTCAAATAAGCAGAATTTCGTAAATGGTCTTGATCCAAATGGCTATCCATTTACAGGGGACTTATTTTTTCATTTGTCCATCACATATGCTCGAATGCATAACATCTGCCAAACGTCATCCATGTGGACACTGCAGTGGGACAGTGAACAAAACAGACGAAAGCATACAAAATTTCTGACCTTGCCAGGCGCAGTGGCTCACGCCTGTAATCCCAGCACTTTGGGAGGCTGAGGTGGGTGGATCACGACGTCAGGAGATCAAGACCATCCTGGCCAAAATGGTGAAACCCTGTCTCTACTAAAAATACAAAAATTAGCTGGGCGTGGTGACACATGCCTGTAATCTCAGCTACTTGGGAGGCTGAGGCAGGAGAATCGCATGAACCTGGGAGTCGGAGGTTGCAGTGAGCCAAGATCGTGCCGCTGCACTCCAGCCTGATGACAGAGCGAGATTCTGTCTCAAAAATAAATAAATAAATAAATAAATAAATAAATAAATAAATAAAAATAAAAGTAAAAATAAAAAAATAAAAAAATTCTGACCTCATGGAGTAGGGGGAGTAGTGAGTCTCCCCAAAAAATGAATAACAACAACAACAAAATACATAAATGATGTAATGTATTAGAAAGTTGTGAGTGCTGCAGAGAGAAATAAAGGAGGGGGTAGGAAGGTGGGAACAGAAATGTACATATTAATAAGGAAGACCTTGTAGATAGCTGTGGGAAAGCCCAGAACAGACAGTGCAAAGGCCCTGAGGCAGGAACATGTCTGTTTGTCTGGGCTACTATTTTTGAGCTCTAATGTGTGGATTTTAGCTCTCATGCTAAAGGACATGGGAGGTATTGGAGGGTTGTGAGCAGAGGTGTGACAGGAGCCTATTTATTTTTTTATTTTGAGACAGGCTTACCTCTGTCACCCAGGCTGGAGCGCAATGGTGTGATCTCGGCTCACTGCAACCTTCGCCTCCTGGGTTCAAGCAATTCTGGTATCCCAGCCACCTGAATACCTGGGATTATAGGCCCTCGCCACCGTGCCTGGCTAATTTTTGTAGTTTAGCACAGATGGAGTGGAGGGGTTGGGGGTTTTCACCATGTTGGCCAGGCTGGTGTCAAACTCCTGGCCTCAAGTGATCCACCCACCTCGGCCTGTAAGGTGGTTTACAGGCGTGACCCACCTTGCCGGCGCTTGGCGCAGCAATCAATTTAGCCTTTAACTGGACCACTCTGGGATCTGGGTGGAGCACAGATTATAGGGGCAAGGGCGAGAGTGGACGTGGAGAGACCAGGGAGGAAGTGATTGCAGGTATCCAGAGGGGAGGTGTTGGTGGCGTGGGCCATAGTGGCAGCAGTGGAGGAGGTGGGAAGTGGTCGCATTCTGGATGTATTTTGGGTTTTTTGTTTGTTTCTTTGTTTGTTTGTTTGAGTCAGAGTTTCACTCTTGTCACCCAGGCTGGAGGGCAATGGGGCAATCTTGGCTCACTGCAACCTACACTTCATGGGTTCAAGTGATTCTGCTGCATCAGCCTCCCGAGTAGCTGGAATTACAGGCACCCGTCACCACGCTGAGCTTTTTGTATTTTTAGTAGAGACAGGGTTTCACCATGTTGGCCAGGCTGTTCTTGAACTCCTGACCTCAGGTAATCCACCCGCCTGGGCCTCCCAAGGTGGTGGGATTACAGGCATGAGCCACCGTGCCCGGCCTCTGGGTGTATTTTGAATCTAGAGCAGCAATCATGGAAATTGGATGGGGGGTGGGTGGTGGAGGAAAGATCAGGAGCTCAGCTTTGGAGGTTGGCGTCTGAGATGCCTATTAGACTGCCAAGAGGAGATGCGGAGTAGGAGTAAGTACACGTGCCTCCAGATCTGAGAAGGGGGAGCTGGGCTGGAGATGATGCCAATAGAATGGTCAAGATAGATTCTCTTGCTGCTCAATACAGCAGCTGCCAGCCACGGGTGATTACCAAGCTCTTGAACTGCTGTTAGTCTGATTGAGATGTGTCGCCAGATGTAAAATACAAGTCAGATTTCAAAGGCTTGGATTAAAAAAAAAGCAAAATGGCTCATCAGTGATTTTATATATTGATCACAAGTTGGAACGATAATATTTTGGATACATTGTACTCGGTTAGAGTATTTGAATTCATTTCTCTTTTTAAAAATGTGGCTACCAAAACAATTTTAAATTGCTTGGAGGTTTGCATTCTGTTTTTATTGGACAGCAACTGACCTAGATGGTGGTTAAAGCTATGAGCAGGGCTGGGTGTGGTGGCTCACATTGGTAATCCCAGCACTTTGGGAGGCCAAGGTGTGAGGATCACTTGAGCCCAGGAGTTCAAGACCAGCTAGGGCAACATAGCACACCTCATCTCTAAAAATTTAAAACATTAGCCGGGTGTGGTGCTACACGCTTGTGGTCCCAGCTACTCAGGATGCTGAAGCAGGGGGATCGCTTTAGCCCGGGAGGCAGAGGCTGCAATAAGCCATGATCATGTCACTGCACTCCAGCCTGGGTGACAAAGTGAGACCTTGTCTCAAAAAAAAAAAAAAAAAATAAGTTGTGAGCAGGAAGGTCACCCTGGGACTGAGCACAGTACAGGAGAGGCCCCCAGGATGAGCTCTCCAAGGTGAAGAGGGGCAAAGGAGGCAAGAAGAAGCAGCCAGGGGAGTCAGAGGGAAGGCAGGAGCCTGCAGTCTAGGAAACCAAGACAAGAGTGTCTGGGGGAGGGAGAGGCCCCCAGCCACAAAGACTGCTGAGAGGCTGAGACCACTGGAATGAGCTGCTTCGAGGTCACGGTCGCAGAGCGCGTTTCATTCACATCACATTCTCTATCTCCTATGATGCACAGGTGCTAGAGGTGCTGCAATGAACAAGGAGATGTGGCCCCTGCCCTTCCAGGGCTCATGATGCCAAGGGGCAGCAGGGTTCCCAATAATGAGCTGCCAGTCGTCTGAGAGGAAAGGAAAAGGAGAGGGCAGAAACCAGAGAAGGCCAGAAGGTGTGGAGGCCATGTCCTAAGGGCTTAGAAGAGGTCTCAGCCACATTGTATAAACCCACATCCCAGGGACCTCAACCCCAACCTCACCTCCAACACACACCCCGGGCAAGGGGTGTGGCAAGCCAGGGAGAAACCAATACAACCTGCTCCGGGCTTTACAGTGCTAGAGAGTCCTCCTGGCACTCCTAGAAGGTGGCCAGGTTTCAAACCCAGGGCTGTCTGTCCCTAGAGTCCATGTTCCTAACTACTCTGCTTGCTGCCTTGATGTCCACAAGGGCACAGTCATGTCCACTTGTGACACAGGTAGTTATAACAGGCTCTTCTTTTTGTTTGTTTGAGGTGGAGTCTTGCTCTGTCACCCAGGCTGGAATGCAATGGCACGATCTTAGCTCACTGTAACCTCCACCTCCTAGGTTCAAGTGATCCTCCTGCCTCAGCCTCCTAAGTAGCTGGGATTACAGGCACGCATCACCACACCCAGCTAATTTTTGTATATTTATTTTTTTAAGTAGAGACAGGGTTTCACCATGTTGGCCAGGCTGGTCTCGAACTCCTAACCTCATGATCCGCCCACCTCGGCCTCCTAAAGTGCTGGGATTACAGGTGTGAGCTACTGCATCCAGCCTGTTTTGTTTTATGAGACAGTCTCACTCTGTTGCCCAGGCTGAGTGCAGTGGTGCAATCGCTGCTCACTGTAGCCTCGACCTCCCCAGACTCAGGTGATCCTCGCACTTCAGCCTCTAGAGTAGTTGGGACCACAGGTGTGCTCCATCATGCCCGGCTAATTTTTCTGCTTATTTTATTTATTTATTTATTTATTTATTTATTTATAGAGATGAGGTCTCTCCATGTTGCCCAGGTTGGTCTTGAACTCCTGGGCTCAAGTGATCTGCCTGCCTGGGCCTCCAAAAGTACTGAGACTACAGGCATGAGCCACTTCACCCAGCCCAGGCTCTTCTTTTTGACAGCAGGAGCTCTTGGGCTGAGAGTCCCACATTCTGGGTCTGCAACTGGCTCCCAGTACTGCAGCACTTATTTGCCCAGCTACTTTAGGTGAGTCCCTTCAGCCTTAGTTTGCACATCTGCAAAATGGAACCCATGAAATGGAGCCACGGCGCATTCGTGACCACACCACACCACCGATTACAGGCAGAGTTAGGCTGGGAGGCGCAAGCCAGCCTAGGGCCCTTACGTGCTTTGGAACTCACTTCCTAGGGAGGAACTAGCCTGAGCTCACTTGACAACAGGGAGGGAGGGCAATGGGGCAGGTGCAGCCTCGGATCCCTCCCTGGTCTGTGTCCTCCAGAGCTCTGAGCCCTGTTCCTGGTGCCCCTGAAGGTCAGGCACCCCTTCTGACTCCCACTGCCCCCTCCTGCCTCTGACTGTCCCCTCCGCACTGGATAAACAGCACCTCCACCCGCCTGCCTCCCCGTTCCCTCACGCTTCACCAGAATTAAATTCATCATTCATTTTTTATGGTTTATACATAGTGTAATTTATGTTTTCAAATATATTGAGGTCACACTTTAGCAGAAAAAAAGTATTTCACATTGAAATTGAAGGCATGGGTGTTCCATTAAATGGGGATGTTTGGGATAATTTTAAAAGGCTAAAAGTAGTAGAAAGTAACATTAAAATAAAATTTGAGAGATGTAATTACCCCTAATCGCACCATAAAATAATCAATACTGCATTCCATTATTTCTGACTTCCCTAGTTAGAGCTTTTTTTGTTAAGCTCTTGAATATTGATGAGGTGAAAGGGTCGCGTCTTCTGGCAGAGGTCTGATGGAGGTGGAATTAAGGTGGTGTCCTCTCCGATTATCCCAGGGATGCTGTGAACACCGTTCTTTGTAGCTACAGATTTCAGGGGGTGGCCCCAGTCTCCCCAGTCTACTGTCTGTCAGGCACCCCAGCTCTTCGGAACCTAGGGCCTGGTGGGAGGCCAGGGTAAGGCCGTGAGTGGAGGCCATGTGAGTTCACTTGGGCTACATTCTAGGAGCAATTTCTGTGTGCCATGCTCTGTGTAAGCATTGGAGATGCATCGACTCATTTGACTTTTAAAGCAACCCTCTGCAGTGGGTGTTGGCAAGACTC
This sequence comes from Theropithecus gelada, assembly GCF_003255815.1. NCBI lineage: Eukaryota > Metazoa > Chordata > Mammalia > Primates > Cercopithecidae > Theropithecus > Theropithecus gelada. The sequence goes on along the minus strand of NC_037668.1, from coordinate 39,629,600 downwards.
CTCATTTGGCAGGTGGGCACAGTTGAGGCCCAGGAGCATAAAATAAGTTAGTTACCAAGGGGCAGAGTTGGGATTTGTACCCTTGTCTGGGCTGTTGCCACAATCTATGTCACCTCCCCAAGGTGTCCGGCCTCTGGCTTGGGGGTGGGCTGAGGGATGGCGATCCCAGCAGAAGGTTGCAGGGTTGCTAACCCCCTGGTAGAAGGTGACTCAGTGCTGGCCTTGACCAGGCCGCAGTGGTGCATAGCTAGCAGTAAAACCTCTGGTTCCCTTTAGAGACATCTGTTCCTCTCCTACATTTTATGCAACGAGTTGGCTTCTCTGGGCCTTCATGATCTCATCTGTACAATGGGGATAACAATACAGCGCCCCTTGCTATGTTGTGTGGCTGAAGGATGCTCTAGTGCCCACCCCCCGAAGCACATGGGAAGTGCTGGGCAATGGTACCTATTGAGGCATTGGTGACGCCGCTGCTAATGACGAGGTCACTTCTTTTCCCTGGCCTCAGTTTCCCCATCTCTAAAACACCCCTGGGTAGGCACTTGAATGGAACAGCAGCAAAGCCTGCCTCTCTGATGTTCTGTCTTCTATGATCTATGCACATAGGTTCTGCCCTGTGCCTTTGTGGCAGCCCACAGCGAGCTCAGAAGGTCACTTCCTCCAGCCCCCACGCTCCAAGCAGGGTCACACATCTAGGGGCACTCCCAGCCCCTCCTCCTTCTACCTCAAGAAGCCTTCACTGGCCAGGCACAGTGGCTCACACCTGTAATCCTAGCACTTCAGGAGGCTGAGGCAGGAGGATCACTTGAGGTCAGGAGTTCGAGACCAGCCTGGCCACCATGGTGAAATCCTGCCCCTACTAAAACCACAAAAAATCAGCCAGGCATGGTGGCAGACGCCTGTAGTCAAAGCTACTCAGGAGGCTGAGGTGGGAGAATCACTTGAACCTGGGAGGCAGAGGTTGCAGGGAGCCGAGATTGTGCCATTGCACTCCAGCCTGGGTGACAGAGTGAGACTTCGTCACACACACACACACACACAAAAAAAAAAAAAAAAAAAGAAAGAAAGAAACCAGGAGTTTGAGACTAGCCTGGGCAACAAACAAGCCCCCACCCTCTCTACAGAGATTTTAAAAAAGTTTTCTTTAAAAAGAAACCAAGAACTTTCCCAGGGGCTCAGCACTGGGACCAGAAGAAGGGCCTATGGAAGCCCCCCTACCTGAGGAGGGCATCAAGCTAATCACTGTCACACCCAGCATATGTGGGTGTCTTTACGCCTACTATTTGATACCTGTGCACGAGAATCTAGACATCTCCTCCCTGCCTAGAGCCTGGGGAACCACATGCTCGACATCTGGACACCTCACAGCAGTGCTGTTCACAATGGCCAAAAGGGGGATACAACCGGAATGTGCATCCGTGGGAGGCTGGATAAACAAAACGTGGTCCATCCGTGCAACGGAATACTCTTCAGCCACGCAGAACAAGGGATGCAGCGAGTCCACGCCACGACCTGGACGAACCCTGAAACCATGAAGCTGAAAGGTAGAGGCCAGAAACGAAAGACCGCATATCAGATGATTCCATTTATATGAAATATTCAAAATAGGCAAATCCGTAGAGACAGAAAGTAGATTAGTGGCTGTCAGGGATGCGGGGGATGGGAAAATGGGGAGTGATCGCTTAATGGGTATGAGGTTTCCTTTTGGGATGATGAAAAAGTTCTGGAATTAGATAGTTGCATAACATTGTCAACGTACTTAATGCCACTGAAATGTACACTTTAAAATGGTTTACACTGGTAAATTTTATGTTCTCTGTATGTTACCACAATAAAAAAGAAGTTTAAAATCTGGACACAGCCTGGGCAACGTGGAGACACCCCATCTCTACAATTTTTTTTTTTTTTTTTTTTGAGACGGAGTTTCACTCTTGTTGTCCAGGCTGGAGTGCAATGGTGCAATCTCGGTTTACCACAACCTCTGCCTCCAGGGTTCAAGTGCCTCAGCCTTCCGAGTAGTTGGGATTACAGGCATGCACCACCATGCCTGGCTAACTTTGTATTTTTAGTAGAGACGGGGTTTCTCCATGTTGGTCAGGGTGGTCTTGAACTCCAGACCTCAGGTGATTCACCTGCCTCAGCCTCCCAAAGTGCGGGGATTACAGGCATGAGCCACCTTGCCCAGCCTGCAAAAAAAATTTAAAAATGAGCCAGGTGTGGTGGTGCACGCCTGTGATCCCAGCTACTCAGGAGGCTGAGGTAGGAGGATGGCTTGAGTCTGGGAGATAGAGGCTGTAGTGAGCTGTGATAACACCACTGCACTACAGCCTGGAGCAAGCTCCTGTCTCAAAGAAAAAAAAAAGAGAGAGAGAGAGAAAGTCTGGATACTCCCAGGCTTCATCCCATGCCTCAAGCCCAGCCCAGACTCCATGCAGGGGTCTTGGTGCGGCTGCTCAACCCCAGCACATAGCAAGCCCCGGATGATGGGCTGAGGGGCATCATTGCCCTCACGTGTCATTGCCATGAATAGTAAACAATGATAGAGCGTATTGTTAAAGCTTTCCCTAATGCAGATTCCCAAGCAGCCATCAAAACACTCCGATTAGCCACTGGCTCCCTGAAGATAATGACACACGAGCGGAGTGGGCCATGGGGGCCCCCGAAGAACAAATCTGCAACTTGGAAAGTACAGGCTTCTCGAGGCAGGAGGAAGAGGGCTGGGAACGTCCTTCAGATGCGTGACCCTACTTGGAGGGCCGAGGCTGGAGGAGGTGACCTTCTGAGGCCCTTCTCCCCGTGGGCTACCACAAACGCATGTAGGCTGCCTGCTCCCTGGTATCTGGGTAGTGTCTGTCACCTCTCACCCCTGGCCTGCCAGCTTCACTTCCAGCTGTCCCCAGACGTACCAGAGACAAAGTCACAGGGAAGGTCTTCTGCACCCTCAAGGTCCTTGCCAATGTTCTGACTCAGTTTACCCAGCAGGTTCCCTTTCTTGCCCTGCTCCCTGGAGGCTGCGCTTAGGGATGTGGGGCAGGGACACCGGGCCCACAGTCATCAGAGCAGAACTGGCAATGCTGACATCAGCGTGCATTCTGGTGTCGGGGGGCCGGCAGCGACCTGCACTCCCCTCTGACGTGTCTCACATGGGACCTGATTGCTCAGACCTGACATGCTCAAGGTCTCCCAGCAGAGAGGCCGCTGAGCGGGAGCTTGAACTCCCGGCAGATAGTCCACGTTTACTCTCACGTCTCGAGCTGGTGCTCAGTAAAGGCAGAACAGAGGAGGTGCCAACTCAGCCCCTGGAGTCAGAGAGGCCCTCCCTTGGGGAACCTCAGGCCAGGCAAGTCACTAACTAACCCCCAAGGCCTCCACTTCCCCATCTGTAACTGGGTTGGGGAGGATTGTGGAGACCATGCACGTGATGTCTCAGTCTCAGCACCGTGCTCAGGAAATGGTGAACATTATTCCAAAGATGAGGCCAAGTCCTAGGCCTGGGTGGCCTCACCCTATCCCAACCTCCCTGGGTCCCACCTGGCAACCTGGCCAGGACTGGCCAGAGTCCTCTGCCCTAGTGAGTTAGGAGGCTGGGCTCTGACACCACAAGGCCCAGCCCAATACCGGCCGCTCGTGATGGAGTACCCACTCACACGCTTTGCCAAATAATCTCTAAGCAGCCCTGGGATAGACAGACTGTTGTCCTCACTGTACAGATGAGGAAACTGAGGTCCCAAGAGGCGGAGAACTTGCTGCATGTGGGATTCAAAAGTGGTTTTCCCTGATCCAAGAGCTGTTGCTTTCAAACACCACGCAATGACCGAATGGGGGCGGAGGCTGCCATGGTGTACAGCATTGTCTCTGCAATTATGCAATTCCTGCAGGGAACACGTTTGTCTGGAGTAGGGGGCACAGATCATCAAGTTTTCTTTCTTTCTTTCTTTTTTTTTTTTAGACGGGGTCTCGCTCTGTCACCCAGGCTAAAGTGCAGTGCCACGATCTCGGCTCACTACGACCTCCGCTTCCCAGGTTCAAGTGATTTTCCTGCCTCAGCCTTCTGAGTAGCTGGGATTAGAGGTGTGTGCTACCATGCCTGGCTAATTTTTGTATTTTTAGTAAAGATGGGGTTTCACCATGTTGGCCAGCCTGGTCTCAATCTCCTGACCTCAAGTGATCTGCCCACCCCAGCCTCCCAAAGTGCCAGGATTATAGGCATCAGTCATGGCTCCTGGCTTCATCAGATTTTCAAAGGGATCAGAAGGTGACCTCTATATAGGTCCCAGCTCCTCTAGTGATTGACTCTGTAGCCCTGGGCAAGTCACTTTCTCCACTGTGCCTTAGTTTCTCCATGTTTCAAATGGGGGGGTTAGACTGGAAAATCTCTAAGGTCCCTCTAAACACTGACATTTGCTCATTCTAGTATTCTCTCCTCCACGCTGCCTCCTCATCCTAGCCCTGGCCTCCCTGACATAGCCTTGCAAACAGCTACAAGCCCAGGCCAGCAACCAGACTGGGGACTGGGGCAAGAGGAGAAAGCCTGTCCTTGACAAGGGCGGGTCAGGGAGAAGAAGGAGGCTGACACCCAAGAGCTTCGAACTGGGCTTCCTCTACTTCTCTTCCCCAACATTCCCCTGTTCCTGTTCTCCCCTGAGGTCAAAAAGGGCTCCAGCCAGACCCCCTCCAGAGGCCCCTGATCCCCTCCAGGTCCAGTGACCCCTGAGCCAGCCACAGCCCACCCATCCGGTGAGATGTAATTGGTTTCAATTGACAACCATAACAAGAAGGCTCTTTTAGGAAACTTCGGAAATGGAAGGGAGGCCATTAGGAAATTTACATTTGCGAATATGATGTTTAATTAGCAATACCAATAAATTAATAGGAGAATCTTGCTGCGGTTCTGGGTTCATAAAACACCAGCCTCCATCAGCAGAGGAGGAATGCAGCCCGAGGCAGCCTGAGGGGAGGGGACGGGGACGGGACCACTCCAGGTTGCAGCTCCTCACAGGGACCCCGGGCCCACGCCCCACACCCCTGCCCCAGCCCCTCCCTTGATGGAATGTGGGGCAAAATGAAGCCAGCACGGACAGTGGAATCAGGAAGGTCTCAGTGCATATTCCGGTTCAGCCACTTATTCCCTGGAGAGGCCACTCAGCTTCCGAGCCTCCATGTCTTTATCTGTCAAATGGGGACAGTGATCATAGTACCCACCTCATAGGGTTGTTGTGAAGATTAAAGCAATTAATATGGGTAAAAGCACATAGAACAGAAAGAAGCTGGCACAAAATAAGTGTTAGTTATTAGGCGGCTGTTGCTCCCGCGATTACTATTATTAATGGGACGAAGAATGGGAAGCCACTGCCTAGGAGGAAGGACCTGGTAAACACTAGGGTGTTATTGACTTTGAATTTTTCTTTCCCTAAGGGCCTAATCCTCTCCTCTGGACTCCTGGCCACCTGGAGCGGTCATCCTGATGGCTCTTACCACCTGATCTTGCCCTGGCCTGGGGCCCTGACTGTTTCCCCCTTGAAGTTATTGACTGGTGATTTGACTGCAGAGGCATGGCTAGCTTATACAGCTGGTACATGGCTAGGCATGGTGGCTCAGGCCTGTAATCCTAGCACTTTGGGAGGCCAAGGCGGGTGGATCACCTGAGGTCAGGAGTTAAAAACCAGCTATGGTCAACATCGTGAAACCCCGTCTCTACTAAAAATACAAAAATTAGCTAAGCATGGTGGCGCACACCTGTAATCACTGCTACTTGGGAAGCTGAGGCAGGAGAGTCGTTTGATCCCAGGAGGTGGAGGCCGTAGTGAGCTGAGATTGCAGCACTGCATTCCAGCCTGGGTGACAGAGTGAGACACTGAATCAAAAAAAAAAAAAAAAAAGAAAAGAAAAGAAAAAAGAAAAAAAGCTGGAACATGACCCCTGAACTGTCCTCTGTAGGCTCAGAGCACTCACCTTCTACAGGTCCCGGAAGACCTGCTCAGTGCCTCCTCCCAAGAAAAACCTCCCCAGCCTCTGGTCTCTCATCTCTCTTGGTTCCTTCCTCCCCACCACGTTTCTCCATTGCATTATAATAATTTGGTTGCTGGCTGACTCTTCCCCTGAGTCTTGGCTCCTCGGCACTGGGCCTTCCATCTCTTGCCCTCTCCAGGAACAGAGTCTGCTCTGCCTAAATGGATGAATAAAGAAATGAATAAATCAGGGAGTGGATTTAAATGTTGCCTTCTCCAAGAAGTCCTCCCTGACTTTCCCAGCTCTTTTCTGTAACCATTGCAAGTATTTATTGTCTGTCTCTCCACCAGATTGTCAGCTCTTCTAAGGCAAGGACCTTGTTTTATTTACCACTGCTTCCTGGCACCTGTCCTGGAGCTTGTCACGTGACTATGCTAACAAGTATTCCCTGGATAAGTAAATGAATGAATGAGTAAATGAATATCCAAATGAATGAAGGACTGAGTGAATGAATCAATGGCTGACTGGATGAATGAATGAATGAGCCAACGCGAGAAGGAATGAGTGGGTTTGATCATGAATGATGATGGAAAGGGCGCAGCTTCTCCTGAGCCCCAGCCCCACCAAGATCTTGTTTCCTCAACTGTTTATTAAGTTGTATAAAGTGCATAAAAAACATGACAATAATTCAAGCAGATACAACAACAGGTAATTAATTGCATTTCCAAAATTTGATCCATGCGCATGAATGAATGGGAGGTCATAGATTCAGTGGGGGAGGGGCCCCCATGCTCTCCAGAGAACAGAGGTGGGAGGGTCTTTGCAGAGTGGAGCTCTCAGAGGTTGATCCCTGGGGAAGCTGTGTCCTCCTCGCCACCCTCTTTGCTTGGCCCTAGCTCCCAGTGAGGAAGGAGTGTTGAAGGAGGGACTATACAGGGATGGCCAAGGAGGAGTTGCCCCCAGGAGCTCACAACCATAGAAAGTCTCTTGTGGTGATTTCCATGAGGTGTGGGGAGGTGACTAGTAGCTCAGCACACAGCAGGAGAATGGGTCCCCAACCCAAATCCCCCAACTGCATGAGGAGGCCCTGGATGCTTGCTTTAAAAATGAGGAAGCTCCAATCCCTGCCTGGATGCTCTGGGCATAGAGATCTGAGTGGATCTGTGTCTATATTTTAAACAAGCTCCCCAGACTTGTTTAAAGTTCTGAAAACGTTGCTGGCTAACCTCTGGTAGTGCCTCAGGTCCTAGGCTCAGAACTACCCTCTCTCTTCCCTAATCCCCTCTCAAGAAAAAGAGTCTACCCTGCACCCAGGAGCACCAGGGGCAGGACAGAGTCTGGATTGGAGGACAGCTGTCCTGGAGTCCAGGATGATGAGAGAGGCAGAGACACCTCCCCACTCCAGCTGTAGCAGTGTGACATTAGTTACCACGGCCAGAAGGAACTTGGGTGACTGGGGACAGTTGGAGGGTGAGGTCCCCCTAGGTCCCAGCACAGAGAACAGAGTTTCAGCTCAGAGTTCTGCTAGGAAAATGTCATCTCCTCCAGGAAGCCTTCTGAGCTTCCAGGCTGAACTGAATACTCCTGTGTCTGGCTCCTAAAAGGCAAGGGGCCCACCTGTCTCCCAGCATTCGTTCCATGCATTCTACGGAAAAGTGAGCTTCCTCCCTCCCCTTTAACAGAGCTGGGGCTGAATCTGGCCCGATGCTGGCTCCAGAGCCTGTACAGCCCAAGGTGGGCTCTGCTGATGACAAGTGTAGCTGGCAGGCGTGAGGCCACCCAAGTGGGCACTGGGCCCCTATCATATCCTCTGGTCTACACAGAGGGTATCTGCAGCTTCTCCTGACAGTTCCTGTCACTCTAACTCAAGTTCCCCAAGGACATCTTTCTGGCCATAGGAGCAAGCTTGGCCCCCTGTGACCTTCAACCAATGACAGATGACAGTTCGTCGATAAATAAGTACCTCCTCCCCGCCCCGCAACACCTCTTGGGAGAGTCTGGAGTGGAGATCCACAGGCTCTGCAGGGTCCCCAGGTGAGCTGAGGACCGGCCACCCACACAGGAACTGCCCTGTGACACGGCTTCCTACATTTTGCCTCCCCACTCTCTTACCGTTTTCTTTGGGGATCACGCCCAAATAAAGGAGGGGTGAGACCCCCAGCTTACTAACAAGTATTATCTTAGCCGACAGAATTATCTTGGCCCACCCTGCAGAACTCTACAGGTCCCTCCTCTCTTCTGGCCCATGCACCCTGCTGGGACACTGGTAGTGTTTTTACTCCCAGTTTACAGATGAAGGAACAGAGAGGTAAGACTCTTTGGTCAAGGTAACAGAGCCAAGCAAAAGGGGCTGAAATCCAGGCCTCGCCTGAAGGAGGAAGATTCCAGGGGAAGGTTGCTAACCGGTTGTCAGATATCACCTTAAACCGTTGTTTCCTTAAGAGCCAAACTATTTGGGTAACTTGGGGGAACCACGTGTTTGCATGTGTGGTCCACTTTATGCATTTGCCTTGCCAGTCTAGGCCCAGGGCAACCGAGTTTGCAACTCAGTTTTAGTGACGCAGACCAACTGCTGCTCCAGTGTGGTGGGCTTATAGCCCAGCGCAAGGTTTGAATCTGACCTCCCGGACATGGGGCCGGGACATAAAGCAGCATCTGGGTCGGGGGATGGAGTTCCTCTGCCCAGTTCCATGCCTCTGGGCTCATCTCTGAGCAGCTGTGTGATCTTTGGCCCATGACAGCACCTCTCTGGGCCTTCCTTTCCTTATCTGTAATATGGGGCTTACAATCCGAATGCACAGGGTGTTGCTGGGATGAGAGATCTCAACACGAGCCAGCATCTCAGCAGATGCTCGACAAATGGCCCTGGGTTCCCGGCCCTTGTGATGGTCTTTTCTGCCTTCTGGCTTATTAAGGCTGGGCGGGGAGTCAGGGCACAGCAGGAACCATGGGGGGTGGACGGGGAGGGGGGGGTGTCATTAGAATCTGTTCTCAATGAGGAGAGGCCATGAGGCCCAGAGGCTGGCGCAGCTCCCCAGGGGCCTGCGTGATTGGGAGCTAAAGCAGCTGCCTGAAAGAGGCCTCTGCTCTCCTCACTACCTGCTTGTTAGGAGGACTGGCAGGCTTGGAGAACAGGCGACAGCGTGCAGGCAGATCCCCAGAGATCACAGGCATCTTAGGGGCCACTCCAAACCCGTCAGGGGTCTGCTCTTGGTCATGGCTCCCCACACCATGTCCTCTGCCATCCAAGCAGATCATCTGCAACCAAGAAGATCCACTCCTTCCACCAGGAAGCCCCCAGGAAGACACTTCCCGGACCCTTATTCTAAAAGCACAGAGACCCATCTACAGACAGTGGGCTTTCCTGTATTTCATTTGAACTTAAAAAAAAAAAAACCTTCATATCTCAATGTTGTAAATATTCTGCAGAAACTTGGAAATTCCTATGAAATTGTTTGTACTCATTTTTATAAACGAGTGAAATCTCCTTCTCTACTCTGTCCTTCCGAGCCTGTCCTTCTCTGAGGCTGCAAGTCCTGGTCCAGAAGCCCTGGGGTGAGGGTGAGGGGATATGGGGGGTCCTGGTCCCCATTGCACCACGAACCCGGGAAGGGGCTCCGGCTTGGGCTCTGTGCAGCCTCCCCGCCTCCCCAAGCTCGTTCCTCGGTCTTGGGGTGAATAGGAGGCTGCTCCCCGGACATGGAGGGTGGGGGAGGAGGGCCTGGCCGGATCGGGGTTGAGGCGGGGATAGAGGCAGGAGCTCCCTCCCGAGTGGGCAGCGACACGTGCGGGTCCCGGGTCCGGCCGGGTTCGGGCGCTGTGGGGCCGTCCCCGCGCCGCCCGCGGCCGCCGGTAGGGGGCGCCTTGGTCATGCATTATTCATCGCGGGCGCCCGCCCGCCCGCGCCTCCCTCACGGCCCCCGCGCGGGCTGCGGGCTGCGCCGCGGAGCGGGAGCGCGGAGCCTTCACAATATTGTGGCAGCTCTGCGAGTGACGGCTCCGGGGAGGCGGGGGCGCGCAGCCTCGAGCGGCGGCGGGGGCGGCGGGGGTTGGGAGGGGTCCTGAGGCGGGGGCGCGGCTGGGTCACCGGCCCCGAAGCGCTCAGGCGGGGGGGCTTGCCGAGCGGAGGGCGGAGGCTGCAGCGTCCGTCCGTCCGTCCGTCCTCCACCGAGTCAGCTGGGCAGAGGGAGCATTGGCTCAGCGTGAGGGGCGGGGGATGTGATGGGGAACAAGGTAGGCGCGGCCCCATCCTTCTCAAACTTACATTCAAAGGTTGGGGCGGGGGGGTGGTGCCGATCCAAAGCACATAAACAGACAAGGAAGATAATTCCAGGTGAGCGCTCTGCATAAAATAAAACTCGGCTGAGGCTGTTCGGATCGCCAGGGAAGGCTTCTGGGAGAAGGTGACATTTGTGCAGAGACCCGACTGGCAAAGAGGGGGCTGACCTTGGCCAGTCCCTGGGCCACTGGGGTTTCTCTCTGCCTGGCCCCTGGCCTTCTAAAGGTGCTATAAAAGTCAGCACCTCAAAACCCACACACATCCTGAGAAGCAGGGAGGAGAGTCTTGGGGAGACCCTGCTGCGGGCTGAGGCCATGAGATGGGGTTCCTGCCCAGCCTTCTTCTGGTTACAGCAGCCAGTCAGCTCTGGGGCCCTGGGGACTGGGCATCAGAAGGGTCAGGTTCAAGGTGGCCCCTCCCCACTCCTGCACGGGGCGCTGGGCTGGGGAAACTTGGGATCCTGGAGTCTGAGCAGCTCAGCCCCTGGTGAGGGGCTTGGCCCCTCCGTCTCCCAGCCCTCAGCTCCAGGGCCGGGACCAGTGGGGGGGCAGGTGGAGGGCTTGGGCTCAGGGTCACAAGCATCGGGTTTCCTTTCACTTGTGCAAAGACTCATTGACGCCTGAGCACATCAATATCCTTAATGACAGTGAGAGGAGCTGGGACTCCAGACGGCCCAGCCCGAGCCCCCCACCCCGCCTCCGCGCCTCTCCTGTCCTCTCCCCTCCCGGCTCACTCTTCCTTCCTCCTTCTCTCCTGATTCATGTCCCCTCTCTCCTTCTCACTCTCTCTCTCCTCGTTCCTCTCCCCTCTCTCTCCTTCACTCCTGCCTGCCTCTCTCCTTTCCTCTTCCCTCCTCTCCCTTGGGTCCTGCTATCTTTCCTCTTCTTTCCTTTCTTTCCTTTCTCTCTCAGCTGTCTCCTCTCCTCTCTTCTCTCCCCTCCCCTCCTTTCCTTCTTCTCTCCCCATTCCCAGGACCTCACAGCCCTTGGGCATTCACAAACTTTCACCCGGAGAGCTTGAGGCTCCAGTGGGCAGCCCCTCTCTGTCTGTCTGTCTGTCTCTCTGTCTGTCTGTCCTGGTCAAGGCAGGCTTACACAGTGGGGGCCCTGGGAGAGGCTGCTCAGTTCTCAATCCCGCAACCGCGGTCCCAGAGGGCCCTGGGCTTCTGCCTTTCCCGCGGGCCCCACGCTACTCTGGGAAATGAAAATGGCAAGTTTGGGTGCGGGATGCCACGGGTGAGGAGAGAGTTTTGGGGAGGATTTTCTGTTTTGTATTTTTTATGACCATATATAATTTCGCATTTTTCCCCTCAGCCTCTGCCTCTGCCTCCTTGGCTCCCAGATGTGTCCCACATTGAAGAATTATCTCTCCTCCCTAGAGTGAAATAAATGCAATCAATATGAGTATTGCTCTCAGGGCCTTGAAATATTACATTAATGTTCCATGTGGTGACATTTTAGCTGGAATTTTCAAATACATTATGATGGTTCAAATTAATATTTATCAGATCAGCTTTTATATTTTGCAAAAGAGAGAGAGAGAGGGAGAGAGGGAGAGAGAGAAAAGGAAAGACAGAGAGAGCATTATTAAAATACGAAATGCAGATCAAGTCTAAAATCGATGGTCCATTTTCCCAGCACTTTCCAGGGGCTGTCTTTAGCTTTCTGGGTTTGTTTTTAAATTTATTGGTGTTTCAGGCAAATCTATTGGGCTCCCTTGGCCCCCTGGTCCTTCTCCCCTCCCTGCTCCCCTTGCAAGCTGCAGGCCCCTTCCTTTTCTGTCTTTCTCTCTTTATTATCCTGAAATGTAAATTACGACATTAGCCTGGTCCTTATTTTTTTTTTTTAAACTCTCTGATGATTAAATCTGCTACACGACATCCTTGTCCTTTCTATAAATTAAATCATCTTGGCTTTGCACCTCCAGCTCAGAGTGGATGCCACACGGGTGTTGAGGCAGTGGGCAGCTCTGGCCGAGGGCTGGGGTCCTTGTCCCCTCCTGGAGCAGACACTGGGGGCCTTTGTGTAGGGCAGAGAGGACGCCTCCCTAGCTCCTCGTGTTTCTGTAAATAAGAAATGGGGACTGGAGGGAGGAGGTGGTGGCAATCATACATTCCACTTTATTTCAGTCTCTTCCAAACTGATTACTCTGTGAAGTGGAAAATCCAGGCAGATTAATGGTTTAATTCTCTTTTCTCTTTTCTTTTGCTTTTCCCTCAGTCTGCCTCCGGTTTTTTTTGTTTTCTCTCTCTCTCTCTCTTCTTTTTGCATCTTTTTTTCCCTTCTTAGAGCTGTATTCGAGAAAAGACTCAGGAGTTTTGGGGAGATGCACACAGAGGTGAAGTGGTTCTCGGAGCAAGGACAGCAGGTCCAGCCGGGAGATGTTCCCAGCCCCACCCCAGCTCTGCCTGGGACCTCTGCAACGGTTAACACTGCCTGCTCCAGCCCTTAACTTTTTCTCTTTGGTAATTTTCTGTTTTCTGTCTCCTCGAGTTCTGGGCGAGAGTTTGAACGGGAGCAAGTGTTTATCGTCGGGTGCACAAAGGTACGCGCGCGCATGTGCGCGCGCACACACACACACAACTGCAGATCCCACACGCGCACACGCAAACACACACACAAATACAGCAATATAGACACTCTGAGAAGATCTCCATAAAGCGAGCTGCCCTCCTGATTTCTCTCCGCTGCTGATCTGGCCAAAAGAACGACAGGAAACTTAAAAAAGAGAAGGAGGAGGGATCGATTATTCGACCTGTACTTGAACCCGACTGAAAGAGATAAAGCGGAATTTTCAATAGGTCCTCTGCCCTTTTCACCAGGAGGGAAAGAGGAGAAGAAAAACAAGAGATATTTATATGACAGCAGCTGCTGAAAATAGCATTTCAGCGCCATAAAAAAAGGCAAAAAGAAATTCAATGGTAGAAAAGGCAAGAAACTCTTCGTCTGCTCCCCAAAAGGCAAAGCAGGCAGTGAGTGTCCCCGGCTGGAAATGCATGCATGGCTTCTATAGATCTGTTTGAAATTATACTTGTCATTGAGGGGGAATTTATGCTTCTATTGATCTGAAAAAGGAAAATATTAAATGGTTTGGTTTTGATCTTTCGGTGACCCCAAGGTCAAGGGTAGTAGCAGATTAGTATTCATAGAATTCATCACGGAATTGCAGCCTGCATCCACTTTATGCAAACATGCTCAAAACACGCCTGGTGAAGCAGGCAGCAAATGGCCAATGACAGGGAAAAAGCCAACAGCACCCCCTCCCACTCCGAGGGACTCTTCCTCTTCCACCCCCTCCAGGAGAAGAAGACACAGTGGAGGGCTGTTGTTGGATGGACGATGGCAGACACCCCCCTGACTCTCCTGGGCCTGCACAAACGGTGGGGTGCCCAGGTCGGGGCAAGTACATGAGGAGTTCAGAAGAACATCCTTGATGGTGTGAGCAGAAAGATCCAGGGATCAGGCTGGGGACCCAGGTGGACAGTGAGGGGCACGCATACCTGCAGCAAGACATCACTGGGGGAGCGATGAGCAGACAGGCACGCGCGTGCACACACACACCACAGGTGCACACACTCAGCCAGTGGAAGCCTGGGTCTTTCCTGAAGGGGGGAGCATGGAGCGCTCTCCCAGGGTGACATTGTTTCTCGTTCCACACTAAGGAGCATCTTTCGTGTGAGGCGCCCAAGTGCCCAGCTGGGAAGGAGACAGGCCAGGCACGTATGCTTCCCTGAGCTCCCAAGTTCTTTCTGCTCTCCCTCCCTCAGTGGCCACGGGGCCCAAGTTCAAATGTGCATGCAAAAAAGGACACACGAGGAGCCCCTGAGATGGGCTTCAAACCCCCTCCTGCCTCAGTTCAGCACACAAGTGCCCTCTTAGCAGATTCTGTCCCCAATGTGGGAACATTTGGTCAGTAACAGAGTCACTTGCCAACGCACTAAAAATAACCCACTAAGCATATCCCTGCAATGGCAGGAATTCTGGCTGGCCCTTGTTCTGCCGGCTGATTAGGGGGCCAGTGGGGGGCACACATCCCCACTCCCACTGGGGGCTGAGGAGGGGGTGGAGGTGGCAGACTTTTGGGGACGAGGGTCTCCTTCTCGGGTGACTGGTCTTCTGTGCTTAACCTGCGTTATTCTTGCATTTAACACTCACAACATCCCTACCAGGCAGGGGTTGTTAACGTCCCATTGTATAGACGAGAACACTGAGGCTCAGAGAGGTGAGGTCACCGGCTTTAGGTCTCAGCTCTGTCATGACACTTAAGTCCGCTCTTAAACTGCTCTGCTCCCTGACACTTGCCCTTCACAATTGGGTGAATTCCAGGAATTTCAGATGCAGAGGAAAGGGAGTTTGGGATAAGGATAGGGGCTTGGAGGCCTTGGGGGGCTGGGGACTGTAGGGAGGGAGAGCTAGAGTGGCCCCAGCCCTGCCTCCTCAGTCCTGCTAAGGAGGACAGCGTTCTGCCTATTAATCATGTTTCATTTATATTAGCTTGACTCGATCTACTGTATATTTGAAATGGATTTAATTTTAGATCACGCACTATGGAAGGGGGCCAGTTTGGTGTAAGGAGCATTATGAATATTTTCCATAAGCTGGATATACATTATCCAGGGACAGATATACGAGCAGCAGCCCAGGGCTCCTGGCTGGGGGAAGGGGACTGCTGTCTCCTCCCTTCCCCCCACTCCCCTGCATCCCAAAGTCACAGGGCTTTGGAGGGACCCGTCTTGACACCCTGCCCCTGTGGGTGTGGTGGGCTGTCAGCCCCATCTTTCCCCTGCCCGTGACCTCATCCCCACTGACTTCAAAGCTGCTGCTTCTCCCAGCTCCTTGCCTACTTGCAGGCCTGAAAGACATGTACAAGGTTGGGGGAGCCCAGGACTGCACCAGATCCCAGGGCCAGGGACCCTGGCCTGACCTGCTCTGATTCCCCAGAGCTGTGGAGGCCCAGGGCGCAGCCTGAGATACAGACCAGGGGTGGGACTTGGAGGAGAAAGGCATCGGAACACCCACCTTCGACCCTAAGCTCTGATGGAGGAGGAAGCCAGGCTCCCGCGGGCAGGCCGATGGGTGGCACCTTCCAGCTCAGCCAAGCAGCAGTGGGTGGGCTACACCTTCCCAAGAGCCCCTGGGCCTGGGCTGGGATGCCCCTTTCCTGGGGGCTGGCTGTGGGCCAGAGTCCTGAGGTCTTGCCCCTGACTGAGGGCATTAAAGCTAGAAGTCCCCTCTTGAGCCAGCCTGTGATTCCAGACTCAAGCTGGGGAAACTGAGGCCCAGAGAGGATAAGGGTCCTGCTTAGGATTGCAGAGCGGGCAGGGAAAGTGCACACGGGCACTTATTTCCCTAATGTTTTCATGTTGTAATGTGCTTCCTTTGTTGGTTCTCCTCTGAGCCTCACACCCGGCCCTGCCCTTGAGGAAACGGACACTCACGGTGGTCAAAGGACAAGCCCGCAGACGCACACTCACACCTGGGGGACAGCTGAACTGAGTGTCAGAGGCCTGCCCCACAGCTCTGTGTGAGCCAGGTGTGGCGTCGGACTTTACGGACAGAGGAAACCGTGGCTCAGGAAGGTGATGACATTCATATCCACACCTGAACCTTTTCTCTTCCTGCACCCCAAATCTGTGTTCCCATTCCATTTCCTTATCTAGATAAGTGGCTCCACCATCCCCCAAACTGCACATGACCCAAATCCGGCTTTCATCCCTGCCCCCACCCCTTCTTCCCTGCCACCGTCACCACGACTGATCGATCCTCCCGTAACTGACCCTTTCTGGTGTGCCTGCTTCTCTCCTTTGCCCCCATCTCCCTTGCTCAGGCTGCCACCGTCTCTCCCAGCCCACCGCATGGGCCTCCTGGAGTGTCCATAGAGCCTCTGCCAGCTCCAGTCTGTTCCCTGCACCATGGCCAGAGGACTTTGTTTAAACACAGCACAGTCACATTGCACACTCCTCCTCTTGGCATTCCTAGGACCAAATCCTGAATCCGGACGCTGGACAAGAAGGCTCGCCAGAGAGTGACTCCTGCCCAGTTCCCCAGAGTCACACCCTCCTCCCTGCTCCCCACCTCCAGGGCCAACTTCCATGCCTTTCCAGCTCTTCACCTGCCGTGCGCCGTGACCCTCCACTCCAGGACCTTGGCACACACTGGTCTCTCTACCCAGACCTCTGCCCCCTTGCTCTGTACCTGGGGGTTGAAGGGTTTACTCCTCTGCAACCTGCAAGCTCTGTTTTGACTTCTCCAGGGAGGCTCTCTGATCACACCTACCCTTCCTCACCCAAGTCCAGATCAAGTCCTACTTCTGCCTTTTGCAAACCCTGCAGCCATAAGGGGATAGCAATGGATTAACTCTCCACACCCAGCCGCTTTGGAAAAGCGCTGGGCCTGGTGCGGACAGGTACCAGCTGCTATTCCGTCCTCCCCACTACGCGCACATCCATCAGCTCCTCCATCGGCGCAGAGTATAATACACCCGTCACCCACCCCAGCCTGGGCTGGCAGCCTTTCAGAAATGGCATACAACGCTTCTCTTATTCATTCTTAATTTAAGGTTTTGTGAGTTGTAATAACCCCCCTTCCCCCCAAATCACTGGGGATGGGGACCTCCATGTCAGCCCGGGGCCAAGAGAGCTGAAGGGTAATTGCATTGCACATATGCTAATGGTTGTCTGGAGAAGACAATGGCAACAGGGGGACTGGGATGGGGCCTCTCTCAGTACCCAGAGTGCCTGAGGGTGGGGGAGTCTGCGCTGGGTTTGGGGGACTGGTGTTGCAAGCCAGATGGGGGCATTGAGGTGTTGTGTGGTCCGTAGTCCACAGTAGAGAAGATGAGAGGGGCTGGGAGTCCCAGTCTAGGGGGCTTAACTGGAGACAGATGCCCTGGAAAGGGCCTGAAAAACCCCTTTCTTCCTCCAGCTCCTCCTGTCCCACCCCAGAATGCAGGCTGCTGCCCTCTTTTCTGGGGTCAGAGACGGCTCTCAGAGAAGGCGAATTGGGGTGCATGGCCATTGCACTGGGCACTCAAATCCTGGTCCTGCCTCCTACAACCTGCATGACATCAAACAAGCCACTGAACCTCTCTGAGCCTCAGTTTCCTCATCTTTAAATTTTTTTTTTTTTGACAAGGTCTTGCTCTGTTGCCTGGGCTGGAGTGCAGCGGCGTGATCTCCACTCACTGCAACCTCCCGCTCCTGGGCTCAAGCAGTCCTCCCACCTCATCCTCCAAGTAGCTAAGGGCACAGATGAGCACCATCATGCCTTTTTTTTTTTTTTTTTTTTTTGATAATTCTTGTAGAGACAGGGTTTCACCGTGTTGCCCGTGCTAGTCTCGAACTCCTGGACTCAAGTGATTCACCCACCTCAGCCTCTCAAAGTGCTGGGATTACAGGTGTGAGCCACTGTGTCTGGCCAAAAGTCTTTTTTCTTTTTCTTTTTCTTTTCTTTCTTTTTTTTGAGATGAAGTCTTGCTCTGTCACCCAGGCTGGAGTACAATGGCGCGACCTTGGCCCACTGCCACCTCCGCTTCATGGGTTCAAGCAGTTCTCCTGCCTCAGCCTCCCGAGTAGCTGGGATTACAGGCGCCTGACACCATGCCCAGTTAGCTTTTGTATTTTTAGTTGAGACGGGATTTCACCATGTTGGCTAGGCTGGTCCTGACCTCAGGTGATCCACCCGCCTCAGCCTCCCAAAGCGCTGGGATTACAGGTGTGAACCACCATGCCTGGTCAAAAGTATTTTTTTTTTACTTGTACCTGCCTCTGGGTTGTTCTATACTTTAAAAGAGATAATACACAGAAACAAGTTTCAGAGCACTTGGTACAGATAGGTCTTCAATGAGTTAAGTGATGGCTGAGGTTTTTATGACTATTGAACCAAGGTGGGTCTGCCCACAATCTGTGATGAGCTGGGGTGTGGGACTCCTGACTTCCTACCTGGAGGGGAGGTGCTTCCAGGACGGAGGGAGGGTCTTGAGGCACCAATGTCCCTTCCTCGGAGGGATCTTCTGCCACCTCCCATCAGAGGAGGCTCCTTCTCCCTCTCCCTTCACCCTGCAACATGCTCCTGCTTCCTTCACTAATTCTAGCTTGTGATGAGATATTTGTTTTCTTGCTTATTGTCTGCCCCTTCTCCATACTGTGGGTTTATCGGGGTGCCTGGTAAAGGCCTGGCACATAGTAGGTGCTCAATACGTATTTTCCCAGTGAAGGAGTGATTGATTGATATCCATGCAAAAAAGTGGGGGATGAGGGCATGCAGATTAGAATTCAGGCAGCAGTGGTCTCCTGGACCCACCTTCCCTCTGTCTTGGGCCTCAGGAATGACACCTGTCACTCACCTGCCCTGCCCTCACCAGGGCCCTATGCCCATTCTGTCGCTGGCATGGAGCTTTCCTGCCTCCCTGTGGATTCAGGGCTGATGGGGAGCCGGGACGCCCTCTGGGCACGGGTGTGGAATGGAGGGTGCTTTCCAGGCCACTGTCCCCAGTGTCCCCTCCCAGGCACTTCCCTCTTGGGCTGCACCAGGCCACACAAGGCACCTGAGGCCCGCCACTGCCTGGCAGCTGAAGCATTCCTGGGCAGCTCGGCTGTTCCTTCTAAGGGTCTTTTCAGGGTTACATCCCTTCCCCTTGACCAGGGAGCCAGAACCCAGCATTTTAAGCAGGTTTTGAGAGGGCCGCGTCCTCTCGGGGAGTGAATGGCACTGGCCGAGGAAGTGACCGATGAACAAACTTTGGTGATGCCCCCTCCTGCGACCCTGGTCCCACTGCTGTGGCCCACTGGGCACCAGGTCACACAGATCTCAAATGCATAGCCTCACTGGCTCCAGTGCCAAGGAGAGCCAAGAGGCTGGCAGCCGGCTCTGGCTCATGCCAGGAAGTCTCTGAGCCAGTCCAGCCTGTGTCCCTGGGTGTGGGTCCTCCATGGCCCCAGGGAGCTGCCCGTTCCACCTACCAGGCCCACAGTGAGGGCCAGGCTGAAGCCAGTAGCTCCTCTCAGAAATTCTGAGCAGTGCGGCTGAGGGAGAAAATAGATCTGATGACGCTGATGCCAGGGGATGGGACTTCCAGTTATGGAGGCCATGTGCTGGGGGCGGGGGTGGGGGGGTTCTGTGACAGAGACAGAACTGGAGAGAGAGGAAGAGAGTCAGTGAGGGGAGAGACAGAAAGAGGTAGACACCAAGGCAGGAAGCAGATGGAGAGAAAGAGAGAGAGAGACAAAAAGAGGTAGCAATTTATCTAACAAAAGATGGAGAGAGAGACGGAGACAGAGACCAAGAGAAAGGAGAGAACGGGAGGGAAACAGAGATGATGAGAGAGTCTCTCAGAGACAGAGACACACAGAGGGATACTGAAGCCGAGAAGTGGGGTGCCGGGCCAGGGGCCTCTGCCTGTGAGACGGGAACGCAGGAGGTGGAGACAGCTGGAGTCCACCGTGTCCATGCGTGTTGACTCTGGGACTGTCAATGCACAAGACACACTGCGAGGCTCATCATCATTCGGTGAATTCGATGGAAAATTGGAAAGTGGGGGGCAGGCACTTTCCATCAGGAGAACGAGTGGCCTCCTCATGTGACTGTTCTCGTGTGTCTGTGATCACGTGTGTGGCGTGTGGAAGAGGGCAGGGCCCAGTTTCCCCCTCAGCTGTCAGGACTCTGCGTGCAGACAGCCCCGGCTGGTGGGCTGCAGGGCCAGGGTGGTGTCTGGTGGGGGGCGGCCAGACACACGCCCTCAGCAGGGGAGGCCAGGGAGCTGTCAGCAGCCCAGGGCCAGGCAGGCAGCGAAAGTGAGCCATGGCAGGGCCACTTCTCCTTGCCGCTGTTCACTTGACACTCTCTAACCCAGAAGCCACCTGTTCAGCCATCAGTCACCCAAGGAAAATACAGCTTTCCTGAAACTGGGAATCGGACAGAGTCCCAGGAGGGGGTGAGCAGGGGGAAATGCCTGCTCTGTGACACTTCCACGGGGCCCCGGGCCCACTCCCAGGCAGGCTGGAGGCCCAAGTTTGGCCTTCGATAGCTATAAAAAAATACACTCCCAATCCAGCACCATCCTGGTACATTTGCGGGGGTTTGGGTGGTGGTGAGGGCCCCCACAGAAATGCCCACCTTGGAAGTGGTGAAGGACCAGCTCTTGCTGGGGTGGCACAGCGAGGACTGTGCCTTGGAGGAGCTGCTGTGTGAACCACGTGCCCCTGGGTGAGGACGGGGCAAGGGCTGGCGTGGGGTGGGGGTGGCACTGGAGCTGGGCCCGTGTTTGGGGGGCAGGCAGGGTGGCTGGGGCCCGGGAGGGCCCTGGCTTGGAGGCAGGTCTGGGGCTCTGCCCAGCAGCAGCGCCCTGGCCAGCGGAGGCCCGGCTGTGCCCCGCCATGCCCCGCCTCAGATGGCTTGTTAATTTCATCGTTTAGCCCGTTTATGGTGTTCCCAGTTGCTGTTGCTTTTATAAACAAGCATTTTGGTGACCTTCCCCTCCGGACATCAGCTCCGCAAGAATCCCGAGCCCTGAACATTTATAAATAAGCCTTCTCTCAAGTTCCACAACAGGTGTGACCTCCCCCCCCGCCCCCCTCCCCTGTCCTGTCCGAAAACTGAACAGTTTCAACAAGCAAAGGGAAGCCGCCCAGGCTGTCTTAAAGGGGTCGAGTGGAGGCCACTGTGCACTAGGCAGCGAGGGGGGCTGACCCACTTTCCTCTCCCTCCCCAAGGCTGGGGGTCCCAGGGGAGAGTGCCAGCTCGGTGGGCAGTTGACCTTTGACCCCACTTCCCCAAACACCTCACCCCAGAGGCTACCCCAGGACTGAGAGGGCTCCTTGGCTGACAGAGTGTATCTGAGTCAGACCTTCCCTCCCAAGGGAAGCCTTATCAAGCCCCCAACTCCATTCCCCTCCACAGTTAGCTTCCCACTTCTCACCGTCCTTGGCTCTACCCTGGTGAGTATAGAACCTTTCTGTTTCCTCTTCCCTGCCAAAAGCTTTCTGATTCATGATTTGCAACATTTCTTACACATTTATTTAACAAGCATTCATTTGTTCAACAAATATTTCTTGAGCTCCTCCTCTGAGCCTGGCACTGTGCCAGGGATAGAAAGCTGAAGGAAACCCAGCCCTGCCCCCAAGGAGCTCACTCTCTAGTGGGGCAGACAGACAAGTAGCAAGACAAGTGAACCACAGGTGCCTTGGCTCCTGAGATAGGCTTTCAACCTGGACTTGGGGTCGAAACCCTTCCTGGGAGGGCTGACTCTTGAGTCCACCACGGAGGTGATGAGGGGAAACTGACAGGGCAGGGCATAGAGGCAAACACAGCCCGTGGGGAATTGCAGTCATCTGGGCTGGAGCTCAGGAGTCCCAGCACAAGTGGTAGGGAAGGAAGGACTTTAGAATCCCGCCAGCCCTGTGCCTATCCCCAGCAGCAGTGCTGGCCTTCAATTCAGAAACCCCAGAGAGCAGAGATCTTCCTCATGACAACTGGTCCCCAAGGGAAAATAAACCTATAAGGTCCTTTCGTCATGTAGGAGGACAAGATGGTGTTATTGAAGGATGATGAAGGAGGTGATGGTGATGACTGAGAAAGATGAGGAGGGAGAAGAGGAGGAGGAGGAGGAGGAGGATGATGATGATGATGGAATTGAAGATGGTAGCTGTCTCAGGTGAGCAGTGACTATCTGAGACCGGCATCACAAGGGCAGTAAGAAGACTTTACCAAGACAATTGTAGGTAAAGAAAGGCAGACATATTAGAGAAAGTATGAAAATACACTGCAAGGGTGCAATGGGCAGACCAGCAAGAGAGGATGATATGGTTAGGCTTTGTGTCCCCACCCAAATCTCATTTTGAATTGTAATCCCAAGATGTTGAGGGAGATACCTGGTGGGAGGCGATTGGATCATGGGGTGGTTTCCCCCATGCTGTTCTCATGATAGTGAGTGAGTTCTCACAAGATCTTGTGATTTTAGAAGTATTTGGAGGTCCCTGCTTCATTCACTCGGCTCTCTCCTGCTGCCTTGTGAAGAAGGTGCCTGCTTCCCCTTCTGCCACGCTTGTAAGTTTCCTGAGGCCTCCTCAGCCATGTTGAACTGTGAGTCAATTACATCTCTTTCTTTTTCTTTGCTTTTTTTCTTTTTGAGACAGAGTTTTGCTCTGTCACCCAGGCTGGAGTGCAGTTGTGTAGTCTCAGCTCACTGCAACCTCCACCTCCCGGGTTCAAGTGACTCTCCTGCCTCAGTCTCTTGAGTAGCTGGGACTACAGGCGCGCACCACCATGCCTGGCTAATCTTTTGTATTTTTAGTAGAGACAGGGTTTCACTGTGTTAACCAGGATGGTCTCGATCTCCTGACCTCATGATCCGCCCGACTCGGCCTCCCAAAGTGCTGGGTTTACAGGTGTGAGCCAGTGTGCCTGGCGTACCTCTTTCCTTTATAAATTACCCAGTCTCATGTATTTCTTTATAGCAGTTTGAGAACAGACTAATACAAAGGAGCTGACTGCAAGGAGACAAAGGCTTACTGGGGATTTTATAGGATGGTGCTTGTGCTGTGTGCTGAAGAGGGCTTTGTGCAGTACTGATAATGCCGAGGTTGCAGTGAGCTAACTTACAGGTGTCTGGTGAGAAGCTGGGCTCAGGAGGGCTACATGTCCTGGACCATGAAGAAAGGCAGACTTAGAGCTCATCTGCTTTTTCTTTCTGCTTTCCCCTGCTCCTGCCAGCCCAACTCCTTTTCCCTAATTGGGACTCCACAGTAGTGGCAGGTGGCGATGTGGATGTTGATCAGGATAGTAGTAGTGGTGATTTTGGTGGTGACGGTGGTGGTCATTGTAGTGGTTGTGGTGTGATATGCTGATAGTGGTGGTTATGATGGCGGTGGCAATGGTGGTAATGATGGTGATAACAATAGTGGTAGTGATGGTGATGATTATGGTAGTAACGATGGCAGTAGTGACAACAGTGGTGGTGATGACGGTGTTGATCAGGGTGGTGATGGTGGCGGTGATGGTGATGATCATAGTGGTGGTGCTGGTGGCTGTGCTGAGGCTAGTGATTGTGGAGATGGTAATGATGGTGATCAGGGCAGTGGTGATGATGCTGATAGTCATGATGGTCACCGTGGTGATGATCATGATGTTGTTGGTGGTGGTGACAGGAGTGATGGTAATGGTGGTAGTGATGATAGTGATGGTCATCATGGTGGTGGCCATGGTCTGGTGGTGATGGTGGTGATAGTGGTGATAGTGGTGATGGTGATCATGATGGTGGTAGTAATGGTGGTAGTGATGATAGTGATGGTGATGTTCATGGTGGTAGTTGCGATGGTGGTAGTTGTAGTGCCTGTGGTGTGGAGTGAGGCTATCAATGGTAGTGATGATAGTGATGGTCATCATGGTGGTGGTCATGGTCTGGTGGTGGTGGTGACAGGGGTGATGGCGATGATGGTAGTGGTGGTGCCTGTGGTGTGGAGTGAGGCTATCGATGGTGATGATGATAGCAATAGTCATCATGGTGGTGGTCATGGTCTGGTGGTGGTGGTGGTGATAGCGGTGATGGTGATGGTGATGGTGGTAGTAATGGTGGCAGTGGTAGAGATCATGGTCATGGTGATGACGGTGTTCATGGTGGTAGTTCTCGTGCCAGTGGAGGGAGACTAGTGAGGGTGGTGATGGTAGTGGTGGTGCTCATGGTGCTCTTGGTGAGCAAGGTGGTGGTGGTGATCCTGATGATGGTGGTCATGGTGATGGCTGAAAGCAACCAAAAGGAATATTTCCCCCAGTGTAGCCCAAGGCAGAAAGGATCAAGTGCTGGACAAAGTAGGGACCAGTTAGGTCATGGGGCTCAGATCCAAGTCTGACAACATGTCTTGGGTGAGTCGTCTTTTGCCTCGTAGCTGGCATGGGTGTCAGGGTGGGCCTCATGACCTAGAGGCCTCCCGCAGGGCCTGGACTCTCCAGGTGGACATCAGCCACAGCAGGGTGGGTCCTGGGGTCAGTCTTTGGGTCTGAGAGAGGGACCTGGAGCCCAAGAACCCCGTCCATCTTAATAAGGACCTGAAGAATAATTCCTCCCATTCGTTCTGTGATTCCATTTCAAAAGAACTTTCCCCTCATTCTCTCTTAAAACACAGCAGCCCTTTGAGATGAGGTCTGTTATTCACTTTGTTGATGAGGAACTGACTTCATCTGGGATCCCCTTTCTCCTTTTTTTTTTTTTGAGACAGAGTTTCGCACTGTCGCCCAGGCTGGAGTGTAGTGGTGCAATCTCAGCTCACTACAAGCTCCGTCTCCCAGGTTTTCGCCATTCTCCTGCCTCAGCCTCCCAAGTAGCTGGGACTACAGGTGTCCGCCACCACGCCCAGCTAATTTTTCGTATTTTCAGTACAGACAGGATTTCACCGTGTTAGTCAGGATGTTCTCAATCTCCTGACCTTGTAATCCGCCCGCCTTGGCCTCCCAAAGTGCTGGGATTACAGGCGTGAGCCACCGTGCCTGGCCCTTTTTCCTTTTCTTACCTTTAGTTACTCTGTTTGTCCTTCCGGCTAGCTCAGTAGCCTTCTCCCAGAAGCTTCCCTGAACGGCCTCAGATGAGGTTGCCCCACCTCCTCTGGGGAGCCCTGGCATCTGCGATGGCCACACTATGTTGCAGGAGTCTGTCATCTGCCTCACTCTACAGCTAGACTGACTGTGTCTGTAAAGGGGGCTGGTGGGGGTGTGATGGTTGGAGTCCAAGCCCGAAGCTGGAGTTGTGCTTTGCCGCAAACTCTGTGCTCACTTCAGCCAGGGACCTGCGTTTTACCTCCAGCCTCAGGTGCCTGGCACAGACCTGGCTCAGGGAGTGCTCTGAAATTGCCAAATTTGTTGATTATTGAGGTCACTAGCTGACTCACGGCCCCTCTGCTGACCCTGGGCCACCCAGAGCTGGTGCCCCCATTCAACTCGTGAGTGGGCACAGGCTGGGCCTCAGGAGACAGGAGAGAATGTGAACAGGCCGGGCTCAGCTGCCAGTTTAGGGCTGGCTAGGGGAGGGCTTGGGGCTGGGGATATAACAATCCTGCAGCTCCTATGGGCTGAACCCCTTTAAATGCTCTGATGTCCGTCCCTAGAGACTGGCTAGTGGCTGACTAGGCACCATGAATTTAATGGCATCAGACCCAAATCAGCCTTGTCTGACCTTGACTTGTTTCAACCCCCACCCCAGGGGCTGGGGGCTCCCCCGAGGTCTGCATGGAAGAGACAGCCAAGCTCTGGGGGATTTGGGCTGGGTTTTGGTCAGCAGACCTAGGCAGCGGGTGAGGAAGGGCTCCTGGCTCCATGGGTGATGGGGGCCGGAGCAGCACGGTCTCTGGCTACAATCCCTTAGACCCGTCACCCCGCCTTCCAGGTCCTGGGTAATCAGATTAGCGTATTCCCTGCTGGCCTACCTCTGGGGCTTGTCTGTGAGTGAGGAGGATGGCAAAGCACTTTATACCCTTTGGAAGGAAGTCCGTGGAAACCCAAGCTTAGAGTATCAATATGATTGGTAAGAACAATAAAATTGAGCCCTAACATTTGGCACTGTCCTGCCCAGTCACAAAGAATGAAGCTCTCTCACTTGCATGGCTGTGCTGTGATGGGGCCTCAGAACAAGCCCAAGGGTAGACAGGGCAGTAGTAACGGTAAGCCCGGGGGCCGGGTGCTTTATTATTATTATTGCTCATGGCTGTAATCCCAGCATTTTGGGAGGCCGAGGCAGATAGATCACTTAAGGTCAGGAGTTTGAGGCCAGCCTGGCCAACATGGTGAAATCCTGTCTCTACTCAAAATACAATAATTAGCTGGGCATGGTGGTGCGCACCTGTAATCCCAGCTACTCAGAGGCTGAGGCAGGAGAATCACTTGAACCTGGAAGGTGGAAGTTGCAGTGAGCCGAGATTGCACCACTGCACTCCAGCCTCAGTCTTAAAAAAAAAAAAAAAAAAAACCACACACACACAAAAGAGTAAGTGCAGTGGTGCCCTTCCTGTGCCCTGCTGTGTGCCAGGCACTGGCTAAGTGCTTTATCCTGGCAGAGCCCCGACATCCTCACCTTGGCAAGCCTGGTAGCTCTGAAGAGGGGTCCCCACCACCTCCCAGCTTCAGCTCATCAGAACTAACTGCTGCACCCTCGTGCCCCCAGAGAGCCCACCATAAGGAGGAGGGACCGTCTCCCCATTGTCCTGACTTGGAAACTGAGGCTCAGAGAGGACCTGTGTGCAGTAGGGAAGCCAGCCCAAAGTTGAGGCTCTGCTTTGCCTCAAACCCTCTGTGTGACCCTCAGCAAGCCCCACCCCGTGTGGTCCTCAAACCTACTCCCCATCTTCATAATAGCGGGGAAGTAGGGGGTGCTGGACTGAACGATTGCCAAGGGATCTTGGCTTCATCCATTTAACAATATTCCCTGAGCACCTACAACCTGCCTAACTGCTTCAGGGGCTGGGGGTGTGGGGACAAATGGGACCCACATAGGCACTGCCTTCCTTCGTGGAGTTACAATCCCCATGGAGGTTACAGACAGGAGACTAGGAGGAAGGGGAACCAGGCCGTGGTAAGCCCCAGAGGGCAGGAAGGGCAGGTGCTGTGACAGTGACCTGAGTTTCCATGGGGGATGGAGATGGGGAAGGTGACATTAGGCTGAATGACAAGAGAGAGGAGGGGCCCTGTCTGTGGACAGCATCTGCCTCTGATTCTGACAATCCGGGCTCCCTTGGCCAGGAGGCAGCAATGGTAAGACTCAAACCCGGTGTCCCCAGTTCCAGCCCTTTCCAGGGGGCTAGGGTTGGTTGAGTGACAGCAGGTCAGCATGCTGGTTAAGGCCAAGGTTTGGTGACTCGGATGTCCCCTCCCATCCCTGTGCTGTGGCCTGGGGTGTCCTGCTGGGGCAATGGCAGGGCTTGCCTTGTTTGTTTGCCTTCTCTTAGGGGTGGCTGCCCAGGCAAAGGGCATGACCTGCCCAGGGCTTCAGTGGAAGCAGTGATGCAGTCAGAACTGGAAGCTGGGGCTCTGGACTCCTGCAAAGTGCTCCTCCCACTGTCCACTTACCTATGGTGAAAGGTAAGGAGGTCCCTGTCTCCTGGGCCTTGGGAGTCCAGGGCTTTTGGGGGAAGGAGGTGATGGATATGAGTTGGGAGCTCAGGCCTTTGGCTTCACAGATCCAATGCAGGGGCCACTCCAGGGCAGCCCTTCAGCCTGTTTTTGGTAAAATGTTACAGAGCATCAGGTGGAGTCAGGCACACCCCATAAGCCATTTCATAAACCCTGCAGTCCCCGGGGCAGGGGAGACTCCATTTCCTCAGGGAGGAAACAGGCTCAGAGAGGTAACAGAGCCTTCCCGGGTGCCACAGTACAAAGGCGGCTGAGCTGGGATTCTAGCCTTGCTCTGCCAGGTATCCGCTGCCCAGGGAATCATTTGGTGAGTCCGGTAATACAATTATTTTTTCTTACCGAGCGCCCACTGTGAGCCGTGGGGTTTACAGCACACCCTGAAACACAGCCCGGCTCAGCCCAACAGCGGGCCCCTCACCCCCATTGCACAGATGCAATCACCGAGGCCAGCAGTGTTTCAGGGGCTGAGGACACAAAGCCCTTGTTCTCAGGGAGTTCTGCCTGGTCAGGACGGCAGACATGAGCCCAGTAGCTAATAAGTCTCGCGCGTGCTGTAAGCATGGAGCTCGTCTTCACGACTCCTTCCGATTTTGACACAAAAGTCACCTCCTCAGCAAGATGTTCCCTGGATACCTTGTCTAAGGTTTTCCCCTTTCCCTGCTTATCTTTTTCCTCCTCCTTGACACTTTTTATTATCTAACATGCTATATACTTAACTTCTATCTTTTCTTTTCTTTTTCTTTTCCTTTTTTTTTTTTTTTTTATTTGAGACGGAGTCTTGCTCTGTCGCCCAGGCTGGAGTGCAGTGGGTGGATCTCAGCTCATTGCAAGCTCCGCCTCCTGGGTTTACGCCATTCTCCTGCCTCAGCCTCCCGAGTAGCTGGGACTACAGGCGCCCGCCACCTTGCCCGGCTAGTTTTTTGTATTTTTTAGTAGAGATGGGGTTTCACCGTGTTAGCCAGGATGGTCTCGATCTCCTGACCTCGTGATCCCCCGTCTCGGCCTCCCAAAGTGCTGGGATTACAGGCGTGAGCCACCGCGACCGGCCTTTTTTTTTTTTTTTTAAGACGGAGTCTCTCTCTGTCACCCAGGTTGGAGTGCAGTGGCACGATCTTGGCTCACTACAACCTCCACCTCCTGGGTTCAAGTGATCCTCCTACCTCAGCCTCCTGAGTAGCTGGAACTACAGGTGTGCACCACCACACCTGGCTGATTTTTGTATTTTTTGTAGCGATGGGGTTTTCACCATGTTGCCCAGGCTGGTCTCAACTCCTGAGCTCAAGTGATCCACCCATCTCAGCCTCCCAAAACGATGGGATTACAGGCATGTGCCACCATGCCTGGCCATACTTAACTTATTTATCTTGATTGTTTTCTGTCCCTTCCACTAGATCAGAGGTAGGCAAACCACAGCAGGCCACATCTGGCCCACCGCCTGTGTGTGTATGGCTGGAGAGCTCAGAATGGTTTTTACATTTTTAAGTAGTTATAAAATCATCAAAAGAAGAATAATACTTTGTGATATGTGAAAATGATATGAAATCCAAATTCCAATATCCATAAATAAAGTTTTATTGGAACACAGCCATGCTCATTCATTTACATGCTGCCTGTGGCCACTG
The DNA here is from genome assembly GCF_003255815.1 of Theropithecus gelada. Taxonomy (NCBI): domain Eukaryota; kingdom Metazoa; phylum Chordata; class Mammalia; order Primates; family Cercopithecidae; genus Theropithecus; species Theropithecus gelada. Next base: position 39,600,642 of record NC_037668.1, on the reverse strand, counting down.
TTGCACTGTGATGGTGGAGTCAGGCAGCCATGACAGAGACTGCATGTGGTGCTCCCGTCGCTTTGCACACTACAAATCACAGCGATGTGGTTTTAACTCGCTTTTACCTCTGGCCCACAAAGAATAAATATTTACCATCTGTCTTTCTTTTTTTTTTTTTTTTTTTTTTTTTTGAGATAGAGTCTCTTGCCCAGGCTAGAAGGCAGTGGTGCAGTCTCAGCTCACTGCAACCTCCGCCTCCCGGATTTAAGCAATTCTCCTGCCTCAGCCTCCTGAGTAGTTGGGATTACAGACACATGACACCACGCCTAGCTAGTATTTTGTATTTTTAAGTAGAGACAGGGTTTCACCATGTTGGCCAGGGTGATCTCAAACTCCTGACCTCGGGTGATCTGCCCACCTTGGTCTCCCAAAGTGCTGGGATTATAGGCATGAGCCAGCATGCCCGGCCCATCTGGCCTTTTGTAGAAGTCTGTGGTTGCCCACATTAGAATGTGCCCGACCCCTGCATTAGAATGCCAGCTTCACAGGCAGGGGCTTTTGGTCCGTTGATTTACTATTGTGCCCTGGCGTCTAGAACGGTGTTTGGACGTCTGCCTCTGGACATGATGGTGTAACAGGGCCAGATTTACTTTCTTACATTCAAGTACCAGAAAACTCTGCCTGGTATAGTCGCATATGTCGTAGTCCTAGCTACCTGGGAGGCTGAGGTGGGAGGATCACTTGAACCCAGGAGTTTGAGTCTTGCTTGGGCAACATAGCAAGAACTCAACTCTAAAAAATAAGGACCAGAAAACTGGACAAAATCTATGAATCAGTGGTTTTCAGACACTGGACAATAAGCAACGCTGGAAGGTGATCTCTGAGAAAAGGAAAACAAAGAAGTCCGGGCGTGGTGGCTCACACCTGGAATTCCAGCACTTTGGGAGGCCGAGGCAGGCGGATCACTTGAGCCCAGGAGTTTGAGACCAGCCTGGGCAACATGATGAAACCCCATCTCTACTAAAAATACAAAAAATTAGCCTGGTGTGGTGGCACACGCCTGTGATCCCAGCTACTTGGAAGGCTGAGGCAAGAGAATCTCTTGAACCTGGGAGGCGGAGACTGCAGGGCACACTCCAAACCCGAGAGACAGAGTGAGAACTTGTCTTAAATCAATCAATCAATCAACAAATAGAATGAAAAAAAGAAAACAAAGATGAGTCCTGCAATTGTCTCAGCTTACCTCCTGGAGAATTACCAGGCCAGAACCCAGGGAAAGTAAACAGAAAGACAAAATAGAGTCACGGAGTTGAGGAGATGGAATCTGGGGTTCTGGGAGGTAGAATGACTAGATTTTGTGCAGCAAATACCAAAGAGGAAGGAGGTGCACAGAGAGACGGTGCAGTGACCTGAGGAGGTGTTCCCTCTCTCTGCGGCCAGAATGGAGAGATCTGTACTCCGTGGGGCATCAGATGGAGACCCCAGAAGGGCGTTACCTTGGTAATGGGACTGAATTCACCCTGGACTAAGGCTGCTCTGAACAAGTGCTAACAAAGCTTAAAAGCAAGACTTGCTGGCAGCAAACCAATTCCAAATAACTTAGCTGCGTTCCAGAACAAAGCCAGCAATATTTAAAGGAATCCAACAAAATCTAGCACCCAAAAATGTAATATTTTAAATGCTGATTGAACAATAAGAAAATGGATGGTGGTCGGTGGGAGCCAGATTTCTTGTGGTTGGAGAGGAAGCTTACAGAAAAACAAGGAGGGAAGCCTGGAATGGACTCTGTGGATTAGAGCTGGAGACATCAGTGTGAACTCATGCTTAGCTCAGTGTAGATACAGATGGATGGATACAGAAAGGAGTACAGGCATGTGTGGATACATGGGTTATGTCTTCTGAGAGGGCCTAGCAGCAGTGGCAACCTAGTAGCAGCAAGCACTCCCAGCCAGATCTTGGCTTCTAATACCATTCTCCACTAAGAGGAAAATGGTGGATTCCAGGACCTGAGCTGGAAAAATACAAGATGAGGTAGAGCATCGTGTATACCAGAAAGAGCAGGCCAGGCACAGTGGCTCATACCTGAGACAAAAGAGATTCTATGGCCAGGCATGGTGGCTCACGTCTGTAATCCCAGCACTTTGGAAGACCGAGGCAGGCAGAGCACTTGAGCTCAGGAGTTCAAGACCAGCCTGGGCAACATGGCAAAACCCTGCCTCTACAAAAAACACAAAAATTAGTCAGGCACGGTGGCGTGCACCTGTAGTCCCAGCTACTCTGGAGGCTGAGAGGGGAGGATTACTTGAGCCCAGGAGGTTGAGGCTGCATTGAGCAGTGATAATGTCACTGCACTCCAGCCTGGGTGACAGAGTGAGACCCTGTCAAAAGAAGAAAAGAAAAGAGAAAAGAAGAAAAGAAAAGAAAAAAGAGAAAAGAAGGTAAGCAAAGAAAGGACTCCAAAAACAGGAGGGGACATGTCAAAGGGACACAGAAACCAGCCTGAAGACCTCCCGATGGCCAAAGCTGGAAAAATTTGGACAATAAAATAAGTAATGTAGAATTTGGTTATAACCCCAAAGTATAAAATAAACGTGCATGAGTCCATACTGATGTAAATATACAATTGAATAAATAAATACCAGAGGGAGAAGAGATAAATCTTTCTCACGAAGAATTCTCGATAATATGTGTAGATTCTCTTCTGACAGGAAGTGGAGGTTAGTTTTCATCCCCTGGAGTGTGAGGTTCAGTTTGTGACTTGCTTCCAAAGAAGAGGGCAGGGAAAGGCAAAAATAGTACCTTTGCTACTACTAGTGGAGAAACCTGGTCAATAGCACCTTAATCAAGTGATGAGGGTTAGCCTCATTGGTGATGTCCCAATATGCTGTGATGAGAAGGGCATTCCACTTTCATGGTGATATGCTTTCCACAAACCCATAATTCCAATCTACTCATGAGAAAAACAACAGGCAAACCCAGATCGGGGACATTCTATAGAATATTTGGCCAATATGCCTCAAGATCATCAAGGTCATGCAAAATAAGAAGACACTGATCACGTGACCAGACTGGGCAATGTAGAGAGACCTGGTCTCTACAGAAAAACAAACAAAAAATTAGCTGGGCATGGTAGCATGCACCTGTAGTCCCCATTAATAGGGAGACTGAAGTGGAAAGTTGAGGCTGCAGTGAGCTGTGATCACGCCACTGCACTCCAGTCTGAGTGACAGGGTGAGATTCTGTTAAAAAAAAAAAAAAAGGCTGAGAAATTGTCATAGACCAGAGGGAGTCATGACAATTAAATGCAATATAATATTCTGGATTAGATACTGGAATAGAAAGAGGACATTAATGGGAAAACTGGTGAATCCCAAATAAAGTTTGGAGTTTAGTTAACAGTGCTGGGCTAATGTCAGTTACATAATTTTTTGTTTCTTTGTTTGTTGTTTTTAGTTGAGACAAGGTCTTGCTCTGTTGCCTAGGCTGGAGTGCAGTGGCACACTCAGAGCTCAGATCATAGCTCACTGTAACCTCGAGCTCCCAGGCTCATAGTTTTGACAAATATATCAAAGCAATGTAAGATGTTAATGATGGGGAAACTGGATGTGGAGTGTATGGGAACTCTCTGTACTATCTTTGCAACTTTTCTATAAATCTAAAACTATTCCAAAATTAAAAGTGTATTTTAGCTGGGTGTAGTGACTCACGCCTGTAATCACATTAATTTGGGAGGCTGAGGCAGGCGAATCACTTGAGCTCAAGAGTTCCAGACCAGCTTGGGCAACATGGTGAAACTCTGACTCTATCAAAAATACAAAAATTAACCAGGTGTGCACCTGCAGTCCCAACTACTTGAGGAGCTGAGCAGGGAGGATCGCTTGAGCCAGATAAATAGAGGCTGCACTGAGCTGTGTTTGCACCACTGCACTCCAGCCTGGGTGATAAAGCGAAACCCTGTCTCAAAAAATATATTTTTATTTAAAAAATGTCCAACATCCAATAAAAATTACCAGTCAAGCAAGGAAAGGGGGAAATATGACCCATAACAAGGAAAAAACAAATCAATAGAGATAGACCCAGAAATGTCACAGATGGTGGAGTTAGCAGACATTTAGAACAACTACAACTAATACACTCTTCATGTTCGAGAAGATAGAGGAAAGCGTGAACATGGTGTGAGAAATAAAAATACTAAAAAGACTCAACAACTTCTAATGTTGAAAAATGCAACCACCATCTGAAATGAAAAATACAATGGTGGAATTGGCCGGGCGCGGTGGCTCAAGCCTGTAATCCCAGCACTTTGGGAGGCCGAGACGGGCAGATCACGAGGTCAGGAGATCGAGACCATCCTGGCTAACACGGTGAAACCCCGTCTCTATTAAGAAATACAAAAAACTAGCCGGGCGAGGTGGCGGGCGCCTGTAGTCCCAGCTACTCGGGAGGCTGAGGCCGGAGAATGGCGTGAACCCGGGAGGCGGAGCTTGCAGTGAGCTGAGATCCACCCACTGCACTCCAGCCTGGGCGACAGAGCAAGACTCCGTCTCAAAAAAAAAAAAAAAAAAAAAAAAGAAAAATACAATGGTGGAATTAACAGCAAGCTAGACATTGCAGAAGAAAATATTAGTGACCTCAAAGTCATAGCAATAGAAACTAGCTAAAGTGAAATGCAGAGGGGAAAAATGTTATCAGAGCTTTAGCGACCTGTGGGACAACACAGGAGGTCTAATATATGTGTAATTGGAGTTCCAGAAGAAAAAGGTGGATATGGGAAAGATATTTGAAGAAACGATGGCTAAAGCTTTTTCAAACTTGATGAAAATGACAAATCCACAGATTCAAGAAGCCCCAATGAACTCCAAAGCAGAAGGAATCTGAAGAAAACCATATTCAGGCACATCATGGTCAAATTACTGAAAACCAGTGATGAAAGAATAGCATCTGGCACAGATTTTCAGTAAATATTTGTTGAATAGTAAAATGAATGAAATCCACAAGTGTTTAGGATGTGAAATATAAACTATGGAGAACAATAAAACAGGATAAAGCCTGGGCGTAGTACCTCACATCTGTAATCCCAGCACTTTGGGAGGCCAACATGGAAGGATCACTCGGGTCCAGGAGTTTGGAACCAGCCCGGGTAACACAGTGAGACCTCATCTCTACAAAAAAAATTTTAAAAACTAGCTGGGCATGGTGGTGCATGCCTGTAGTTCCAGCTACTCAGGAGGCTGAGGCGGGAGGATCCCTTGAGCCCAAGAGGCTGAGACTGCAATGAGCTATGATTTCGCCATTACACTCCTCTCTGGGTTACAGAGTGTGACCCTGTCTCAATAAATAAACAAATAAATAAATAAATAAATAAATTTAAAAAAGGGTAAAGGGAACAGGGATGGTGGAATGGTGGGCCCCGGTGGAAGGGCTTTCACTGTTTCCACAAGGTGGTTCCAAGAATGCGGCTTTTGAGCAGAGCCTGAAGGAGGCGAGGGAACCAGCTGCGTGGGGATCTGGACAAGGGATCCCAGGCAGAGGGAGCAGCCTGGGGCTCCAAGGGGCCCATAAGCAGTGACTGGTACAAGCCACCATGATGACCCACTGGCTCGCCAGTCTCTACCTGGGGAAGAGCAAACTTCACGGCCCCAGGAGCCCAGAAACAAGTGCTCACATTTAATTTTTGCCCTGAAAAGAGACCGTGCCTGCTGTGTTCACGGAGGAGCAGGCCAGCCAGGGTGACCCGGATGAGCTCGGGGGAGAGTAGAGGTGAGGTCAGTGAGGTTGGGCTTTGTGGTCAACGCAAGGGCTTTGGCTTCTACACTGAGTGAGACAGAAGTTATCGGAGGGCCCTGAGAAGAGAAGCAGGATCATCTGAGTTAAGTTCTAGAAGGTTCACTCTGGACCGCAGGGGGTAAGATTGGAAGTAGGGAGACATAAGGAGGCCCCTGCAATCACCCAAGGGAGCAATGATGGAGACTCAGACAGGGCCGCATCAGTTGGGAGGGTGAGCGGTGGTTGCATCCTGGGTATCTTCTGAAAGGAGCGACACCAGGATTTGCCAAAGGGTTGGATATGGGGTAGAGAGAAAGGGAAGTAAAGGAAGACTCTAAAGGTTTTGGCCTGAGCAGTTAGAGGAATTGAGCTGCACTTATAAGAAGGGCAGGCTTGGCCGGGCGCGGTGGCTCATGCCTGCAATTCCAGCACTTTGGGAGGCCGAGGAGGGCAGATTACTTGAGGTCAGGAGTTTGAGACCAGCCTGGCCAACATGACAAAACCCCATCTCTACTAAAAATACAAAAATTAGCTGGGCGTGGTGGCAGGTGACTGTAATTCCAGCTACTGGGGAGGCTGAGGCAGGAGAAGTGCTTGAACCTGGGAGGCGGAGGTTGCAGTGAGCCAAGATTGCATCACTACACTCCAGCCTGGGTGACAGAGCGAAGGGCAGGCTTGGTGATGAGCAGGGGTGGCGTGGGGTGGGGCAGGGCTGAGGGGCATCAAATATACAGCCATCTCCTCCTGCCACAGTGGGCCACCCCACTCTTTCTCAATGATCTTAGATGCACACTGATAATTCTCCACACAGAGAATGTAGGAGGTCTGTCACGGTTCCATTAGGAAGCAGCAGGGGTAGCAGGTGAGAGTTTGAGTTTGGGGGTGCTGATTCCCTAGATTCACATCCTGGCTCCACCACTAGGTAGCTTATGTCTTATGTCTTCAGACAAGTGGCGTCATTACTGGGGGCCTCTGTTTCTCTTTTTTTTTTTTTTTTTGCGACGGAGTCTTGCTCTGTCGCCCAGGCTAGGGTGCAGTGGCTGGATCTCAGCTCACTGCAAGCTCCACCTCCCGGGTTTACGCCATTCTCCTGCCTCAGCCTCCCGAGTAGCTGGGACTACAGGCGCCCGCCACCTCGCCCGGCTAGTTTTTTGTATTTTTTAGTAGAGATGGGGTTTCACCGTGTTAGCCAGGATGGTCTCGATCTCCTGACCTCGTGATCCACCCGTCTCGGCCTCCCAAAGTGCTGGGATTACAGGCTTGAGCCACCGCGCCCGGCCCTGTTTCTCATTCGTTGAAAGTTTCTGCATTTCCTAGCTCCCTAGTGTATTAAATGGGGTCATACTCGGCATTTATCTCACTGGGCTTTTGTGAAGATTTAGATGAGAAGACGTATGGAAAGGCCCACACACGGTGCCTGGAACACAGGAAGGCTCCTATAAACAGTGACGGGTACAGGCCACCACCGGACCTGCTGGTTCACCCGTCTTAGTCTGAGGAAGAGAGACCTTCATGGCCCCAGGCTCAGGTTTGATTCTGCCCCGTGAATGCCGAACCAGAGTTCTGGAGAACGCTGCACGGACCCAGATGAAAATGCTCTCATTTTTGGACAGAGTGGGCAGTCACTGAAATGTAAGAAGTCCCTGTTGAAAAGCGTCCCTGCTGTGAGCGCTGCTGGGTGGATTAGCTGGCATTCCTTCTCCTCCATTGAGCAGAGTCGCAAGCTAATAAATATTTCAGAATTGGCTGTATTCAATCCAGCCCTTGTCCCGTTTGACGTCTGTTCTCTCAGCTTTCAGAAGGAGACAGGTGCAGAAGGATGAAAAGGGATTTAATTACTAAACATCCCCAACTCCCGATATGCAAACACATGCTGTACTGTACACACACTTACTGCGCACAGTCACGCACACCCCCCGCACTCACACGTGTGTGCAGGCACAACTCAGGGCACACATGTACCCATGGGAATCTCTGGACACCCACTCCCAGTGACCTCTCTGCTATGCTGGGGAGATCTCCCATGCATGCCTGCACACAGCTCGCACGTGAGTCCCACAGGAGTACCATGGGCAAACGATACATGGGAACACACATGTGCCCTGGTGTATGCAATAGCCTTGGTTGTTAACATGAGCATGTTTACAGTTGATACACATGGAGGTACATGTACATGTGCATTTATTTTATTTATTTATTTATTTTTTGAGACGGAGTCTCACTCTGTCGCCCAGGCTGGAGTACAGTGGCATGATCTCGGCTCATTGCAAACTCCGCCTCCCGGGTTCATGCCATTCTCCTGCCTCAGTCTCCCGAGTAGCTGGGACTACAGGTGCCCGCCACCATGCCCAGCTAAGTTTTTTGTATTTTTAGTAGAGACGGGGTTTCACTGTGTTAGCCAGGATGGTCTCGATCTGACCTTGTGGTCCGCCCACCTCAGCCTCCCAAAGTGCTGGGATTACAGGTGTGAGCCACCACGCCCGGCCTATACATGCATGTATAACATGTGCACACACAGGTGTGCATACACTCAATAATACAGTCACACAGATGTTTATGTCTCCACATACATGTGTGTAATGTGTTTCTGAAGAAAGGACATTTCAAAAGCCCTATTGTTGTCAAGCCGTGCTCTTCACTCTAGGGGGAGGTCAGGTAATTCAGCAAAAAGGCAAACAGAAAGGGGCCATAGAGGCCTTTCACACTGAAAACTTCGATTTTCCTTGACACACGAGTGAGCACACACACCCCACAGGTGCACACCTATGCACACAGACGTACAGATCCATGTACATCTGTGTTAAGATGCACATCTCCCCTGTATTCAAGACTGTCGTGTTCACCCACCAAAGCACGTGTACCTTTCAACAGGCATGCTTGTGCACACAGGCTGTGCACACCGGCTATGCACACACACTCAGCCCTCTGCTGGGACTAACAGTCCTTTCCTCCTCTTTGAGAACTCCTCAGCCTCTTGCTGCCTGCCCTCTGGGTGGCTGTGGAAACAGAGCTTCCACAAATGCACAGCCAGGCACCTAGCCCCCAGGTGGAGTGGGAAGGCAGGAGGTGAAGCTGGCAGCATCTGACCGGCAGCCTCTCAGATTCCCCGACATCCACCCCCCAGGGCTGGCCACGCTGGCCCAGGGGACCAGATGCCATCTCAGCAGTGCTGAGGACCCCATCACTGAGACCCCACCTGAAGATCTGAGCAGACTGGCTCATTTTGCCCCATCCACGCTTTGCTCATCTATTGAAGAAAGAGCTGGCCGAGCACTTTCTGTGTTAGGCGAGGCCTGGGATTGTTACCTGCTCTGTGCCACTGAGCAACCCCTACGGGCCTGATTCTCAGCGAGCACCCTCAGTCCCACCCAGACCTGGCCTGTGGATTAGCCTCAGCCCTCAGGGGCTAGCCTCAGCTCTCAGCCAAGCAGAGCCCAACTGCACTTCCCCCACCTCCACTCCCACCCCACAGGGCCATTGCAAGCAGACAGGGGTTGACAGGAATTGGGGACTTTCAAGTAACCAATCAGTGAGACCTATGGAAATATATGCAAATGAAAGATGCAAATCTCCACTCAGTCTTTTTGCATCTGCTGCCAGCCGGACCACCTGCCATAGGTGAGCACTTCCTTCCTTTTGACAGGAAGGGTGCTAGCTCCTGTCCAGCAGGAAGCTGGCTGGAGGTCTGAGGTCTTTGCAGTGCTGGGCTGGGGCCATCCACCATCCCCCCAGTCCTTCCTGCACTGCCAGACCCAGCAGCCTCCGTGCTTGGGATAAGGGGGTCCCCTTCCCCTGCTCTGGCCTCAGTTGGCCCTGTCCACACTCACACTTACACTCAGTCACACTCTTGCACAATCATTTTCAGTCCAAAACACACTTACCCATGCACAAATACACACAAACCTATTCACACCGCACACACCTGCACACACCTACACACTCCTTTATGCAGTCATTTTTGTTACTGACCCACACATGTGTGCAGAGACTTGTGCCACATTCAGCTTTGCACACATGCACCATTACACACCCAGTCACATATACACATCCACATTCTCGTTTTCTACATTCATATGTGCTTACACCTTTGCATGCTGGCTCACATGCATGAATCACTTACAAGGGTTAACATACACCCACACGCATGCCTGCCCTTGCTTGGCCTTGACTGTGTGGGAACCTGTGGACATGCGGCCGTCTGGGCCAAGAAGCCAGGATCCTGAAGGAGTGCAGGGGCAGGGCCTTGGGGCGTCCCACTGGAAAGCGCATTTCCTGGAGGCTGGTGCACTTCCTGGGGCACTTCCAAGGGGCCAGTGCCCAGGGCCCAGCCTGGTCCCCTGTGGGCTTCCCTGAAGGATGGGGACCCCTTACCACAGACGCCCTCCGCAGCCTCTGGGCCAGGCAGGCGGCTGCTCCCAGGGTAATGCCTCCTTCAGGAAGCGGTAATTGAGGGGTAGAGAATTCGATAATCAACACCGCCAGGAAGTGGGGATGTGCCCGTGCTGCCTTTGTTCCTAGAAGAGCAAGTGGGGGACGGGAGAGAAGGAACCCAGCCAAGCTCAGGAGTGACTGGAAGGGGGAGCCAGGTCCCCTCATCCCTCATCTGCCGCCTTTTGGTGCCGCCAACAGGAGTAAGGCGGGCACTGTCAGGCCCTGAACCAGCCAGTGGGGGTCCCTTGGGGGGCCAGCAGGGCCTGGGAGGGGCCTGGGTGTGACCTCAGTGTCCCTGAGCCACATCACTGATTTCCCTTGGCCTTCCCTCCCACCACTGTGCACCAGAGGCTGCTAAGAGCCCAGGAAGGAGGAGGACCCGAGTGCAAATCCTGGCTCTTTCTCTCACTAGCAGTGTGAGCTTAGGTGCATCCCCTAAAGCCTCAGCTGCCTCCCTGTGACCCTTCCTGCAGGTGAGACGCTCCTTCTCAGCCCATCGAGCACCCACAACAGTGCCTGCCTCTAGCTCTGACCCTGTGCCTAGGCTGGCTGGGGCCTGGGGTATAGTCCCATCCCAACAATCCCATGAAGCCAGGGCTCTTGCTATTATTCTCCCCATTTTATAGATGAGGAAACCGAGGCCTGGCAAAGTCATGTGAATGGCTGGGGTCAGACACTAGTGTGAGACAGAGCCTGGGTTTGAACCCAGATCTCTGTAATGCCAAGGCCCATCCAAGGCCCATGAGTTCCACCTCCTGCCAGCTGCTACCCCCGTCCTGGTCTAGGGAAGAGCCCACAGGCGTCTTCTTCTTCTTTTTGTTTTGTTTTGTTTTGTTTTGTTTTTGAGACAAGGTCTCACTCTGTTGCCCAGGCTGAAGTGCAGTGGTGCAATCACAGCTCACTGCAGCCTTCACCATCTGGGCTCAAGTGATCCTCCTGCCTCAGCCTCCCAAAGTGCTGGGATTACAGGCGTGAGCCACCAGGCTCGGCCCCCACAGGCTTCTTGACATCTATTCACCCCCAGAAGTGGGACAGTAGCAGTGGAGCTTGAGAACTAAGCAGCTGCCTGCTCTGGTCTCTTTGCTCCCCGTCTACCTCCCTGCGGTGTGCACGTCTGTATATGTCCACACCCTTTGGGAGACTCTGCTCACTTGATCTCTGAGGCTGGCCCCTCCCCTCCATGGACTGGGGATGCCTTCCACCCCTGCAGTGGCCGGCACTCTACACCTGCTGGAGCCCCACCCCCATTGCACAGATGCAATCACCAAAGCCGGGGATGAGCAAGGGCTTGCCTCTCCAAAGGCCTTCTCTGGGCCTTGGTTTCCCTCTTGGTAACATAAGAGGGTTGGACTGTCCCCCATCCCTTCTCAGATCCTCCTGTTTCTGTCCCCACAGGCCCTTGGTCCCTTGAAGCTCAGCTGAGAGTGACTAGGAAGATTTCCAGACTGCGGGGCATTTTACTCACCCGCCAGGTCCTGGCAGAGACGGGCTGATGATGCCATCTCTCAGGAGCTCTGGGGCTACAGGGGTGGACGGACAAACAAACCACCATAGACGTGGGGTCACTGCCTCACATCGGGAACATGACGGTGAGACGAGCTCTAGATGTTTCACCTGTGTCTCCTCCTCTAGCCCCAGGCAAACCCTACAGGGTGGGACTACTAATCTTCCACCGCTGTTCTCTCCAGCTAGAATGCTTTTCCCCAGATTTTCCTGGCTTGCTCCCCACCTCCTTCTGCAATGGACCTCCTATCACAGGTCGCAACTCCTTCGCCCAACTTCCTCCTCTGCGACCCCGCTGCTCTTAGCTGAGTGACTATGTATGCCATTTATTTTATTTATTTATTTAGAGATGGAGTCTCACTCTTTTGTCCAGGCTGGAGTGCAGTGGTGTGATCTCATTTCACTGCAACCTCCGCCTCCCAAGTTCAAGCGATTCTTGTGCCCACCACAATGCCCTACTATTTTTTTTTGTATTTTTAGTAAAGACGGGGTTTCACCATGTTGGCCAGGCTGGTCTCGAACTCCTGACTTCAAGTGATCCACCTGCCTCGGCCTCCCAAAGTGCTGGGATTACAGGCTTGAGCCACTGAGCCCGGCCCATTCCTTAATCTTGATTCTTGTCTGTCTCTTGCACTAGGACGTGAGTGCATCGAGGGCAGGGATTTGCTTCCAGTTTGCTCACTGCTACTATTCTGGTGCCCAGAGCGGTGCCTGGCACGGAACAAATGCTCAGTATTTATTTAGCGAATGGACACCCGTTTCACAGATGAGAAAACTGAAGCCCAGAGAGGCTCTGCCAGCTGCTGCGAGCTCAGGATTCATCAGCCCGGCAAGAAGCCCACAGCAAGCCCCTCACCCTCAGCCCAGCCCTGGCCTGGGGCCTTTGTTCCCCCTCCGGTCTGCTCTAGGTGGCAGTGGCGGTGGGCAGACAGTCTGCCCAACTCTGCTCGGAAACCCAAGGCTGGGAGGGGCCAGTGGGGGCGGGGAGGAGCCTGATTCCTCCCCGTCCCCTTCCCGGGTTACCCGCCCCCTCCTCCGGCTGGAAACCTGACACCCGCGGCCCATCTGCCGCTCTGCCGCCCTCGGTCCTCCCGCCCCTGGAGGCCGCTGGGCCGGCGGCTGCCGAGCAGTGATTGTTCCGGGCTGAATGGGCAGGCCTGGCGCCCACGCCAGGTGCACCATTGTGAGGGCCCTGACACCTGCCTGGCGGGTCGCATGCCCTGCCGGCACAGACCCTCACCCGCCTGGCTGAGAGGAGCCGCCCACTGCCTCCCGCGAGTGGGGCTGGGGGTACCGGACTCCTTCTGCTTCCCAGGGGAAAGCATCCCCGACGGCATGCCGAACTCTTCCCTGTTTGGGGCTGCCTCCCCCGCCCCTCCACCCCCACCATCTCCCCTGTGCCTCCCTCGGCCTCTCAGCCCTGGTGAGAAGGGCATGTTTTGGAAGTCAGTGGTGCCACCACTTTCTGGCTGTGACGGGCATGAGACATAAGCTCTCTGAACCTCAGTTTCTCATCTGTAAAATGGGGGTGATCACAGAACCCACACCTTAGAAGCATAAGATCAAAGGCTTGAGTCCATGGGCCACACTTAGCCCATAGCGGGCGATGGAGAAAGCCAGTTCTTCTTATTGAGACCTAGCAGTGTGCAGATGGGGGTCCAGGGGAGCTGGTCTCAGCCCCCGGCAGGCCCGGCCCAGGGAGGCCCCAGCCTGCCCCCCTGCCCGCCTCCCCTTGCCCGGCCTCCCGCCCGCTCTATGAAAATTTAATGCCGGGTAATGACAGTCTGGGCTAATGAAAGAGGCTTCTCTTCTGGCAAAAAGAGAAAAACAAACAAAAATCAACAACCTGCAAGGGGGCATTAACTTTTCATGAGCTGCTCTCCCCACTGTCACCCCCCGCCCTGGCTCACCCAGGCAGCGCCAAGCCTCCTCCTTCCCCTCCTTCTTCTATCTTGGAGCTGGGGCGGGGGAGCCAGTGGTGAGGTTGAGCAAACTTGAGGGGACCTGGATCTTTGGGGCGCATCTTTCTGGGGCTCTTCCACAGGGCAGCTGCCAGCCCTGGAAAGGGAGGAGAGCCTCCGAGGGCTTCTGCAAAGCTGTATTGGGCTCTGGGATGGGGATCCAGCCTTCAGAACCCTCTCTGGGGAGTGGGTGGCGGGTGGAGGAAATGCAGCTCAGAGTGGGTGGGGCTCAGTGGTCCCATCTCCCATCCGCCGCCAGCCTCCTCTGCAGTTCGAGGCCTCGGCAGCTCCACTGTCTCTGCTGTGAGCCGGGCTGGAAGTGGTTAGAGAAAAGGGCATGGGGCGTCTTGCGCTCCCTTTCCCTCTCTTTGTGGTATCCTGGAGAGCCATTGGCTGCTGCCTGTGATATCCTGAGAGATGCGACAATTAATTTTCTTTTAATCAAGGTCGAATGGAGTAAATTGGTGCGGTTCTGCAGCCCTTCATTTTCTGTTTTTGCAGTGATGCAAAACAAATATGGTCAAATTATGCTCCTTCTCACCTTATTGAATTAGGAAGCATGACTGATCAGAGGGGGTGGAAATGTTCTATAGCATGCAGCGTCCCCCCGCCACCCCTGCCCCCCTCCTTCCCTGCTCTAGCCTCAGTCTCCCTGGATTCACTGGCACTCGGAGCAGGTTTGTCTTCCCCAGGGACCCCAGGGTGTTGGAGGACAGCACCTGGCATCGTGGGTGCTCAGTGAATGAGTGAATGAATGAATGAGTAAATGAGTGAATGAATAAGTGAGCAAATGAGTGAATGAGTGAATGAGTGAATGAATGAGTGAATGAGTGAACGAGTGAGTGAATGAGTGAATGAGCCAGTGAATGAGTGGATGAATGAGTGAATGAGTGAATGAGTGAGTGAATGAGTGGATGAGTGAATGAGTGAATGAATGAGTGAGTGAATGAGTGAATGAGTGAATGAATGAGCGAGTGAATGAGTGAATCAATGAGCCGTGAATGAGTGGATGAATGAGTGCGTGAATGAGTGAGTAACAAATGTGCTGGTCTTGAGAGAAAGCTAGGTCAGGCTGGGAGAGGGACTCGCTTTGGTGAAAGCCAGAGTCCTATCAGCTCAGGTTCTCTCTAGAACTTCACTTTGTTTCTTCATACGATTTATCACTGTCTGAAATTAGCTTGCTCATGTGTCAGCCGACATGGGTATTGCTGTCTCCCTCTTGGATTTGTGCCCTGCGAGCTCAGGCCTTGTCCACCTTGTTTACCCCAATGCCTGGCACATAGTAGGTGTTCAATAAATATCGGTTGACCAGGTGAATTACTTTATTTTATTTGTTTATTTTTTGAGACAGGGTCTTGCTGAGTCACCCAGGCAGGAGTGCAGTGGCATGATCATGGCTCACTGCAGCCTCGACCTCCCAGGCTCAAGCAATCCTCTCGCCTCAGCCTCCCAAGTAGCTGGGACTACAGGCATGCACTACCACATCCAGCTAGCATATGTTTTAAATTTTTCATAGAAAGGGGGTCTCACTGTGTTGCCACAGCTGGTCTCGAACTCCTGGGCTCAAGTGATTCTCCTGCCTTGGCCTCCCAAAGTGCTGGGATTACAGGTGTGAGCCACCGCGCCTGGCCTGGGTGAACGATTTTAATACATCCTGATTGAGTGTTTGGGACTCCTCCTGATTCAGCAAGGGGAACAGACACGGACAATACCAAGGCCACGTCCTTGACGCCACACAGAGATCTGAACTCAGAGCCATCAGGATGAATTCTGTGTGGTGGAGTTGAGGTGATGTTTGAGCTGAGTCTGAAAAGGTAAGTAGGAGCTGGGCCCAGGGACAGGCAGGGGGACTGTGTGTGCAAAGGCTTATGGTCAGAATGATAGTGTTGGCTGGAGAGAGGCTGGCTGGCCTGCCTGGAGAGGAAGGCTGCCCCAAAGGACCAGGTGGTCAGCCTGGGCTCAAATCCCAGATTCTTTCTGGGACATCCTGGATTTTCTGTCACTCTCTCTAAAGTGAAGATGACAGTTGACACCCCATTTCAGAGTTACCTGGAGAATGAATGAAGCGACGCCATCTGCCAGGTGACCTCACGCATGAGGCACTCAGTCAATGTTAACCCGTAGGATCACTGTCAGTTTTTATTTCTGTTATGAAAGGCAGGCTGGGGCTCGATTGGGAAAGGCCTTGAATGCTACACAAAAGAGGCGGACAGGGCAGACAGGTACGTGGGCTTCCTGGGCTTGCCAGTGGACCCAGCCCATGATGCTCCAAGCAGGCCAGGCAAGTTGGAAATCTGTGAATAAATCTGTCTTGCAGGTACCAAGAGACCTGGCTGCTTAAAGAACCCCTGTGAGCATCCTTCTCTAAAGCAAAGACTTTCTGTAGAGTGGATTTTACCCCTTAGTATACTGGGTTAGAAAGTCAAGAGTCAGTTTCACTTACAGCAAAGCTGCCTTGGGTGCCTTCTTACCTGCTATTCTTGAGTGTGCTGGAATCTTCTGACCATCCACTGTGGCCAGAGTCCTGTCCTAGGTTGTGAGGGTGGGAAACGATTATATGGTCATCACCTTTGGGGAGCTTAGAGCTCACATCACACATAATGATAAACCCATGAAGAAATAACCATGATGTGGCTCACGCCTGTAATCCCAGAACTTTGGGAGGCCATGGTGTGTGGATCACTTGAGGTCAGGAGTTTGAGAGCAACCTGGTGAACATGGCGAAAACTTGTCTCTACTAAAGTACAAAAATTAGCCAGACGTGGTGGCGGGCACCTGTAGTCCCAGCTACTAGGGAGGCTGAGGCAGAAGAATCGCTTGAACCAAGGAGGCGGAGGTTGCAATGAGCCAAGATCACACCACTGCACTCCAGCCTGGGCAACAGAGCAAGATGCTGTCGCTGTCACCAAAAAAAAAAAAAAAAAAAAAAAAAAAAAAGAAAAAAGAAAAGAAAACAAAAGAAAAGAAATAAACATGATGCTCACACACACAGAAGAAAAAGACAAAAGAAGACCAGAGAAGTCACCCAGCCACACAGAGGGCAGAGATGCTGATTTCAGGGCACTGGGGTGGAGGACCAGATGGCTCAGGGAGGCACAGTGGTGCAGGTAGGCTGCCTGGAGGAGGCCAGAGGGTTTAAAATAGGAGTTTAATGGGAATCTGGGTTTAATGGGAGCACAAGGAGGAGGAGTTCCTGGGGGAAGGGAGTCCCCTGGGGAGCCCGGCACTGAGGCCAGTCCCCAAGGGCGTGTGGACGGGTGGGATTGCCCATGCGAGAGCAAGGCCTGCTGTGAAAACGCCCCCTGAGTCTGGTCCTCAGGAGCCTCTGGGAAGCCCCCTCTGAGCACCCCAGGGCCCACGGGGCCCACAGTGCTGCTTTTCCGGGGCGCTGCCCAGCTGTTAGGTCTTAGGATTAAAAGGCTTGAGGCTCACACCAGTGCCAGTCTCCAGCCGGACTCCGGGCAGCCTGCTACTACAGGCAAGTGTTGGACTTCCCCACTCTGTCACATCCAAGCTGTGTGACCTTTGGCAAGTGACTTGACCTCTCTGGGTTTAAATGGGACGAAACCTCACAGGACTTGCTGTCTGGCCCCAGCAAATTCCTTGATCTCTTTGGGCCTGCCCTGCATCAGGAGAGTCAGCTAGCTGACTCTAGGTTGCAGCTTGGACAGGGGTGTGAAGAGGTCAAAGAGGGGTGCCTGAGCCCTCAAGCAGATGGGTAACCCTGGGCATTGCTCCATGGGCCTCCCCAGTGCGTGCCTGCTGTGCCTGTGGGGCTGAGCCACAGCCTGTGGGACCAGTCTCTGGGTGGGGAACTTCTCAGCAGGTGAGTCATCACCCCCGGGGTGCAGCCAGTGACCCAGATGGGGCAAGATCATGACATATATTTATCTCTGTAATCTCCCAGTGCCTCCCCTTCCCCTTCCTCTTCCTGTCCTCATCCCCTCCTCCAGTCATTGGGTGGGCCAGAGTGACACTGTGACTACTCAGCCCCCAATCTCATCTATCCAAGACAAAGTCTATGGTTCTACTAGGCCGCCTGTCTCTTCCTCTAAGTTTGACAAGAATAGTAACAGCCACCATTAATTGAGCCCTTAGCAATTACCAGTAGCTCTGCATACATTAAATCGAACCCCTCCATTTGCGGGGTGAAGCTGTTGCTATATTATTCCCATTTCACAGGTGATTACAAGGAGGGTCAGAGAGGTTGCGTGGCTTGCCCAAGGTTCCAGAGCGAGGGGTGGCTGGCCCGGGATTCTAACTGGGCTGCCCTGGTGCCAGGGCTCATGATCTTCCCATGATGCTTTGTGGAGTTTGTCTTCACGGCTTCCCTCCTAACTCCCTAGGGTTCCTCTTGCCCCCCAGCGCCCCCTGCCCCAGGAGCTGCCACTTGGTTCCCATTACATTGACTTCTCCCGGGTCCCAGCCCATCAGCTGCTGACCTGATCACTTCATCCAGCCTGTGTAATGGGTTACCTCTCTCCAGGAACTTGCTAACTCCATCAGAGGACTTAGAGATGCTTCTAGAGACACCCCCTGAATTCCAAGGAACAGAGGCCAGTAGAAGGGAGAGAAGAGGGCAGGCCCCTCAACCTGCTCTAGGACAGAGGGTGGGAGAGGGTTCCTGGGGCCATGCCCCCTGGTAGCTGCCGCCCTCCCTCAAACAGGGTCTGAGCTGGAGGCTGGGAGGCGACCGAGGGGAAGGGGCGGCGCCGGGGTGGGGGGGCGCCCAGCTGGTGAGCGGTGATCCTTCCTTCTTTCCTTATCCGGCATCAGTGCATCATCGCTTTTCCAGGCTGAAGTTTCAGATCTCATTTTCACTTTGGCCTTTGATCACGCCCGGAGTGGGTGGCGGGTGGGCCAGGGAGGTGTGGGGCTGTCAGGGACATTGGGGAGAGTGAATTCCAAGGTGACACCCTCCCCGCTATATACAAGTATCTGCTGCCTGGAGAAACGCTCCGAGGACAAGAGACCAGGATGGCGGCGAGCGAGTGATCTAAGGCTAGAGCCCCCACCCAGCATTGTCACTGTCTCACCCTTTGGGTCGTTTCTTTTTCTGTTTTCCAAATGAAAATAGCTTTGTTGGGTTTCTCCCCTCTGAGGATTAAAGTCACCTATGTTTGTTGTATCGGGTTCAGACAATACAGAGAAAAAGGTCCCCAAATCTTTTTTCCTCGACACCAACACTGGGGGAAGGGGTGACAGTGTCTGTGCATATATCTGCACAAAGATCTTTTTCCCTTATGACAAATGGCATGCTGTGTGCCTCAAACTGTTCTGAAACCTGCCCTTCTCACTTCACAGTGTATGTTGAACGCTTGTCTGTGCTGATGCATTAAAAGCTGCTTTCAGTGGAGACATAAGGGTCCCTGGGCCACACTTTATTTCACCAATTACTTCACTCTGGACATCGACACCGTTCCCGGCTTTTGACCCTCCCTGGCCAGGTGGTCCGAGGCTGCCCCTTTCCGACTTTTCTCTCCTGGGCTCTCCTGCCAGGTTATCTCAGTACCTGGTTCCTCGGTCTCTGGATCCGTCTACGGAGGGGGTCTCAGCTCAGCTAGTCTGGGCGAGTGAGAGGGTTCAACACAGTGGGAAAAACATGGGTGTGAGTTCAAGGGAATTGGTTCCAAGTACAGCTTTGCCGTATACTAAGCACGAGGACTTGAATTACTTTTTTTTTTTCTTTTTTTTTTTTAAGACAGGGTCTGGCTGTGTTGCCCAGGCTGGAGTGCAGTGACAGCACATGATGATGGCTCACTGCAGCCTCAGCCTCCCGGGCTCAAGCCATCCTCCCGCCTCAGCCTCCCAACTAGGTGGGACCACAGTTGCTTACCACCAATGCCTGGCTAATTTTTGTTTGCTTGTTTTTGTTTTTATAGAAATGGGGTTTCACTATGTTGCCCAAGCTGGTCTCGAGCCCCTGGGCTCAAGCAATCCTCCCTCCTTGGCCTCCCAAAGTGCTGGGATTACAGGTGAGAGCCACTGTGGATGGCTTGAATGACCTCTTATCTCCATAAACCTCGATTTTCCAATAGAGAAACAGGGACGATAAAAACAAAACAAAACAAAAAAGTCTCTGCAGGGCTGCTATGAAAACTCCGGAGTTTGCCCGTAGAGTGTGCTGAGTTCTGGGCTTGAGGAGACTTGCAGGAGCTAAGCACCGCTGAGAGAAGGGAGTTTGTCCAGGAGAGGCAGGGGCAGCCTGGGCAACGGGGTGGGGGGGCGCTCCGGCTGCCTCCATTCCTTCATCCTCACACCTGCCAATTTTCCCATTTAAAAAATTACACACACACGTTCATTGTGGGGAAATTAGAAAACACACCAAGGTTCTAAAAAGCAAATGTCGGCCGGGCGTGGTGGCTCAAGCCTGTAATCCCAGCACTTTGGGAGGCCGAGACGGGCGGATCACGAAGTCAGGAGATCGAGACCATCCTGGCTAGCACGGTGAAATCCCGTCTCTACTAAAAAAAAATACCAAAAAACTAGCCGGGCGAGGTGGTGGGCGCCTGTAGTCCCAGCTACTCCGGAGGCTGAGGCAGGAGAATGGCGTAAACCCGGGAGGCGGAGCTTGCAGTGAGCCGAGATCCAGCCACTGCACTCCAGCCTGGGCGACAGAGCAAGACTCCGTCTCAAAAAAAAAAAAAAAGCAAATGTCGTTTTCTGGTGATTTGATCGCCGGGAATGAGCTCCTTTGAGCATTTCCTGGTCATGGATCTGAAGGCCAGAGGCTTCCCACTGCCCTAGGGCCTCGCCACAGAAACGGGACGTCCCCACTGGTTCTGCTGTAAGCAGGATTTAGGGTAGATGTGGGAGGGACTGTCCCGGCGGCAGTGTCAGCGTCCCTGGGTCTGGTGATGGAGGAAAATGGGGGAAGATGAGCGCTTCAGGACCAGATGCTGGGAGAGTCTCTGGCTGGGGCCTCCGGAGGTGGCAGTCTCAGAGACACTGAAACGTACCTGTGGGCCGGGCGCGGTGGCTCAAGCCTGTAATCCCAGCACTTTGGGAGGCCGAGACGGGCGGATCACGAGGTCAGGAGATCGAGACCATCCTGGCTAACACGGTGAAACCCCGTCTCTACTAAGAAATACAAAAAACTAGCCGGGCGAGGTGGCGGGCGCCTGTAGTCCCAGCTACTCGGGAGGCTGAGGC
>NC_037668.1:39573890-39579747 GCF_003255815.1 Theropithecus gelada | reverse complement strand
CCCCCGCCGGGGCTAAGAAGGGAGGAACCTCCAAAAAAAAAAAAAAAAAAAAAAAAAAAAAACGTACCTGTGGAAGAGAAGGGCTATGAAGTGGGGTGGGAGGCACAAGTGGCCTTTTGGAGGGGACAGCTCTTGCAGAGGAGAGGGTCGGGGAGGGGAGAAGAAAGGGGGCAGGGAGGGACGGTTTACAGCCAGAAACCTGCGTCTGTCATGGGGGCTGCTGGGATGAAAGATGGCGGTGGGCTTGGAAAATGTGTGTGTCAGCGGGCAGGCCCCGCCAACACTCGGAGCTGCCAGGCAGGGAGGCACTTTCAGGGCGAGTGGAGAAAGGACCGAGGAGCCAGGTCGAGCGATAAATTTCAGGCAGGGCCTACTCACACCCCAAGAACCCCGTCCCCTCCCGCCACCAGGGACCCCGGTATTCGGGGACTTTCCTCCACCCTTCTTCCCCATCCCCTCGCCATTGCCGTCTCCCCAGGAACGTCCTTCATCGGCCCGCAGGGTTCATGTCACCCCACGGAGCGCGGGCCCCGTGCCACTGTACACTTCGGAGAATCATTAGCAGAAATCATTAGCTAGAATACAGCCTCCCCCATAAATCTCGCCTGCACCTGGTTCGTTTGTCCGTGCCTCATTTCCATCTCCCGAACTTTATGATTTGTCCCTCGTTTGATGAGCATCTCTCCCATCAATTGTGCGGTAAGTGCTTGCAGAGAAAGACCCCCCACACTGACCCCATCTCAGAGAGACGGGTGTGGGCTCCTGGCCCTGCGTGCTGGGTGGAGCCCCCCTCCCCAGGCCCTCCTTGGCTCGTCCCTGAAAGGGCAGCTTAAAGACGCTGTGCCCGCCGCCTCCCTCCCTCGGGGACGGGAGACAGAGCTGGGCTCCGAGCGTGGCTGGGACCATGCGGGAAGGAGGGAGGTGGCAAGGGCCCATGGATGGCTGGGTGGCTTGGGTTTTCCATCACAGCCCCCAAGGCCCTGTGTGACCTCAAGCATGTTACTTTCTCTCTCTCAGCCTCAATTTCCTGTACGTGGGGAAGAAGCTGCACATCTTTCCTGGTTATTGTGAGAGTTGAAGTCGTTCACTCACCCATTTGTCGACTCATTCATTCATTTGTGTTTTCACACATTCAGAAACCATTCAGTAAGTTCATCTACCCAGGAAGCATTCACTGGACACTCTTAAGAGCTATGGACCGGGCTGTTCTGGTGCAGACAGCAAAAGGCTTGCAAATGGTGCGACAGAAAGGAAACGTGCTGATTAAGAGCCAGGGTCTTGGTGCCCGGTAGAGATGTGGGTTTGGATCCTGGGTCTACCATGCACTAAATGTGTAACCTTGAGCCAGCCACCTGACCTCCCAGAGTCTCAGTTTCCTCATCTGTACAGGGAGGTGAAATGAGCAACTAACTGTAAGGACAGCACCTCACACATAGCACGCGCGGCCCGGGACATGCACTGCCATTGCTGTCTTGTCACATTGGGGATTGGAACACGTGAATGAGAGTACTTAGGAAAATGTGGAGGAATAGGAACACTGGACAGAGGGTTTCTGCCCGGGGAGCGAGTATTTTGTTTTATTATTTAAAAAAATTTATTTAATTAATTTATTATTGGCCCGGCGCAGTGGTCAAGCCTGTAATCCTCTGTCTGTGTCTCGCTCTGTTGCCCAGGCTGGAGTGCAGTGGCACGATCTCGGCTCACAGCAACCTCCGCCTCCCGGGTTCAAGGGATTCTCCCATCTTAGCCTCCCTAGTAGCTGGGATTACAGGTGTGTGCCACCACGCCTGGCTAATTGTTGCAGCTTTAATAGAGAAGGGTTTTCACCATGTTGGCAACACTGGTCTCGAAATTCTGGCCTCAGGTGCTCTGCCTGCCTTGGCCTCCCAAAATGCTGGGATTACAGGCGTGAGCCACTGCACCTGGCCAGGGAGGGAGTATTTTAAACCTTGCCTCATTGCCTAACAGGAGTGTTGAGGACTGTCGGGTGGACCCCAGGAGAGGGTCTGTGAGGAAGTTAGGAGCAAAGCTTGGAGATATGGACCCTACAAAGGAAGGGTGTACCCGGGGCCTGCCCTCAGGAAGCTGTGGGGCCCCAAAGAACTGCTGGGTCTCCGGGATGGGGCAAGGATGTCAAGTCAGGGAAATTGGGAAACCCGGCTGCCAGGCCCTTCTCGAGGCAGATCTGCCCGTCTGGAAGGCTCTCTGGTTGTGACGTGTGCACCTCACGGTTTTAGGAAACAGCGTTCCGCCCTGTCTGCTCACAAGAGGGTGCTGGGAGGATCCAGGGCCTCTCTGAGTTCTCTCTGAGTCAGAGGTGGGGTGGGGACACGGCTGGGGAGGGTCCTGCTGTGAGTCCCATCAGGACCTGTGGCAGCGTGGATTATCTGGAGAGGAAGCCATGGAAGGAAACTCCCGCCTTCACCCTCCTGGACAGCAGGGGAGGGGCTCGGCCAGTGCCGTGATCATGTGCCTGGCATTTGCAGGGGTGTCTTTAATTTCCACTGTGGGTGGCCGGCAAGCCTGGTAGTTGGGTATGTAAGTCATGTGGCCGCAGGCAGGTTACTTAACCTTTCTGAGTCTCAGTTTCCTTCTTTTAAAACAGAGATCGTGATCTCACAGATGTCTTACTGTTGTTCGGAGGATTAACTATAAACCTTCTAGTATGGTGTCTGGCACGCAGTAGGGCACTCTGTAAGTGATGGTTATTGTCATCATCCCGAGAACTATGCTTGCTATGATATAGGTTTTTCTTCTTTATTATCTTCTCGCAAAATTACAAGGGGCGGGACTTTTATGTCCATTTTAAAGGTAGAGAAACTGAGGCCTCAAAGCTGCTCAGAACTTATCAAGGTTCCAAACAACCGATTGGTGGTGAATTTGGGAATAGACCCCAGGCCTACCGGCTCCCATCTTGCCACCCTACCTGGTGGCAGACCAGGGGATGGAGTGTCTGCCCCCAATTTGTGAATTCCCAGTAGCTGAAAACAAAGAACTGGGATTCGGATTCGTCAACACACTCCCACGGGGTGACTCACCCGAGAACGAGAGCCGGGATCTGCCCCAGCACATTCCCACCCCCTGGCCTGGCAGCAGCAGCCCTGCTGACCTGAACACCCAGGAACGGTCGGCGGGGGGTGCCAAAGAGGAGGGTGCACTGGCAGTCGGGAAGGGTCTCACCACTGCCCACCTGGCCAGACTGTGGTGCCTCAGGGCAGCTGCCTCCCCCAGCTTGAGGGTCCCTGATGCTTAGAAGGCCTGGACCCCGGGGAACACCCACAGTAGTGTCCTCAGCCTGGGGGCAGGAGAGTGGAGCTGGGAGTGGGAGTGGGGCGTGGGGCCGGGCGCCACAGGCTGGGAACAGCTTGCAGATTTTACAGGTCACATTATCTTTTATGGGCATCCTAAAAAGAATGTCAGGCACTAGAGGGTTTTTTTCCCCTTTTCTTTCTCTCTCTCTCTCTCTCTTTTTTTTTTTTTTTTTGACTCTGATCACTGCAGTTGCCACTGCAGGATTTTTATCGCAGGCCTGGTCCCTGAGGAGCCTGCCAAGGACTGGGTGCTGGGGGAAATCGGGGTGGGTCGGGGTGGGGTGGAGCAGCGTGGCTGCAGGGAGGAGCATGCTCACTTCTCTTTAAGATGGAAGGGCCTGTGTCTCCCCCATCAAGCTAGGCCCATGTCTCCCTCAACAAGCTCAAATTCCAAGTATAGCCTTTTCCTCTCCCCTCCACGGATCTCTGCCCGTGGGAGAGTTCAGTCCACGGTAGGGACGAATTCACTTCCAGCATCAGCTCTCTGGCCCTGCATCTCCCAGATAAGGGAGTGGAGAATCCCCATGAAGATGCTGGCTCTCTCCACCCTTTTCCCAGCAGCTCAATGCCCCTGTGGTTCCATCTGCAGCTGATCTTACTCCCAGGAAGCTGCCTGGCCCCTGGTATCCCCAGAAACCAGCTTTGGGGCCCAAAGGTCCTGCCTGGGCAGCCTCATCTCCCTCACCTTTCAAATGGCTTGGGTCCTCCAGAGCCTATTGCCTCAAGGGCATTGTTTTGGGGGCGTTGACTCCCTACTTTTAAGGAAAGCACCATTCTGGAACTGACAGAGCAAGATCTACAAGACAAGTATGTGTGTGTTGGAGTGGTGGGGGATGCTGGGGAGCATGTTCAGCCAAGAGGAGGATATTCCAAGACTCACTCTCTCTCTTTTTTTTTTTTTTAATACAGAATCCCATTCTGTTGCCCAGGATGGAGTGCAGTGGTGGTATCACTGCAGCCTCTACCTCCCAGGTTCAAGCAATTCTCCTGCCTCAGCTTCCTGAGTAGCCGTGATTACAGGTGTGCACCACCACGCCAGGGTAATTTTTGTATTTTTGGTAGAGGTGGGATTTTTACCAGGTTGGTCAGGCTGGTTTCGAACTCCTGACCTCAAGTGATCCGCCCACCTCAGCCTCCCAAAGTGCTGGGATTACAGGCGTGAGCCACTGCACCTGGCTTCAAAGACTCTTTGAGTCGACGTGGCATGGTGGTTAGAGACATTGATTTGAGGTCCCAGCTCCACCACTCACCATCTCTGAGCCTTATTTTCCTTACCTATAAGATGAGGATGATAAAGAAGGGCCTCAGCCTCATTAGGCTTCTGGGGAAAGTCACTGAGTTCACAGACCGTGGCGCACAGTAAGAGCTCAATAAATGCGCATAATCGTAATTGGTGTTCTTATGAACCAAGTCTTTCTGTCCCTGGGGACTCCGGAAAAGGGGGCGTGGGCTGACCGAGGCAGCAAGATGCAAGGGGTGACATGGCAGGAAGAACTCCAGGCCATGATACCAGGCGAGGGGGCCGGGGTGAGACAGCTCTTTGCTCTGAGATGGTTAAGAAAGAGGAGAGACTGGCCAAGAAAGCGAGTGCCGCCCAGGAAAATTAGGCAGCGGGCCTAATGAAAACCAGGCAGCGGGCCAAGTGAGAAATGTGACCTTCCTTCTGCCTCTCCTTTTTCTTTCCTCGGAACCTGGGGAGGGGTGGGGCAGGGTGGCTGCCTGCAGCTGGGGCTTGGGCTGGAGGTACCAGTAGGACCGATGGGGTGGGGGCATTGTACAGGCAGGGAAGGAGAAGGAAGCCCACAGAGGAGCAGAGGAGGCCAGGAGAGGGTGTGGAACTGCACAAAGCCGGTCACCCGAGCTTGGCCTTACAGTCAGACAGGTTTGTGGGGCCTGCTGGGATCCTAGCAGAGCTCTATTATATGCTGGTCATTTTACCCACAAGAAAACAAAGACTCAGAGAGGTGCGGTGGCTTGCCCGAGGTTGCACAGCAGGCACAGTGAGAGCTCTGACTGGAACTCGGGGCTCCTGGCTTTCAGACCCTTCTGCCTTTCCCTGCTCTGAGGGTAGCCCAGAGAAATTCAGCCCTTAGCCCAGTCCTCTGAAGGTCTGGCTTTCTCAGGCTGGGGCAGCTCACTTGGGGCATGAGGTCTCAAACTTTCTCCCCTAACTAAGGGTGGCCACTACCCAGGGTGCTCCAAGGGCCCCCTTCAGTCTGGAGTATCTCTTAAAAGTTTATGCAAGTTTGGGCCGGGCGCGGTGGCTCAAGCCTGTAATCCCAGCACTTTGGGAGGCCAAGACGGGCGGATCACGAGGTCAGGAGATCGAGACCATCCTGGCTAACACGGTGAAACCCTGTCTCTACTAAAAAATACAAAAAAACTAGCCGGGGGAGGTTGCGGGCGCCTGTAGTCCCAGCTACTCGGGAGGCTGAGGCAGGAGAATGGCGTAAACCCGGGAGGCGGAGCTTGCAGTGAGCTGAGATCCGGCCACTGCAGTCCAGCCTGGGCGACAGAGCGAGACTCCGTCTCAAAAAAAAAAAAAA
>NC_037668.1:39450744-39573790 GCF_003255815.1 Theropithecus gelada | reverse complement strand
AAAAAAAAAAAAAAAAAAAAAAAAAAAAAAAAGTTTATGCAAGTTTGATGTGCTATCCCATAATGGATTTGTGTTGCTTAAATAAAAGTTAATGCAGGTCAGGCGTGGTGGCTCACACCCGACTTCTAGAACTTTAGGAAGCCAAGGCAGGGAGAGCGCTTGAGACCAGGAGTTCAAGACCAGCCTGAGCAACATGGTGAGATGCCATCTCTACAAAAAACTTTTAAAAATTAGCCAGATGTGGTGGCACGCACCTGTGGTCCCAGTTATAAGGGAGGTTGAGGCAGGAGGATCACTTGAGTCCAGGAGGTCGAGGCTGCAGTGAGCTGTGTTCACACCACTGCACTCCAGCTTGGGAGACAGAGTGAGACCTTGTCTCTAAAAAAAGAGAGAAAAGTTGACCGGGCGCGGTGGCTCATGCCTATAATCCCAGTGCTTTGGGAGGCCAAGGCGGGTGGATCACCTGAGGTCAGGAGTTTGAGACCAGCCTGGCCAACATGGCAAAACCCCATCTCTACTAAAAATACAAAAATTAGCCAGGCATGGTGGAGGGCTCCTGTAATCCCAGCTACTCAGGAGACTGAGGCAGGAGAATCACTTGAACCCGGTAGGTGGAAGTTGCAGTGAGCTGAGATGGTGCCACAGCGCTCCAGCCTAGGCAACAGAGTAGGACTCCGTCTCAAAAAAGAAAAGTTAATGTTCCCCCAACCAAAATAAAAGAAAGAAACTGATGAATTGGGAAGATGTGCCAGTTTATCCCAGGGCTTCATCTCTCCAGGGTGGGGGCCAGCTCCGCCTGCTAGGGAAGCTCACAATTAATGATCCACTTGGATGTTAATTTCTCAAGGCCAGGGATTTCGTTAGTTTGGTCACTGCTGTGTCACCAGCACCCAACACAAGGCTTGGCATGTAGTAGGTGCTCAATAAATATGTGCTGAATGAATGAGTGAATGAATGAGCGAGGTTGTCCAGAAAGCCTATCTAAAGAGATGATGTTCTAGCTGAACTCTGAAGGATAGAGAGGCATTTAATGGGCAAAGAGAGTAGACAAGCCCCCAAGTCAGAGGGAGCAGCTTGTGTGAGGGTCCTGAGAAGAGCCAGTGTTGGCGTGGCTGAAATATGGAGTGTGCTGAGTGGGGCGCGTGGGGGACTGTGAAACTCAACTCCTCTTCCTTTCCTAGCTGTGTGATTATTGGTCCTCTCTGAGCCTCCATCCTTTGGTCTGTCAAACAGGGTATTACATTAGGATCCATCCTAGTAGGGAGGACCCTGGAGTTGATGTATAGAGCCTGCCTTTGGCCAGTCTTGAATACCAGTAGCTCACAGAAGAATAATAGCAGACTGCATGCGGTGGCTCATGACTGTAATCCCAGCACTTTAGGAGGCCAAGGTGGGCGGATCATCTAAGGTCAGGAGTTTGAGGCCACCCTGGCCAATGTAGCAAAACCCCCATCTCTACTAAAAATACAAAAATTAGCTGGGTGTGGTGGCAAGCACCTGTAGTCCCAGTTACTTGGGAAGCTGAGGCACAAGAATTGCTTGAACCCAGGAGTCGGAGGTTGCAGTGAGCTGAGATTGCACCACTGCACTCTAGCCTGGGCAACAGAGTGAGACTCTGTCTCAAAATAAATGAATAAATAAAATAATAGCAGCGATTGTCATTATTCCAATGAGCTTCCATGCTTCATTTCACACCATACCCCCAGGCCCCGTTCCCAGCCCAGGCCAAGCTGCGGCCCCAGGGTGCCCCCTTCCTGTTCCCACCCCTCTTGAAGGTCAGGCCTCCCCAAGGTTATCTGTGTTTTTCCCTGGATTCTGTGAAGTCACACAGGTCACACACTCTGGGGCTGAAAAGTGTTGCTTTTTATAGCCTTCCCTGATGGCCAGGAATGCCTGTGGGGCCCGTCCGAGGGAGTCCTGTCCCCTGGGCAGAGACACCTCCAGGGGCTGGGGGCTCTTCAGTCACACCAGCCTAACACCCCAGCAGTCTGGTGCCCTTGAGGCCAGGCCCCCGCCCCAGCCAGGTGTCAGAGTGGTGGGGAGGCTGGCCAGCAAGGTGAAAGTGCCCTGGACAGAGAGCCGGAACTCCTGGGTTCCAACTCTGGTCTTGGGCAGCCATTATCCCTCTCTAGGTTTCATTTTCCCTGTCTGTAAAATGGGAATGTTGGGCCTTGCCTGCCTCCCCCGGTGAGGAAGTGTCCGGAGGCTTGGAGAGAATGGGGCAGAGGGTCAGCGGGTCCCTCAGGTAGGCTCCCATGATGGCAAGAGAGGGAAAGGGACAAAGGCAAAGCCAGGCAAAGACGGCATCAGAGAGTCATTGATTATTTGGAAGGATGCGGTGGGAGGAGGGAGGTGTGTCTCTGTGTGGCTGACACCCCGCCTCCTCCACCTCATCTCCTCACCCTAAGCCTTGCAGGAGGCGCACTCATCAATACACCTTACTGGTGGGGAAACCGAGGCTGGCAGCACGGGCTTGGTTTGCCCAGGGTCACCGGCTTCTGTCCCTGGTTGGGGCATTTCAATAGGCAGCCCTAGGTGATGGCTGGCTGCCGAGGACCAGAGCTGGGGCCTGTGTGGGCACCCTCGGCGTGGGAGGTCCGTACCTCTCCTTCAGCGGCCAGCCTGGCCCATGCCTGGCAGCTCACCCACCAGTCCCTCTATCCCTGCCCCTCCCAGTGCCCCCTGGAAGGAACTTGACTCTGGGGTCCTAACTGGGCCCTGACCAGCCCGAGAGCAGTCAAGGACTGGCTCAGCGAAAGCGAAGCTGCACTTTGCTTCCTTCTTTCACCCTCCCGCCCCTCTCTCCACCCTCTCTCCCCTCTGCCCCCCTCCCCTGTTTAATCTGCTTCTTATCAAGGATAATAACATTCAGCGACAATCACCCAGCTGATTGCCCCCACACCCTGATTCAGCAATACAGAAGCCTATGGCCTGTGTTCCCGAGGCCTCCGTGGAGGAGACCACTCCCACTCTGCCACCCAGTGGGGCTTCTACCAACACCCTCCTACCCCCACACCTGCCTGGCTCCCCACGGCACTTCCAGGGAGGGGATGCAGCCTCCCATCTCTACATGTCTCTCAAAGCTGTTTGCTTTCCTCCAGGACCTGCAGAAAGAGCCCAAGGACTCCTGTGGTACCTATCTGCCTATCCCTCTCTCCCAAGAACGGCAAGCGGCAGCTCCCATTCACTGAACACTGACTTTGCTCCACGCTCTGCAGTGTTGGGGGTAGGTTCTCACTGGATCATGAATAACCAGGACTATTCTTAACCCTGTTTTATTCAGAGATGAGGAAACTGAGGCTCAGAGACGTCAAGTCGCTTTCCCAAGTTCACACTGCTGGGCAGGGGCAAAATCAGGATTCGAACTCAAGACTGCTGGATCCCAGAATCCAGACTGAAGTGCTGTGCGTCCCACCAGCTGCCTGTGCCCTGCCAGAGGGAGAGCACCTGCCAAGCACTGTCCCGTCCTCACACAACTGGGGAGGCTCTGCCCCAAGGGAGATGGACCTGAGACCCAGATTCCTCCATCTCTGCCCTGAGGCTTGAGATGGCAGGGCTGAGAGTGGGGGTTCCTGCTGCAGCCCAAGCCTGGGCCAGCTGCCAGGGCTGAGCCTGGGGTGCCTGCACCCCATGGGGACCTTTGTCCCTTTAATAGGTCCTCCTGGGTACAAGACGTCCCAGGGCGGAGGGTGCAGCTGGAGTGCCAGGTCTGGGCAAGCCCTGCCCGGGGCACTCCCCAGGCTCCAGGGCTGGGGGGAGGGCAGCCTTTTCTTTAACTGCAGCCATTGGTTTTCCTGCAGACAAGAACCGTGGCCCCTAGTCACCCCCAGCCAGAGCAAGACTTAGGGGTCCTAGGTATGGTGGTGTCCAGATGCACAGCCTGGCACTCTCCTAAACATCACCCACGATGTTTGTACAGACGCCTCACCCCCTCCCACCTGCTTTCAAACTCACACCTCTTGCTCCTGCTGCCTGTATCCTGGTCTCCACAATCCCTAGAAAGCATCCGCCCTCCTCCCTCCCAACTACTTTGAGCCTCCACAGGCTTCAAGGCCTTGTTCCCAGCACCTCCCTCAGGAAGCCCTCCTTGCTGCAACACACACCGGTCTGCCTTTCCCTCCTGGAACTCATGAAGTTCCTGGTGTAGGGTTATCATTGGCTGAGCGCGGTGGCTCACACCTATAATCCCAGCACTTTGGGAGGCCGAGGCATGTGGATCATCTAAGGTCAGGAGTTAGAGACCAGCCTGGCCAATGTGGTGAAACCCTGCCTCTACTAAAAATACAAAAATTAGCCAGGCATGGTGGCAGACGACTGTAATCCCAGCTCCTTGGGAGGCTGAGGTGCAAGAATCGCTTGAACCTGGGAGGCAGAGTTTGCAGTGAGCTGAGACTGCAGCACCGTACTCCAGCCTGGGTGGCAGAGCAAGACTCCATCTCAAAAAAAAAAAAAAAAAAAAAAAAAAAGAGAAAACCTTATCATCCGTCAATTCTCTTCTGCCTGCATTGGTTGAGCCCCTACTGTATGCCAAGCCCAATGCTGTGCTCTATGGGGAAAAGTAAAACATTATTAGCACGTGGTACTGGCCTTGTGACTACTCTCAGGCCTGGAGGACAGGAGATCACATGTGCCTTCCTAGAGCCCCTTTCTAAATAGCCCACACCCCCTGGGTCTCAGGGCTCCAGTCCTCAGGGGCACAAGCACCCCAGGCTCAGCCCTGGCAGCTATTCATAGTAGGTGCTCAATAAATCCTTGTTGGTTGAAGAATGAGCTGAATGAAGGAGCCAGTACCAGTGGGCTTGCTTCATGTCCTTCTCTGAAGACAGGGACCAGGTGGTGTCTCACACGCAGGGAAAGCCAGAGTCTCTGGGAACTGAGGAGGGACAAGGCTAGGGAGGCAGGGGCCAGGAAGGTGCTGTCTCATTTGAGACCTTACAACAGAAGGGTGGGGGCAGGGAGCAGGTAGGAAGAGCATTCCATGGGAAGCCACAGCAGGGGCAAAGGCCGGGGGCTAGACCACCTGGGCCTGGGGAAGTGAGTGCAGGCCAGTGCATTGGAGAGGGAGACACCCGGCGAAGAGAGGAGACGGTGAAGCCAGAGAGGGTGGTGGGACCTTGCGAGTCATGTGAAGGGAACTGGCCCAGGTCCTGCAGGCCCCGGGAGCCTCTGATGGGCTTTGAGCAGGGGACTGTGGGCTCAGGTCTGCTGCTGCACGAACAGCAGGTGGGCAAGGCCAGCACCCCTCAAGGAGGAGGCCGCAGAATCCCAGGGGAGCCTGGGCGGCAGAATTGCCTCTCCTTCTCCTTCGGCTCAGTCTGGGACTCATACGTCTTAGACCCCTAGGGCTTATAGATGCAGACAGGAACTGTGCTCCCCAGTCAGCCCCAGCCAGGGCAATCAGGGCATGAGTTCTCAAACCTTCTCCCCCTACCAAGGGCAGCAGCTACTTAGGGTAGCAGCCTAGAGGCCTAGAACTGGGAGAGTCTCTTGCTTGAGTTTGACAATGAGCTGAGGAGCAAACCTGTGTCCCCGGCCTCAGACTGAAGTGCCCCTTCCCCACCGTGGACAAGGAAGGGTAGTGGGCACCTGTAGGAATGAGGGTCCATCACGGTATCCCTGCTCAGGCCACAGACAAATATGATATCACATAGTCCTGGCAAGACCAGGGCATTTAGAATGGGCCAGAATGGAGGCTGAGAATAACAAGTATCTTCCAAGGAACAGGGGTGGGGAGCGACAGGGGGACCAGGTTCCAGTGTAGGACCCCCTGCCAGTCTTGCTGTTTTCAAAGAGGCAGCCTGTGTCATAAAGCAGTAAGGTGATTCCACGGATGACAGATAGGGATAGTAATGGCTACC
This sequence comes from Theropithecus gelada, assembly GCF_003255815.1. Lineage (NCBI taxonomy): Eukaryota > Metazoa > Chordata > Mammalia > Primates > Cercopithecidae > Theropithecus > Theropithecus gelada. Next base: position 39,567,932 of record NC_037668.1, on the reverse strand, counting down.
CCACCAGGCACCTGGTACTTGCTTGGCACTTTGCACGCACGATTTCATTGCGCCCTCGTGATAACCTTATGGAGAGGTTGTGTTAGTGACCCATTTTGCAGATGAAGAAACGGAGGCACAGGCCCAGGATGTAATTTCTGCAGTGGCTGTAAAGCGAGAGTCAGGATTTGAACCTGTGAGACCTGGCCCTGGAGCTGTCTCTAATGCCATCCGGCTGATGGGAGTTGGGTCAAGCGGACAGTCAGAAAGGCTTGGGTTTGAATTCAAGCTCCACCATTAAGCCACCTCTCCGAGCCTCAGTTTCCTCCCCACCACCCCACAACACAGCGATGAGGACAAGTCGACCTCCTGAGGTTTTTGTGAGGACATAAGGTGATGCATTTTACATGCCCGGAACAGAGAGGGGCTTGGGAACATCTGCCCGCCTTCCTCTCCCGCAGCCAGCGTGACCCTGAAAGAAAAAGAAAGAAGAAATGAAGTGTGGGGGCCCCTGCCAGGAGCCCACACCCCTGCCTGGGCACCTTCAGTCTCTGCCCCACACCCATTTGCATGCCAGGCTGCCAGCCTTGGCAGGTGAGCCAGGCACGCCTGCCTCCTCCCCCTCCTGTGGGTGTCAGGGAAAGAGCTGGGAGCCGAGCAGGGGCAGGGCCCTGTCAGGGCTCTTACCCCTTTGGGCTGGGGCTAGGGAAAGTGGGCACTGGGCACAGAGGGCAGCCCTCCTCTCTAAGGGCTCCCGAGAATGCTGGTAGGTGTCGACTCTGGAGAAAGGTACAAAGCCCCCTCCTCCCCTTCCTCCCGCCCACTTCCTCAGCCCTCGATAAAGGTGTTTAGCTAGCAAACAAAACAGACGAGGCCCATTTCTCGGAAGCCTTTGGCTCCCCTGAGATGCCAAATAGCCACTCCCTCTTCCACCTCCACGGACTGGCTTTGGTGTTCATGCTGGTTGGGGTGAGTGCTCTGAGCCTCAACATCTTCATCTGTAAAATGGGAGTGAGACTTTCTCCCTGGATGGTCTTGAGGCTTCAGTAAGAGTGCATGGGGTGATAGCTATTTCAACTGAACCACAGATTCTCCGGCCCTACTAAGCTTCCAGGCTGAAGTTCCCCTCTTGAGCACTTGGGGAAACTGAGGACCTGCCCCCAAGCTCCTCGGGGTAGTAGAGGTCGGAAACTGACCCTGGAGTTCACACTCCCGCCTCTGCCTGTTCTTGAGGGGGTGGTGCCAAGATACAGTCTCCTCTCCCAAGGGCCCAGAAGAATTTGGATAGAGAAGAAAACACAAGCCCCAGCCTAATGTTTTTCACTTCTGTCCTGAACAATGCTGTTTCTGGGCTGATTGTTAAGCAAATATTGCAGGAGGCAGGGCCTCAGAGCTGACGCAGGCTGGGAACACTATCAGAGTTGCAGCTCCAAGGCCAGGGCCCTGGCCTCTGCCACCCACAGATCCTTCAGTGCTCCAGGTACCCTAGTTGGCACTCCTCCAGGTCTAGCCACCTCTGCAGAGGGGCTTCAGGGCCTGGAGTCTGTGTGAGTCCCGCCCTGGGGAGAAGGCGTCGTAGAGACCGTCTGGCCCACAATGTCAGGTTTCTTCTCCTTCCCTCCACCCTCCTTGGAGGCAATTGGGAGTTTGATCCGCTGTCCCGGCTTGTGCTGGACTGCGGAGTTTCACGTGACATGGGACTTTCAGTGCTAAACCAGTAGAATCTCGAGCAAATTGGGGTGATTGTTCACTCTACAGGCCTCAAGGAATGAAATAGGAAGATTCCTTAGACGATGAAGATGATAATAATAAAAACGACAACCACTAATACTAACACAACTAACCATTTATTGAGCGATCACTAGATGCCCGGCACCATCAGAGGAGCTTTACAGGCAGCATCTCACTTACGCCCACAACAGGCCTTGCGGAGATTCATTAGTCCCATTTTACAGCCGAGAAAACCGAGGCTTAGGACCTGACTTGCATGAAGTCATGCAACTAGGAAGTGGCAGAGCAGAGAGTCCAGTGCAGTCTGAGTCCAAAGCCCTAAGTTTCAGTTACCACCTGCCCCATCTGGGAAGTTGACCTTGGCCTGACACCGATGGTGAAATCAAGATCCAGTGAGGCGGAGAGCGCCCTATGCTAAGCCGGTGCTCTGTCAGTGTGGCTGGCTTCAGGAGACCTCTTGGTCCAGCTCCTGAAAACACACACCAGTTGGTCTGGGGGAATTCGATGCTTCCTTCTTGTCTAAAGGGCCCCAGAAACTGGCCCCAATACTGGGGCTCAGTGCAGCCCCTGCGATCTTGCTTTTCCCTGGAGAGCCTGTCACAAAGTCAGACAAACCCCGGCTTGCTCATTGTGAGAGAGTCACATCCAGGGCTGTGGCATGGCAGGGTCCCCAAACTCCAGCCCTCTCCCAGGTTCCTGAGGACTGGAAGGCAAGGGTCAGATCTGGTCTGGGTCCTTTTCTCACTAGAGGCTGGGCCTGCCCATGCGATCCCCTCCTCACTGTCCCTGGGCTTGGCTGGCACCCGTGGCGGGGAGGGCGCTGGCGCTCCGGGGGTCTGTTTGAGGTTTCCTCCGGCGGCTGGTGGCAGCGGGTACAGCTCACTAATTAATTAGCACTTAAGTACTTAGCATCCTCCTGCATCGTGTCAAACGAGGATTTGAGTCTTAATTCCCTGTGTAGGTAACGGTGGGAATGTGCCGGGGAGAGCGGTCAGGACTTAGAGGAAATGCTTCCCCTTGCCTGGATACAGGCTGAGAATATTCACTGCTGTAGGAGCAGAGCACCTGGACCCCCAAACCCTCATCTTCCCCCCATTTACTTACCTCCCAGAAGCTTTACTGTGGCACAGAGGTATAACCAGGCAGGCTCTGCGGCCACACTGCCTGGGTTCCAATCCCAGCCACATCATCCGCTACCTGTGTGCCCCCAACGGAGTCACTTCTTCATCTCCTTGGGTCTTGATGTGCACGTCTGGAGGGTTTCATGGGGTAGCACCCACTCACAGGATGCCTGCAGAGATTCAACAAGCTACCATGTAGAAATTTTGTGGAACGTGGCTGGCACATGGCAGGCCCTGATGAACAGGAACTATCACCTTTCATGCGTCCACCCTCTTGGTTATGTTTTTATTTATTCATCAAACTTCTTTCAAATGTTTACTGTGGACCTGCTGAGCACAGGGCTGGGTTCCTGGGGCACAGAGTTGAGTCTCTTGACCCCTCTAAGCCTTACTTTGAGCATCTATGAAATGGGGATGATGACAGACTGTCTCAAAGGGGTGAGGGTGAGGCTTAAATAAGATGCTGTAAGTCAAAGCCCTCAGCACTTACTATGGGTGGCAGGAGGGGCAGTGGCCCCAGCAGAACTGGGCTGGGGGCAGCAGGAGGGCCCTACCTCCAGCCCAGCATGGCTCATAGGACGAGTCTGGGAAGGTGCCTCCAGCCCTTGGCCACCAGTGCTGTGCCAGCCTCTGGGCAGGGCCACAGGGACCGCTTGGGAGGGCTCCCCCACTCAGTGTCGTGACTCGAGGACATGGGGTGAGGGTGTCAATGGGTCCTTAGAAGGGGCAGGGTGGTGGGAGCCTCAGGGAAAGCCAGGCTGACACTGACCCTCTTTTTCCTAGTGCTTCTGGCCCAGGAACTGCTGAGCCCCAGGACTGGGCAGCTTCCATGGTTGCTGTCACAGAAGCAGCATTGCTGGAGTCAGTAGTGTGGCCGCCTTGCCATGGCCGTGGTGGGTCTGCCTGGGGGCATCTCAATCCCACAGAGTGCCAGGCAACCACTCCAGCCTGCTGTTGAAGGCCCCTGGCCACCCCTGGGTAAGTAAAAGATGTCATTTGGTGGTATGGCAGCGAAGGGGGAGCCAGCAGAGTAGGAGCATGAAGGAGGCCGGGCGCGGTGGCTCACGCCTGTAATCCCAGCACTTTGAGAGGCCGAGGTGGGTGGATCACAAGGTCAGGAGATCGAGACCACGGTGAAACCCCGTCTCTACTAAAAATACAAAAAATTAGCCGGGCGCGGTGGCAGGCGCCTGTAGTCCCAGCTACTCAGGAGGCTGAGGCAGGAGAATGGTGTGAACCCGGGAGGCGGAGCTTGCAGAGAGCCGAGATCGCGCCACTGCCTGGGCGACAGCGTGAGACTCCGTCTCAAAAAAAAAAAAAAAAAAAAGGAGCATGAAGGTAGTGGCAGGAGTTTGAGAAAGGTGCTAGAAACCGAGTCTGAGGTTCTTAGATTGGCTCTGCTCTGTGACCTGAAGAAAGTCACACAAGCTCTCTGAGCTTTGATTTCCTTGTGTGAAACGAGGCTAGCAATCATGCAGCAGACAGTGTCTTCAGATGAGTGCTCTGTAAATTGATAACATTCATAAGGCTTCTGCAATTATGTTATTTAGCAGTCAAAATTGGCTAACAGTCCTACGGAAACCTTTACCCACTATATTATAAACCCTTTGCAGGAAAAGACTCAAATTCAACTCTGCACCGACTATGATCCTAGCACTAACTTTTGCCCATGAGAAAAATACATGCCATAGGCCAGGCACTGTGGCTTAAGCCTATAATCCCAGCACTTTGGGAGGCTGAGGTGGGTGGATCACCTGAGGCCAGGAGTTCAAGACCAGCCTGGCCAACATGGTGAAACCCTGTTTCTACTAAAAATACAAAAATTAGCCGGGCATGGTGGCATGCACCTGTAATCCTAGCTACTCAGGAGGCTGAGGCAGGAGAATCGCTTGAACCCAGGAGGCAGAGGTTGCAGTGAGCTGAGATCACACCACTGCACTCCAGCCTGGGCAACAAGAGCAAAACTCTATCTAAAAAAAATAAAAATACACACCATGTATGCAAGGCCCACTATGTGCCAGGCACTGTATTGAGCAATGGGCAGTCACTGTGTCTCATCAACTCTTACCCTCTCACAGAGGAAGAAACTAGGCTCAGCCTGGTTAAGTCACTTGCCTAAGTTCTAGCTTGTAAGCGGTAGAGCCAAGATTCGAACCCAGCTCAGCTAAACCTGACACTCGGTAAATATATGTTGAGAGAATAAATAAACAAATGAGTGTGTGATTGCAGGAATATCATTGGTTAGACGAGGATGAGTAGGGTTGTCCTTTTAAGTGAGACTATAAAGACAGTGGCAATTGAGTAAAGAGTTCCCCATGGTTTTTGACAGTTTCAAGCTATGACCTGTTATTTGCACAGAGTTCCAGAAGTTTAAGAGACACACACAAAATTATCCAAGCCCAGAAGAAGAGTGCAGTTTCAGGGACAATTTAAGTATTCAGCTGGTAGCAGTAAAGCACCTGCTGCGAGCCAAGCGCATGGATAGGAGCTGCGGTTACAACCCTGGACAGGCCAGACATTGTCCTGCTCTCACGGTGCTCTCAGTGACTGCCAAGGGAGCTGACCTCACAGCATGAGGGCCACCTGGAAGGTAACCTGTCTCAGGTGGCAGGTTGGGGACTTGGAGCCAACCAGATTTCTCCTCCTTTCTGTGTCTGTTCCCTTCCATGAAATGCAGAGTTTAAGAACCAGGGTGTTATCTAACCACATCACCCTGCTTGCATATTCAGACCCAGAGTCTGAAAGAAATGGTATGGAGACAAAATGAAAACAGAAGGTTGGAGGAATGAAATTCACAATAAAACCTACAATCTGCTCCTTGACCAAAATGATAGGTCAGGCACGCTAAGCACTCACGATGGGCCTGGCGCCGCGCTAAGACCTTCACGTACTTCGTCTCACTCAGCCCTCTCAACAGCTGCATTTTCCAGTTGACAGACTGAGGCTTGGAGAGGTCACCTTGCTCAAGGTCAAAACAGCTAGTACGTGGTGGAGCTGGGATTCAGACCCCAGGGTGTCTGACTCTGGAGACCGCAAGGTCGGCTCTGCTCTGTTGCCCTGGCAGGTCTATTCCTTGGGTTGAAAGAGCTTGCTGCAGTCTGATTTCACACAGAATAGTAGCATGGAAAGAGTGGAGGGAGGCAGGGGAAAGTTCCCAGGCTGGTAACTGGTGTTCTATCTGCAAGGCTGCCTTAGCTCCTGCAGCCCCAACCTCCAGGCAGCTGGTAGGAAGGTAAACTGCTGAAACTGACAAATTTGCAAAACCCACCATGCTCCAGTTAACGAGCTCTTGGAAAACCTCTCTGAAGGTTCCTGGCAATGTCCCTGTGGGAGCCAGCTCATGTATTTTAAGAAAAAAAAAATCATTAAAGAAGTTAGGACTCTGGAGAGGCCGTAAATGTAAAATATTGGTGGTTCGACAGTGTATCCCTAGCAGCTGTAGGCAGAGTTCATCTTGATGAGCCAGAACCACGTCCAAGAAATGAATCATTTTGTTTTCCCGAGATGGCTCCCCTTGAATCTTCCCAGGCCGTCTGCTCCAAAGTTTTTAACTTGCCCACCTAACTCAGGACCCACTAAGACCATGACTGCACCTAGCCAGGAAAGGGAATAGGGCTGGCAGAATTGCAGAGCGAGCTGGGCCCCAAACACTTCTGGAATGGTGCCTGAGAGATTCCATTTTCCAGATGGCCCCCACGTCTTCCCTCACTTTGGTTAACTATAGCCATCACACCAAAAGCACTTGGCTTCATGACATTCTGGAGGAGGGAGGTCATGGCACGTGGCACTTCTTAGGCACTCCGTGGGTGCTTGTGGATGGTGGGGGCAAACACATGGTTTGCACGGTTTGGGCTGCCCACATGGCACCTGCTTGTCTCTTTGGCTGATGGGTGCCTTGGTCTCCCTTTGCCCAGCAAAGGTGGTACCGCCATCCAGCCGGTGTTTTATTCTGCTCCCTTTTTCATTTGGTGAACCATAGTGAGAATGCAGATTTAGAAGATTTAAAGTGTCGGGGACCCCTGCCAGCTCAGATCAAATTTAAAGGTGTTGGGGACCCCCACCTGCCTCAGATTAGATTAAAGTCAGTGGCACCCTAGGCCAGGAAGTGAGGCTGGAGGGAGGATTTCCAAGGTCCCACCCTAGCCCCCAGCCCCCACATCCAGGGTGACTTCCAACAAACCACCTGACCCCTCCCCATCCCCTCTTCCCAGCTAGGAGGCGGGGAGGGTGACATTGAGCTTCGGCTCTGGGGCGTCCTAAGGGTTAACTAATTAATGGTCGGAAAGTGCTTTGAAAAAATAAAGTGCTGGATAATGGGAAGGGCAATTATGTTGGGAGAAACTCCTAATTTGGCTGGAATTGATGTTAATGATAAAGTATCTGAAACATGTAGCAAGCAAGCGTGATTGTATTTTATATGACAGAGAGAGACACTTACACGCAGGGGACACGGACAGCGGTTAATTTGGTTAAATAAAGTGAAAGATAAAAGGAATGCGGACACCGCAGGACTCGCTGTTTATCCGGACTCTGTGTAACACTTTGTGATTGGATCGGGCACTTTGACTCTTATTTATTTGTTTGTGATGAAAATAAATGGAAAAGCGCCAGTTTTATGGCTCAAAAGGAGATGGTAGAAAGTAGAATCCAAGAAGGAGGCCCAGGGCTTCCGACGAGGCAGGCTTAGGCTGCGTTTCTGGGAAGGAGAACAAGGTCTCTATGAGAGTCAAGGTGGGTGAGGGCATTCCCACTCCACCCCACCAGGGCTGGGGGGGATCTTAGAGGGCAGCCAACATAGCTCTCACCTTCCAGAGGGAGAAACTGAGACCCAGGAAAGGGAGACAGTATATGACTCAGTATAGGAGCCAGCATTAACTGAGTACTTCTGTTCGCTATGATCAGATGAGATGTTAGATCCCATTTAATCCTTAAAGCAAGTGTATGAGGTGGGTACCATTTTTACTCCCATCTTACAGAAGAAGAAACAGAAGCTCAGAGAGGTCAAGCAAAGTGCCCAAGATTGCACAGCCAGGAAGTGGTGGAGCAGGATGTTGGGCTTGGGCAGCCTGACTCTGGGAAGAAAACTCCATGAATGGTGACTTTGGGACTAAGCAAATGCTCTTAATATTCACGTCCCTATTCTCCTTGACTAGGTTCTGCTGGACAGGGAACTGGGAGAAGGAGGTGAGGAGACTCTTGTCCCAGTCCAGGGAAGACTGAATGGGGTTGCCCAGGGTGATAGGGACGCCTGGCCTGGGACCAGAGCAATGGCAGGGGTTTGAGCCCTAGCTTGGAGCCCCAGAGGACAGCATGAGGTTGCCCCAAGGAAGAACAGGAGACTCGTTTTCTGGAAGGTCTGTGAGGTCCCCGCAGGTCCAGATTAGTATTCAGTATTTATAATATTTCCATAATGGTAAAACAAAAGAAAACAAGCAGAGAGAATGCATTTTTAATCACCAATCATTTCTCTTTGTTTGTTGTGAATGAACAGCGAGGTGAAATAGTATTTCATAATCACCCCATTCGAATTTTCCTCCCCACAAAGCGCCGAGAAATCTCTAAATAAAATAAATAAACAAGCCAAGACCTTAAAATAAATTCCAGAGGGTAAAGTGCTACGTGTGGGTTATCACAGCTGCAGGGAGGCAGGGGCTGGGAGGTGGGGAAGGGAGGACAAAGGGCCACGGGCCTTGTCAGTTACCAGGAATGGGATCCCCCAGATCCAGAGACTGACAAAGAAGGGCAGAAGAGCAGAGGAATGGTTTGAAGATCCGCAGCAGTGTAGAGCTGGGACAGAGCCCCGACTCTTCATTTCTTCCTTCTTTTTCTTTCAGAATCTTCTGGTCCTCCTTCTCTCCCTGAAAACCAAAGAAACTCTTGTTCCCTGTCCCCTTGGCACTTTACAACCTCCCATTCAAAATACTCCTCATCCAGGGGCTCTTTGGATAATGTCTGCCTGCCCTTTGAGCTAGTCCAACCTTCTCAAGTGATAGAGGAAGAAACCATAGCAAAGAGAACACGGACGGGACATATCTAAGACTCTCCAGCAAGTTAATGACAGGGTTGGGCTTGGAAGCCAGGGGGCTTGACTCCCTGTCAAGTCAGCTTTCATCTACCTGCACTTATCTCTAGATGTCTTTGAGACACCGCCTATGCCGCTGGATTTTCTCCACTGGCTGTTCCCAATTTTTTGTTTTGTGCATCTCAACATCCCCAGACCTTTGGGTCCTAGCAAGGTGCCTGGCACATGGGGGCACTCATCAAATGTTTGTCAGATATGTGACTGGATGGAGGGATGGATAGATGGATGGAAAAATGGATGAATTGGTGGCTGGCTGGATGGAAGGATTAATAGGTGAATTGGTGGGTGGATGCATGGAAGGTACATAGATGGATAGATGGATGAATGGATGGATGGATGAAAGGTTGGGTGGGTGGATGGATGGATGGATGGATGGATGGATGGATGGATAAATGGATGAATTGGTGACTGGATGGATAGAAGGATGAATGGGTGAATTGGTGGGTGGATGCATGGAAGGGTACATAGATGGATAGATGGATGAATGGATGGATGGATAAATGGATGAATTGGTGACTGGATGGATGGAAGGATGAATGGGTGAATTGGTGGGTGGATGCATGGAAGGGTACATAGATGGATAGATGGATGAATGGATGGATGGATGAAAGGTTGGGTGGATGGATGGATAGATGGATTAGTGGATGGATGAATGGAAGGATAGAAGTTGGCCGGCTGACTGGATGGATGAATTGGTGGGTGGATGGATGAAAGGATGGATGGATGGATAGATGAGTGGATGGATGGAAAAATGGAAGGGTAGATAAATGAACAGATGGATAAATGGATGGATCGATTAAAGGTTGGGTGAGTGGATGGATGGATGGATTATCGGATGGATAGATGGATAAATGCATAAGAGACTAAAGCTGATTTCATCCCCTTCCTGGACAGTGGAAAAGGGCACCTTGGATGGCCACTTGCTAGATAGCTAATGTCAATCACAGTGTAGTCCAGTTAACACCTAGGAGTCCTGGCACCTTGAAATTATGTCTTCAACAACTTCTTGAAGGACTCCGAAAAAAATCACCATCTAGCAGGGGCCTCCCTCCTGGTTGAAATTTGAGGCAGAATGCCAGGGCCAGGCAGACCCCATTTTCAAGTAAGTCATAAGGTGGGAAAGAGCCCTGGCTGGGGCCAGAGGACCCAGGCTCTGTTCTCATTCTGTCACTAGCTCTGCATGGTCACCAGGGTCACTGGCATGCAAGCAGCTTCCTCTCTCTGGGCTTTAATTTTTCTTTCTGAACCATTCTTAAATGTTCTAGGCTGTGGGTCTGGCCCCTTCCTCGTGGACAACTTGTCAGGGCTTGGGAGAACTTCACTTCTAGGTCTCTCTCTCTCTTTTTTTTTTTTTTTAAATGGAGTTTCACTCTGCTGCCCAGGCTGGAGTGCAATGGCGCGATCTCGGCTCACTGCAACCTCTGTCTCCCAGGTTCAAGCTATTATCTTGCCTCAGCCTCCCAAAAAGTTGGGATTGTAGGCACCCGCCACCACCCCCAGCTAATTTTTGTGTTTTTACTAGAGGCGGGGTTTTGCCATGTTTGCCATGCTGGTCTCAAACTCCTGACTTCAGGTGATCCACCTGCCTCGGCCTCCCAAAGTGCTGGGATTACAGGCGTGAGCCACCACGCCTGGCCTGGGGTTCTTGTTTTGTCAACTAGGTGGCCCCTCTCCCTGGTCCCTGACCCCTTCCACGTTGAGGAGCGCCGCTCGGCCCTCTCCCACCCAGCCTTTTCCCTGGCAGGGCAGTGGGCATGGAGACAGTACGGGGACAGCACAGAGCCTCAGGAAGCCAAGCTGCAGCCAAGACCCACACTCCTCTGAATCCTATTGAAAAAATAATAAAAAGGTAATTACTTTGTCATTACTGAACACTGGTTTGTCTTTTTTCATTTTTTTTTTTTTTAAGCCCTGACCATAAATAACGAGTCCATTACCCTTCAGAGTGGACACACACATCCATACGGGACCTGCCTCCTGGAACATCCTGGTTTCCTACCCACCCCCATGCCCTGGCATACGCCACACATCCCCCAGCACGCATGCACATCGAGCAAAGAGACACTATTCGTTCACTTGTCATTTTCTAAGCACTCTGCTGGATGCTGGAAATAATCATAACAACAGTCATTACGTGTGAATCCAGGCTAAGTGCCCTGCATGAATTATCTCAATTAATTCTCCTGACAATACTGTGAGGCAGAACCTGGTTTTCTTGCCATTTTAGAGATAGGGACACTGAGGCTGAGAGAGGTTGGGAGTTGCCCAAAGTCACGCTACTGGTAAGTAGCAGAGCTGGATTTGAACCCAGAACTGGTTAATTCAGAACTACAGCAATGATTTAGGCCAGGCGTGTTGGCTCACGCCTGGAATCCCAGCACTTTGGGAGGCCGAGGCAGGCGGATCACCTGAAGTCAGGAGTTCGAGACCAGACTGGCTAACATGGCAAAGCCCTGTCTCTACTAAAAATACAAAATTTAGCCAGGCATGGTGGCAGGTGCCTGTAATCCCAGCTACTCAGGAGGCTGAGGTAGGAGAATTGCTTGAATCCAGGAGGTGAAGGTTGCAGTGAACCAAGATTGCACCACGGTACTCCAGCCTGGGTGACAGAGTGAGACTCTGTCTCAAAAAAAAAAAAAAAAAAAAAAATACAGCGATGATTTAAACATAGATTTTAAAACCACACACACACCATCTAATGGGAGGGCTTAGGGAGAAGACAGTTATAATACATGCTCTGACAGATAAAACAAGGGGGCTATGGGAGCACAGATAGGTTGTCTAATCCAATTTGGGGCAGGGGGACATCAGGAAAGGCCCCCCAGCGGAGGTGCCACCTGTTTTGGGCTTAATGGGTGAGTTGGGGGACGAAAGGCCTTAGAGCAGAAGGAACAGTCTAGACAGAGGCCTGGAGCTAGGAGCAAGGAGGGTAGGTTGGAGATCTGTGTGGCTGGAGCAGAGGGTGTGTGAATATGTGAGGGGGAGTGGGGAGAGGCAGGCCAGGCTCCCGCTCACATCCGGGCCAGCTTGGCACAGCAGGGCAGTCCTCCCCACCCACATCCAGGGCACTCCAGCCCGTGTGACAGGAGGGCAGCTCATCAACAAAACAACTCTTTCTTGCCTCCATGGCCAGCCCCGCCCTCCATGTGACGCCAGCTATGGGTGGCAGCCGGCGCCTGCACAGGTGCCCGTCGGGAGGAAGCCTAGCCACTTCCGGAGTCCCAGGGCAGGTTCCCTTTCCACGCCAATCTCAGGCAAGATCGCATCCCAAGACAAAGCACCACCATGACTAGTCCCTTTGGCTTCTGCTCTCAGATCTGGGAGAGGTGGGAAGGAAGAGGAAGGGGCAGGGGCTGTGTGGGCTCACGTGGCACGTGGCAGGGACCGCATGGCTGTGGGAGTGTGGCTTTGCTCTGAGGACAGTGGGGAGGCTGGTCCTTCGATTTTTCCATCACTTGGTTTTCCCTGTTCCACAGGCCCTGGGGCCAGGCCTGCCCCACCCTGGCAGGCGTGGGAGGGGTTAAGGTGTTGGCCCGGGGATCTTCGGGTAAGAGGTGATGTCAGCATCGGGCCAGCCCCTCACCTGGCTGGATTGCTGTGTATTTGGGTGGCTGTTGACAGCAGAAGCAGTCTTCCCGTGTGCAAATACAGCACAGCCACACCTACATGCACCAGGATGCTTCTTTAAAGGGAATGCAGTCCTGCACCTCCACAAATGCACACTCACACTCCCTCCCACACAGATAAAATCACACACACCTTACCACTTGGCATGAATGACACCCCTATCCACACACATCTCCCAGTCAGGCTGCTGAGGGGGCCTCGAAAAGATATATCTGGAGGGTTTCCTTTCAATTCGTTCTTTAAATTCTTAAGTTCAATTCACACCCAAATACCTGGCTCTCCGATGGTGGGTGTTTTTTTATTCTCTGCATTATATTTATGTTTGTATTTCACTGGGTTTCCTGAATTGTCTGCAGTGAGTGTGAATTACCCTCCTTTTTTCCCCAGAAATTTAGAGCGATTTTTTTCTAAAAGAGGTAGATAGTTCGGAGAATGTTAAAACTGCAAGGGGTCGTAGAGATCAGAGACCCTGGGACTAGGGAATATTTCCTAAAAGCAAAATGTTAGTCACTTGCAATTCTTGTAGTTACCAGGCAGAGGTAAACATAAATACCCCTGAAAAAGCAAATTAATTAGAACCAACTAAGAAAGAAGGGGTTGAGCCAGAGAACAAGAGAGCCTGGCCCTTGCTTGGAGCTGAGTTGAGAGCTCGGACAGGGAAAATGAAAGCAGGTACAAAGTGTGGATCCTGAGCTCGGAAAACAGGTAGTATTTATGGCATAGAAATCCCTAAGGCTTTTCTGTCGAGAGAGGTTTCTGGAAGGTGTGGGTGAAGAGGTAGGAGGAGGTGGGGAGCTCAACTCTGTTGAGACTGAAGGACAGAGACAGACCCCACCCCTTCTCTCCCCTCAGCTGAGCATTGCCTAAGAAGCCTGGACTCAGTAGCTGTTCTGGAGGCCACCGAGAACCCGTCAACGCGATGCTCTGGGCTGCAGCTCCTGGGAGACTGCCTTTCTCTCCATCCCTGCCTGCGGCTGTGGATCTGAGCAAGGCCGCTTAAACCTTGAAACAGCCCCTGCTTGTGGCCAGCACGGTTCTAATAAGGATTCATTACTAGAATCATAGACTCTTTCACCCATTAAATTAGCAGGGGTTAAAAAAAAAAAAAAAGACAGAGAGAACACCAAAGGTTGGACAGTAGACGGGAGATGTGCGCCGGTGGAAGGGCAAATGAACACAACCTAATCTGGCGATGGATAGGAACGGCTTTGAAACGTGTGCACACTCTTGGACTCAACAATTCCACTATAAGGAATGTGTATGATTATTTATGGACAAAGATATTCATTAGAGTTGTTTATAATAATGAAAAGAATCGGATATAAGTTCGATGTCCAAAATTTCCAATAGTGAAGTACTGCGGAAGTAAATTATGATTAACTCTACAATACGGCCATTAAAAATCATGTTGGAAAAGAACATTTAATGACGTGACGAAGTGTTCATGCTACATACACATGTCAGGCTTAAAAAAAAAAACCCACAGTCCAGTATGTTCAGTGTGATTCTGATTTTATACAACCAGACAAAGCCAAGATAAAAAAACCTAACAAATAAAAATCCCGGACTGGAAGGAAATACACCAAAACATCAACCAGAACATTAACAACCATGGGTGGTGGGATTACAGATAATTTAAATTTGCTTCCTCCTGTTTGTCTGTATTTTCTGATTTTTTTACAAAAAAAATACACATATTATATATTTAGTCAGAAACAAAGAATTACCTACTTTGTTAAAAGAATGACAGAATTTCGGGGTGAAAGAACTTGTCAAGTTCACCAGCCCGGATGGGATTTGGGAACCAAGCTCAGAGTTTGGGAAAAAGCCCCTCTTGTTCTCCCTCTCCAGGACTCCCAAGAGAGACACTTGTAAATAAAATGAATGAACTCAACTTTTAAAAAGTTTTAATTAGGGCGGGCGCAGTGGCTCACGCCTGTAATCCCAGCACTTTGGGAGGCAGAGGAGGGTGGATTGCCTGAGGTCAGGAGTTCGAGACCAGCCTGGCCAACATGGTGAAACTTCGTCTCTACTAAAAATACAAAAATTGGCCGGGTGTGGTGGCGTGCGCCTGTAATCCCAGCTACTTGGGAGGCTGAGGCAGGAGAATTGCTTGAACCCAGGAGGTAGAGGTTGCAGTGAGCTGAGGTTGCGCCATTGCACTCCAGCCTGAGTGACAAAGCGAGACTCCATCTCAAAAACAAACAAACAAACAAACAAAAAAACCCACCTTTTTTAGATTACAACTTGCCCAGTAATCACCATAATTACTTATCTCAGGCACTTGTTCAACTCTTCAGTCATGAAGCATCTCCTGATCACCTACCTTGTTGCTAGCACCAGGCGAGGCACAGTGAGCCGGAAAAACATGGACCCCACCCAAGGAGAACCACAAAACAAGGAACGGTCCAGAAGAAGAAACCCAGCACATCATTCACCATTTTAAAATGTAAAAAATAGTGACTCTTTGTTACCATTTATTGAGTGCTTACTGTATACAAGATCGGATGCTTTGTGGTTTTTGTTGTTTGTTTTTGGTTTTTGAGACAGAGTCTTACTCTGTCGCCCAGGTTGGAGTGCAGTGGCACGATCTCAGCTCAATGCAACCTCCGCCTCTAGGATTTGAGCAATTTTCCTGCCTCAGCCCCCCGAGTAGCTGGAATTACAGGCACACGCCACCATGCCTGGCTAATTTTTGTATTTTTAGTAGAGATGGGGTTTCCACTTGTCGGTCAGTCTGGTCTTAAACTCCTGACCTCAGGTGATCCGCCCTTCTTGGCCGCCCAAAGTGCTGGGATTACAGGCATGAGCCACCATGCCCAGCCTAAGATCCAATGCTTTGTACTGTAATTTCTTTGTTTCCTCTCATCTTTTATTAGATTGAATAAGATCGACAGATTTGTTCTGCTTCCCCCTTCTCCTCTCCTAATACAATTCACATTCAAGTTTCATCTCTTTATGAACATTGAGTAAAGGTAAAAAGGCTTGTTGCATTGGGGTAAGTGGAGTAGTGAGGGTTGTGTTATCTCTCTGCCCAAGCAACTGGTCCCAAGGGAGTCAGACTGCCTGCCTCAGTCTTGGGAAAGTTATTCTCTGTGCCCTGCTTTCCTCATCTGTATAATGGGTATATTTATAATCTCAACAGTTTCATATGGTTGTTTTGTGGGTCTAATGAGATATCATGAAGGTTTAGCATGGGGCCAGGGACATAATAACTACTCAATAAATATCAGTGATTGATGTACAAGTTGCTTTCCATCACAGTAGAGGACCAGAAACCAAAATCCGTGGGTAGCAAGCTGAGCTGTGATTACTTTCAAGGCTTTCCCAATTACACAAACTGAAACAGACTTAACTTTATTTGTTCCACAATCAATTATTGGGAGCCTCTTGGGTGCCAGGCACAATGCTTGGCTTCTGGGCTTCTGAGTTAAAGGTGCAGACTCTGTCCTCAGAGTGAGAAAGGTTTGTGTGTGTGTGTGTGTGTAGGGGGGGGTCTTCCCTGAAGATACAGCAATGGGAGAGGTTCTTGATCACATGCAGCCTGTCTGGAGGCAGGGGGCTGGAGAAATGTTTTGATGGGGTCCTTAGCTGACCCACCTCCCCTCCCACCTGTGCAGCCTCCCCTGCTGGGTACAGTTTGCCAGAGCCATCCATTTCCCTACTATAGACGCCCCGGCCAAATGCCAGGGAGTGAAAATCTCAATCAAGGCCACCGCACCAACCTGGTAATTCCTGGGAAGTCCCGGGTTGTATTGGCTCGTATCAGCTCCTCTTCCCCCCGCCAAACTTTGTCGTAGGACCTTTCTAGTCACTTTCCCACAGCATAGGCACTTGGAGGGCAGGGACCACATTGGCTCATCTTAATTCTGTGCCTGACTCATAGAGAGTGAGGGCCTGCTTTATGCCAGACACTGCTCAAGGTGCTGAGGACACAGGGGACTCAGAACAAAGTTCCTGTCTCCAAGAAGCTCCCATGCTAGAAGGGGCAGCCGGATAGGAAATATGGGAACAAAGGAGGAAGCAAAATCATTGTGGACACTCAAATAGGACAAAGTGGTAAAGAAAGGCTGGGAGCTACGTTATGGAGAAAGCCCCCCTGAGGAGGTGAGATAGGAGCAGAAACTCGAACAATGCCATTTGGTTTGCAGGAAGCAGCCTGCAAAGGCGACCTTCCAGGTGGAAGAAACAGCAGGTGCAGAGGCCCTGAGGTGGGGACAAGCTTGGTGTTTTCCAGGACAGCAAGAAGCTTGTGTGAACCAGGCAGAGAAGGAGAGAGGTGAGGCCCAGGGACAGGCGACGGCCAGATCTTGAAGGACCTTGGTGATCATGGGGGAAAGACTTGGATTTTATTTTAGGGGAAGCTCAGGAAATGCTAAATTGAAGAACACGACGGGGAAGAGCACCTGATTTCAGTCCCTGCGCGGGAAGTTTGGGTCGGGAGTGAAAAAAACAAGCGATGGAGGAACAAGGCGTGGAGACGTTTGGCTGCGATCAGAGGCTGCTGTCTGGGGTTGCCGCTCTCTCCTGGCCCCTTACTTTAATTTTTGGGGGGACAATGGGGGTGGTGGTTGAGAAACAAAAGAGCTTTCCCTTTTCATCCCCCACCTCCCGCAAATCCTCTTCCCTCCTCCCAGACTTGACTCTGTTTCCAGCCTTCCCTACCTGAGATGAGGTTCCTTTAGAGGAGGTGGAAAGGCTTCTTGGGAGGTGGGAACATTATGAAATATTTGAGAAAAAAATGGAGGGAGGAGTACAAATTTTAATAAAAGTTTGGTGGGTGGCTTGGCTGTTGGAGACGTTGAGAGAGGTGGGAAAGGGTGTGTGGGAGGGCATTGTAGTGGGAAAGGGGTAAGGGTGAGCCTGATAGTGGGAAGTGGGGTAGGCCTGATAGTGGGACAGAGAGACGAGTGAATTCTTCCCTAGCTCCTCAAGGGCAGGCTTTGTCTCATTCATTTCTTTCTCCCCAGCACTGGTGGAGATCTGCCCTTCCTCGGAGCTCAGCCATCCCTACCAAATGAATGAATGAGTGAAGGACTATTGTTGGAGGGGAAAAAAAGGACAGAGGAGAAGAAGGAATGGAGAGAGCATGGAAAGAAATGAGAAGTAAAGGGAGCACTGGATGTCCCAAGGAGCAATGACAATTACTGGCATTTATCGATCAACATCTTGGCCCAGGCCCTTTTCCTGCATTAACTCATTTTAGCCTCTCAACAATCCTAGGCAGTAGGTACTATTATTATCCCCATTTTACTGTGGGGGCAACTGAGGCACAGAAGGGTCAAATGCCTTCCTCAGGGTCACCCAGGTGGGGAGTGGTAGGGTCTGAACTCCAAGCCCAAGTTGCTAACCCCTTCTTTACACTGCCCCAGGAGTGGAATCAGCCCTGAGCCAAAAAGTTAGAAGAGCTACCTTGCCACTTCTCAGGTTACTGTCCCTCGCTGTGCCTCAGTTTCTCCTTCTGTAGGATGACAGGATTGGGCTTGAGATCTCTGGGGCTGTGCATCCTGCTGAGTCACCAGGCACAAGGGTCTTAGAGATGGTGGGTGAGCACCCAACTCCTGAAAGCTGAGAATGCCTTGGATGGTGGGGGTGGCAATGGAGAGTAACCAATCAGTGGTCTTTGAGGAATGTTAATTATCGATGTGTTGCTGCCTCCAGTTAATTATTGGGATAAGTGAGGGGGGGACAAAATGACCCCAAAAGGTGTGTCTAATGCCTAAATCTAGCCTTCCTGTGTGGACAGATCCAGAAGGGACCCCCAGGAAGTGAGGAGCTGGCTTTTCGAGGAGGTTTCTTCTCCAGTCCATCTAACACAAGCAAATATCACTGAGTATCTAAGGAGTGTGGGATGGCTCAGCCTCCTCTCCCAAATTTGTTGGCTTTATTAGGGCAGAGGGCAAATCCTGGCCTCCTCAGGGCCAGAGGGCCATCATGTCTCCAGTCTGTGTCCATACGCTTCTGGACAATTAACTTCCAGTTTAAGGCAGGACATGGAATGCATCCCAGAAGATGCTTGTCTTGGACAATCATCATACAGGGCTTTGGGTCATTTCTCTGGTCCTGAGAGACTTTCCTGACACCTTGCAGATTAGGCTCCAAAGACTACCAGCCTGCAACAATGTTTACCAGCCTGTGGCATTGCCTCTTAGTTTAATGCATTCTGTTGAGCAGGGCTTGAAGCTGTGGGTCATACTTTGAATTTATATTCATTTATTCCACCAATCATTGATCTATTTCATTTACTGTTACGGTCAGTTTCTCACCTATCTCATCATCTGGGTGTTTTCACCTTCTTTCATGCCTCTCAACATTTCCATCCCACCTTTATGCTAAAGGGAAAAGTAGCTCAGGCCTGGAATGAGGGGTGTGCTTGCTGAGAAAGGCAAGACGAGAGCTACAGGGCCCTAGCACTGAAGCTGACCACTAGGCTCAGCTGGTGTGGCCACTTGAAACCAATTGGGAAAAGGGAAAGCTGGGTATGGGAGAAAAGGGGGTTTCTTCAATAAAGTATGAAAGTGCCCCTCAAAAGACTCTTCCCCCATCATCTGGGGGCAGGGGGATTAGCTATCCCAAGACACTGTTTTGTTTTGTTTTGTTTTGTTTTGTCAGAGACTAGGTCTGGCTATGTTGCCCAAGCTGGTCTCGAACACCTGGGCTCAACGGATCCTCCTGCCTCGGCCTCCCTAAGTGCTGGGATTACAGGTGTGAACCACGACGCTGGCCCTCAAGACACTCTTTAACTTATTGCCTTGCTTTATTTTCTTCATGGATACTTTCACTCTCTGAAATAACATTATCCACTTGTTTTAATGTGTTAATCTGCCCCCCAGCCCCTCCATGTAAGGTTCATTCTGCACGGCCTATGTTGCTCACTTAAGACATATTTCTTGCACAGTAGATTGAATGAAAAACTCCCTTGCAAAGAATAAGTGCAAAGCAGATATCAAACAGTGAGAACATTTCGTTCCTTTGGGTTCCACAGTCTAACACTCTAACTTGCAAGAAAGAGCCAGTTCTTCTGCGGAAAGTGGGAACCAAACTCGGGCTCTCTCCAGATTCAGAACAGGTGGAAAGTAACGCCCCCCCTCCCATCATCCCTTCTCTCTTTTCCCCTAGCCTCAACTCAACTTAGTTAGGGGGTGTAGAAGCCTCTGGAGCTGCAAAAGGTGGCCGAGCGATCAGATGCTACTCCGCAGGCAGCGACTCGCCGCACGCGCACGCTGACCTCAGCCCGGGCGGTGGGTGGGAAGGATCCGGGAGGGGCAGGTCTGGGGGTGTGAGGGTGGAGCGGAGCCCGGCCCCGAGATCCGGCCCGGGTTTTGCATGCCACCCAGTCGCCCGCCCGGCCGCGGAGAATTCCATAATCACAGCGGGCGAGAGCGGAGACTGGGAGCGAAAAATCCGGGATCCGGCAACTTTGGGCAGCGCATGCGCGCCCGCGGCGCTCCATCCCAAACACACACACATTTTTCCCCCGGACTTGGAAAGTCACCCAAAGCCGCCCCAAGTGCAGGTAAGAGACTCGGCGCTCCCTCTGCCGCGGCCCCCCCACGCCCCCCAGCTCCGCGGGCCTCCCGGGGCGCCTCCCCGTCGCTCCCCTTGTCCCGGTGCACCCCCCCCACCCCCGGGGCTGCCGCTTGCAGCAGGCAGCCGGCGAGCGAGCGAGCTAGAGAGCCAACCAGCCAGCCTGCGATCGGCGGCTGCCACCCAACTCCGGCCGTGCGGAGGCAGGGGGCACGGAGGGCTGGCACCCAGGCGCGGGGCGGCGCGTTGCCCGCCGTGGCCAGGGAAATGCCCGGCGCGCGGCTCCTGGGGAGGGGAGGGCTGCTCCTCCTGGGGGTCACTTACTCCAACTGAGGGGGCGGCGGGGTAGGGGAGAAGAGAGGGAGGTGCCAGGCGCGAGTGCAGGACTTTGCAAATAGGGTGGGGGCGCCCCCCACGCTGTGGGCTCCTGGGGGGGGGGCAGGTGCCCGCCAATACCGGGTAATCACTCCTTCTCCCTACACCCCCACCCCACCCCACCCCCCAGCAGCAGAGGGGTCGTGCGCTCTCCAGGGCGGAGAAGGAGGCAGGGGTGAGGGGCGCCTGGGGTGACTTTGCAAGACTTTGCCCATGGGAAGGGGTGGGTGGGGAACCTCTCCAGGAGGCTCTTGTGCCCGGATACCGGGTGTAGGTGCTGCCAGCAGAGGTAGGCAGTGTTCGCTTAGGTGCGGGGTGCCAAAGGGTATCCCCGATAGGAAATTGAAGGCAAGATATTTCTTAGATGGGGGGAGCGGCGCCCCCCTTTTCATCTGTGCCTGGGAAGTTTATCTTAAGTGCGCTGCTCCAGGCGCGGCAAGTGGCGTTCCTCACTCCCTTCCCCACCCCACCCCCTGCCTCCCAGAGTGAAGGGCTGGCAACACAGGGCACGGGGAACCGGGGCGCCGGCCCAGAGCCGCCCGGCTGTCGGCCGGAGCCCGCCTGGGTCCCGGGGAAAGTTCGGGCGAGTTGTTGCCGGCTGTTGTGTGC
This sequence comes from Theropithecus gelada, assembly GCF_003255815.1. Taxonomy (NCBI): domain Eukaryota; kingdom Metazoa; phylum Chordata; class Mammalia; order Primates; family Cercopithecidae; genus Theropithecus; species Theropithecus gelada. Next base: position 39,546,881 of record NC_037668.1, on the reverse strand, counting down.
GCCGGGAGAGAAGTTGCGCCCGGGGACTGGCGGGCTAGCAGCCTGGTGGAGCGGTGCGCTCCGGGGGGGCTTTGCGGCGTGGGAGAGGGTCGGGCGGGGTCTGTTCCCCCAGGGTGGGCTGAGGGTGACCTCGGGGCTCAACAACTGGGGAGAAGGAGCCCTGAATCCAAGGGCACAGGGCTGAAATAGGCACTCTGAAGGACAGAGAAAAAAGTAGTTTGTGGGGGCGCAGGGAACACCAAAGGGAGAGAGCCGGTTCCCCGGTCACTTGGGGTCCGGCTTAACCGCAAAGGAGAGCATGGTGACTGACGGAGGAGCGTCGGGGAGCGGGGCTTCAGGGGACGCGCGGGAATGGGGGATTGGGCCAGAGCGAGTCAGGGAGGTCCCGGGGCAGGGGGCCGATTCGTGCGCCCGGGGTGAGCCGGCCGGGCGGAGCGGCGGCCGGTTTATTTTTACTCGGTGGCATTTGCAGAATGTGCAGCTGATGGCCGTCGGCCGCCAGGAAGTTTTGCTTTCTGTTCTTTCTCTCTCTTTCCGAAGCCAGCACTGCCGGGAGCTAGCGGGCCGGGCAGCCGGGCCTGGAAGGGGAGGGGGCGGCCGCCGGGGTGGTGAGGTGCGGGCAGAGGCGCACTGGGGCCGCTGGCGGGGGCTGGCCTGGCGCGGGCGGGCGGGCGGTTGCTGGGCCGCTGCGGAGCGTTTGGGTGAATGTCTGTCCCCGGCGCTGGAAGCTCCTCCGCGAAGGGAACAGGTGTATGCGCCGTCAATCACGGCTGGAGGGACACTTTGGGGGCGTAGATTAAGATAATAATAATAGATTTTTCTCTAAGGGGTGGGCGCAGATTCTTCTTCTAAGTCATCCCCGACCCGGGTCCGGAGTTGGGGGAGGCTAGTGGAGCGCTGAGGGAGGCAGGGAGCGTCCTCTTCCTCCACACAAGTTCCTCTGCCCCAGCCTCAGCTTGGAAAGCCGGCTCTGGGCGCGGCGAGGACCTCCTTCCAGCCACGCTGGCTACGGTGTGGGTGCGGGTGCGTGCCCATCGGGAAAGCGGCAGTAGCGCCCCTCCTGGGTATGGAGCTCCCCCAAACCTGGATCACCGGGCCACGGGGCGGGGTGTGCGTTTATACCCGAGTGGAGTGTGGGGGCGCGGCCCTCACTGTGCGTGGTTGTCCCGCCGACACCCGGTACATTCAGGGGGTGGCGAGGGGGTAAAGGCCCAGCTGGGCAAAGTTAGTAAATTTAGGACGTCTCCGAGCTGGTACAGGCGCGCGATGAGAGCGCACGAGGGGACTGGAAAGCAGATCGCCGGATAATCTTGTTGTCCCCCCGCCCAACCCACGACGCGCGCGCGTATACACACACACACATACACACACGCACACACATACACACACGCACACACACGCGCACACACACACGTCGCCGTCCTAAAGGGAGCTGTCCCGGCTGAGCAGGAGCAGCTGCGCCGGGCATGGGGAGGGGGGTAGTTGGTCCCCGGGGGCTGCGCCGGGGCTGCGCTCCACGTGCCCGGAGGGGGCGCTGGGCCGTTCGGCGCCTGAGCGCGAAGCGCCGGGTTTGCGTCCTGGTGGCGATCAGGCGGTGCGTCCCGGGCGGGCGTCGCGACCCGCGCAATCTCCGGAGACCCGCGCCACCTCTCCCGACCCCCAGCCGCTTTTCCACTTCCCAAACTTCGGTTTTTAGGGTGTGCCCCTTGCAGGAGCTCTCGGACCCTCTCCAGGGCAGAGTGGAGAACTTCTCCTTTCCAGGCGGCAGCCACGGTCTCTGTCCCTAGAGTCCGGCGAATTGGAGAGATCGCCGCCCCCCCAGCCCCCTTCTTGTTAGCCACCTTAGAGGCGGTTAAGGAGAGTTTATGGTGAATATTGTTGAACTTCAGTAATCAGGTTTCCAGCGATCTTATGCCTCCTGTTTAATTTATTAGACTAGTTATTTATTCTGTTGATGATAATCTGTTGCTGGTTTCTATGGAGATGTTAAACTGATCTCTTTCAGAAATCAAACTCCATATGCACTAAAACGTTTAAAGGGGCAGTGCCTTCCTCTTTTATTCCCCTTGCCTTATTTGTTTGTTTTTTAGACTTTGCACCTTGCCGAGACTTGGAGTCTTGCTCTGAGTCTCGGCGTATTTTATTTCCTTCTTACGAAGGAGAGGAGCCCAGCCCGGGAGCCTTACGCTTTGTGGCAAGTACAGCTTATTATGGCTAGAAGAAAGCGAAGGCTTTGATCTCTAAGTTGCATCATCATTTAAAACAGATCATTTCACCACCACCCCCTTCCCCCCCATCATATAAGAGCAAAATTCTTTCAAGATCAAAGAGTCCAATCTTAAAAAAAAGCTATTGTTTAAAAAAAAAAGAAAGTCAGTTAAATATGAAACTCCCTTATATATCTGCTCCCCTTGTGTTTAAATAATTTTAATAAGAAAAACAAAACTTGTAGCTCAGCTAATTTTTTTCACACTTATTAATAGTTTATCTTGCCCCCCACCCCTTTTTAATTTAAGAGAAGTTCAAAGTTACATTTCTCTGCCTGTGGGGGTTGAGGTATATTTGCTTCTCTTTTAGATCCTGACCATCTGTTTTAGGAAAATTAGCCTCTGGGAAGAGGGGAAAAGGAGTTTTTAGTCAAACTTAACTGGAGTGCTTTATTTATTTATTTTTTGGGGAAAATTGTGACCCAAATATTTTAAAGTTCAATTTTGCCTGCTTTTTGGGAGGATATCAATAACCTCTGTCTGGTATGTGAGAAGACATCAACTTTTTCTCCTTTTCTCCTCTGCCCAGGTATTTTTCTGTAGATCTGTGACTGGTTGGGGCGGGGGGTGGGGAGGCGTTGCAGTGAATTAAGAAAGGAAGGCAGACAAAAATTATCTTGTTTTGTGACACTGAAAAATTGCAAACTGACTCTGACTCAGATATTTATCACGCTGACAGATATGATACAATGCGATTGCATTTCCTAATGATCCTTTGGGACTAAGTTGTAGGTAGAACCATTTAATGCATTTTTAATATTAAAGTAAGGCAGGGGTTCCATTTTCTTGGAGATAGGGGGAGTGGATGCCCTTCCATAGAGATGGTGCTTTCTGAATATACTGCTTTACTTTTTCAACTGGACACCCCCCCCAACCCCACCCCTTCACATTTCCATTTACTTTGTGTGTGTGTTGGAGGGGGGGGGCATGCACAGAGCATTTGGCTTTCATAAATAAATTTATATCTGGCCAGAAGGTCCAATGCTAAATAAGAGCACACTTAAAAACAAAAAAAAACAAAAAAAAACATGACTCCACCCCTGCTATAGGAAATAAAACAGGCAATACTTGAGTTTTTTTTTGTTTTTTTTTTTTCCTTCTGCCACCCTGGTTCTCTTTTATATTATTTTATATTGGAGGGGAGCAGGTAGAGTGGTTGTTGCTTCTCAGCTCAGAGGCGAGAGGAACCATTCCTATTATTTCCCTCTTTGCTATATTTTTGAAATTTGTTTGATTTGGATTGCAAACAGCACAGAGGCTTACGAGTAGAAAAGAGCACTGTGGCTTTAAACTCAGGAGTTTGCATATTCTCCTTGTATCTTTCCCCTTTGCTAATTATTGTGTTGTTTTCAGAGCAAATATGTCATATCCATGGCGACCGGGCAGGTTTATTGTCTTTCTGAAGCAATAGCTCACATAAGTAATTAATGACTTTCTTTTTTTTCCTCTGGCTTAGGTTAAACAGATCATTCAAGGAAAGTCATATCTCTCTCTTCTCTCTCCCTCTCTCTCTCTCCCTCTTTCTCTCTCTCTTTTTTTAGCCTAGTGACATAAGAACATGAGTAGAACAAGAAAATACTTTAACCAAGAAGTCAACAGCTTATTTTCCCCCATTTCTTTTCAAAGCTGAAGTGTCAGCTTTCAGACATATGAGGCTGTCATTCTCGCAGCCCTGAGCAGTGCAGTCCACGCCTGGGCTGGAAACCCACTGAAAGGTTGTGTAGCTTGGAAACAAGGGAGGTGTTCACATTGGGGGGAGGAACCTGGAGGAATTTGCTTTTGAGGTTGGGGGGAAGCACTCCAAAATGAGTATTTCTCCTGTATTTAGCAGAATTTAATTAAATTGTTTACAGGAAAGAATTAATGAGTTGGTAGTAATGTGTTCTCCCACCTCCCTTCTTTTTCCCAGTCTAGTTAATTGGAAAGACAAAGTTTTTCTTTTTGATTCACCTTCAGCTTCCGCTTTCTCCGACCTTTGTCTCAAGTGCTTTTTCCAGGAAAAGTAGCTTTTGGAATCCCCACTGGTTAATATTTCCAGAAGTATAGTGGGCTTTTTGTTTTTGTTTTGCTTTTCCCCTTAGACCTACAACTCAAAGCTGGTTTCTTCTTCTCAGGAATCAACAGCTCTGATGATTGACTAAGACTTGGATTTTTCAACTTTGATTTTTTTTTTCTTTTTTGATGGGAAGAGGGCCTTTTCGGATGTAAAATTATATAGACGGCACATCTCCTCTTCTGTATCTCGTGGCAGTATTAGGGAAGGTAGAAGCAATTTTTTTTTTCTTTTAAAAAATCACCTTTTATGATCTGCCCTTTACAAATGGACCTTTGCTGATAAGAATCCTCATGATGTCCCCCCTAAACTTTAGAATGTGCTAGATGTCCTACTAATGTTCTCCAGGGCTCGCTCGCCCCCTCTCATAGACATACATTAAGCACATTTATACGATCCTCTCCCCCTTTTTAAAATTTCATGCATAGCCAAGGTTTTTGTGTGTGTCCTTACAGGGGGGCAACGAGATAGGGAGTGAAGCGTTTATGTTGTACTCAGGCACAATCAAAAAGAATATTCCCCCACCATCTGAATGAAGTTCAAAAAGGCCACGGAATGAATCTTTAGGCTTTTGGCATTGCAAATAAAAATATAAAGAAGAGAGATTTATTTGGTATCTTGTTTCTGAAGAGGAGAAGAGAAGGCCGAGCCAGTCTGATGCTGAGACTCCAGCGGAGTTGTAATTGAGCCCGTAACCTCTTGATGTCTATATCAGAAAAACAGACATGAGCAGAGGGAACCGAAGAGAGGCAAACAAACCTGGTAGAGGAGAGGGAGCTCAGGGGGAGATTCGCAGAGAGAGGAGAGAGATTTAATTTATAGACATTTTAAAAACCGTAATTTCATTAGGATCTGTTCTTCCCTTTCTCTGAAGGGCAGCCCGGCAGACCGATAAGGCCGGCCCCGGTGCCCGGGATACGTGGCGTGGTTGGGAGGGTGCAGGCTGGAGGCATCATCGCCAGCGCCCCAGGTTGGTTTCTTTGCCCACTTTCTACTGGCTTTCTTATTTTGAAATTAAAAAGTCCCAGACGGCCAAAAGTCAGCCGTGGTTCTGGCTGCCTGATGATCTCTCCTCTGGGTGCCACGCCGCTCTGCGAGTGGGTCTGTCTCCTGCCTGGGCGGTGGCATCTGCATGGCTCCCTTCAGTTGCAGGGCTGCCTTGGGTGTCAGCAGCAGGAGGCCACTGGCGGAGGGGGGCACCCCCACCTCGGCCCCCCTCAAGTTCACCAAGTTAAGTTGCTGCGGCTCTGAGGCCACAGCTTGGGGGAAAAAAGCTAAAGCCTGTCGTAAATTCTGCAAAAATTAATCAAGCGTTTAAGAGCTGCACGTTAACAAGGTTTTGCAGGCAAGCTGGGCCCTTCTCCTGTTCCCCCTGTTCAAAGTCCGGCAGAGTGAGGGGTGGCCTGGACAGTGTGAAGGGAAGGGGGAGTTTTTTTTTTTTTTTTCCCTTAATTGGAATAATTGAGGACAACCAGGGAGAAGGAAGAAGAGGGATGGGTTTATTGAATGGAAATTCTCAAGTGCCCTTCTTCCATATTGTTGGAATTTTTTTCCCTTTTGGCCTGGATTTGTCCTATGTGTCTTTGGTGGAAAACACACGTAGAGAAAGAGAGTGAAGGTGGGGGGAGAGAGAGAGAGAGAGAGAGAGAGAGAGAGGATAGAGAGAGAGAGAGACAGGGACGCGTCGCTCCTTCGGAACTCATTATCATTCTTAATAAGTCTTAAGGAATAAGGAAGCGCATTGAGTGTAAATGCTGGGTAATCCTAACACTTCTCAAGGTGAGAGGAGTCTTGAGGACACAGAGAAAAGAGCCAGCAGAGGAGGGGGTGGCGGGGGGCAGAGGCCCTGGGGAAGTGGCAGGCCCAAGGTTTGGGAGGCTCAGCAGGAGGCCTGGAGGCTGGGATGGGGGGACCCCAAGATGTCCCAGGTGGAATGGGTTGTCTGAGATGACACATCTCAAAGATAGGGGGCCTTGCTCAGCGCAAGGAGCAGAGGTGACGGGAACAGCCCTGCCTTGGGTGGGGTGTGTGGGCAGGGACCACAGGGTTTTTGCTTTCTCCTGGGTGTCATGTCCGCAAACAGCTTGGCTCCTGTCCCCTGGCCTCAAGTCCCTGGAGAAGACCCAGGTAGGGGTAGGGTTAGAGAAAGCTTGTCCCACCCCAGGCTTCCCCTTGCTGTGCCCTTGGGCTCCCCCGAAGTGGCCGCTCTGGGAAGCAGGAGGGACAGAGTGGTGGCTAGAGCTCAGCTCTGGACACTAGGTGGCTAATAGGATCTGTGAGGTTCTCCAGAGCTGCAGCGGCTGCTGGCTTCCCCTCCGTCCCCGCTGGTGGGCTCCGCTGTGCGATGCCTCTGCTGGCTGGGCAGGCAGCCCTGGCGCACAGGAGGGAGGGCGCTGGCCCAGGGCATGGCACAGCTCCCGGGCCAGCCCTCCTAGTGACCAGCTTCCAGGCAAAGCGAGGATGAGGCCAGGGCAGCTCCCGGGTGAGGAGGCAGCGGTCAGGGACGCTTGCTGCCAGGACGACTGGAGTCCTGCCTGTGGTCTCCGCCCGCTCCATCCTTGGCCACCTGGGTGTGAGGCACTGCTGAGCCCGGGTTTTGGGGGGGTCTCTGGGCTGTGCTTCTTCCCTTCTTTTGAATCCATGTGCCCCCTTTGAGAATCCGCTTAATAAAAAAAATCTCATAAGCATAAATATTGCTTATACTTTGAGGGGTTTTGCAGATCTTATAAACCCAGTCTAAGGACTCTCTAGGGCCGCCTGCTCTGGTGGGCTTCTTTCCAATTCTCCAGGATGAGGCAGGGGGGCAGGAGAGAGGAGGCAAGATCGGTCCCCACCACCACTCCCCCCTGCCTGCCTCTGTACTGGGCGAGGAGAGTGCTGTCAAACTGTCACCCAGGGGACCCCATAGGTGGATGGGGGCTAGCACTCAGGTTGCTCTGTGAAGAACCCCACCTGCTCAGGTAGTGATGCCCCACGCTAGGCCAAAGGCAGCTCTCCTGGTTCCCCTATCCATGGTAATGGATACATCCCCTTAATGGCAGAGCTCTTGGGCATGCATAAGGGGATGTTCTGGATAAGAACATGCCCATATCCAGCTGATGATTCTAGGATGTTTGAGCAAGGGTCTTAGCCAAGGTCATGTTCCAACCTTGGATAGTTTGCTCTGTGGAGAGACATCTGCATGGAGAATAGCACGATTCAGGTTGGACTTATCACGGTGTAAAAAAAATTTTTTTTAAACTCTCTGTTTCTTTTGGAAAATAACTTCTGGGGAGCTTTTAAAGGGGATGCGTGGGAGTCAGAGGTGAAGGCTGGTGCCTGAGCCGTGGGAAGCCTGAGGGGAGAGCCCGGGGGGGATGGGTTAATGGCGGGTGGATTCTGCTTTTCTGTTGTTTAAGAGCAGTAATGGCCAAATTGCATGCCCTGCGTGTGCCTTGCTGATGAGATTTACCGAAAGGAAGCCTCGCTGCCTCTTTGCTGCTGGTCTCTGGGTGGGTGAGCGTGTGTGTGTGTGCGCGTGTGTGTGTGTGTGTGATCGTGCGCGTGTGTAAATGAGAAGGAGGGGTGGGGGAATGAGCTCTGCCAGGCTGGCACCCTTCCCCAGCACTAATTGCTGGCAGAGTACCCATGAGGGCTGTGCCAGCGTCTCCAGCTCCGCCCGCCCCCCTCGCCCCCGGGGAGCTCAGCTGTGCAGCTTGCTATGTGAGGGCCATTTCCGGGCCCACTCGTCCCCCACAGCTCCTTTGGGAACTTCGGGGAAATCTGATCCTTGGGGAGGCCATGGGTCGGGCCCTAGCATCTCTGGCTGGGGTTTAGGGGACAGGGTGAGACACGGGTGGCCCCGAGCTCCACTCAGGTCTAACTGTCCATTCCCCTACCCTTCTGCGAGCCCCACACTTAAGGTCTTGCGAGGCGTGGCCTGATAGGCTATGCGTCTGGGGACCCTGTTCTAGTTCTGGCTCTGCAGTAAATCACTGTGTGGCCTTAGGTGAGTCATTTTACCTTTATGGGCCTCAGTTTCCCCTCTTGTCAAATGGCCTCTGACCCTACCACCCTCAGAGCGTTGTCCTAATGGTTGGCTGGACTCTTAGCTATGAAAGTCCTTTGAAAGTAATTAAACGTAACGACGAATTCATCATGGTTGGCATCGCCAAGTGCAAGGTGTCCCCAAGGTCAGGGGAGCCAGTTTTTGTGTCATATGGTATCAGTCTCAAAGGGGACCCCTGTGGATTCCATTCCAGAAAGCCATGGACCTGGGCGTCGCGTGTGGTGCTGGGGTTACATTTTTGTGTCAGGTTGCAGGTTGGTTCTGTTATCATTGGGAACTTGGGGCTGAATTTGGGGGCTGCCTTTCTGGCAGAATGAGGGATCACATTCAGGTTATGGGGTGTGCTTTGCTGTTTTGTGCCTCTGGAGCCAACAGGTTCATTTGAGGAGCTGTATGTAGTGTAGATGGTGCATTCTGGAGCGAGTTAGCTGGGGATCAAAATCGTGTGACCCTCTGTCAGTGACTTAACTGGCCTGTGCCTCATCTGTGAAATGGGCATAGCAGTACCTACCTCGCGGGGCTGCTGTGAGAGTTACAGGAGCTAAGACATGTGAAATGTTAGGACCAAATGTCTGTGTGTGTTACAGACCCATGTGGGAGAGGACACAGAAGCACTTGCGGCTTATCAGGGATTGCCATGGAGAGGGGAACCGGGAGAGCTTGCTCTCTGTCTGTCTGGAGCTGGGCCCCTGTGCCACGTGCAGGATGACGTGGTATTGCATAGAAATTCTGCGTTTTGTCTTTTACCTCTCTGGCCTGCCTGGGGTCCTCCTGGCATTTTTGCTGCTGGGTCCGGAGGGGATGAGAATGAAGACTCTGCCCACAGGTGGAGTCAGTCCCTCAAGTGGGGCCGGGGCCATTGTTCTTTCTTTCCCACACTGGCCAGGCCAAGCGTTCCTGGAGCTTGGTGGGGTGAGGTGGGTCACGATGGGTGCTGTTTGGGACAGAAGGCCAAGGTGGGGTAGGGTGAGGGCAGATCCTGGAAACTGGCCCAAGGCGCCGGTGGCCTCTGCCTGTGTGAGCTGAATTCTGGGTGTTGGCGATCCCAGAGTCGTGCCCATGAGGGTGCCTTGCAGATGGAGGCTGTGTGGCGGGCAGAGGGAGCAGTGCGTGGGATCAGGAGCCAGGCTGAGCTGAAGGCGAACTATGTTTCCCCCACTTGGACAGATTCATTCATCGAATCCTTTGTTTCTGCATCTGTAAAATGGGACTTGGAATTCCCGCCACATGGACCATGAGGATTAGATGAGAGGATCCCAGCTGACATTTGCTGAGGTTCCACTTTGAGCTTTATTTCACGGAACGCACACAGCCAGTGAGCAGCACATAGCAGGGGCACAGGACGAGGATAAAGCAGCCAGCGTGGGCTGAGCCTCAGCTGGTCTTGGCCTGAACTAATCACGGAGGCTCGGGGCTTAGCCAAGGGGCAGAGGACCACGGTTGTCCCTTTAGCCCCTGACATGGATGGAGCTGAGGTTTCCCACCTGGCCCGGGGGTGAGTGCTGCCCTGGCCTGGGTGGAGGGCCAGGAGACAGGCAGGGCAGAGCCAGGAGAAGAGGCAGAGGTGGGGTGGAGGCAGTGACCTAAGGAAGCAAGGGCATGAGACCGTGAAGCAGGGGGCACTGGAGGGGCGAGGGGCACTTATGGAAGATGAGGTGTATGAAACTCCATCGGCCTCTCCCATTTCACTGCGCTATGCCAAAACACTCCGGTTCTTGTTTCACTATCTGAGATCTGGGAGCAGGTTAATTTCCATGACGAACTCCAGGCCACGTGCTTGGAGGATTTATCTAATTAAATGGATGCTTTTTTCTAAGAAAGAAATGAAGAAAGGGAGGGAGGGAAGGAAAGAGAAAGGAAAGGAAAGAAGGAAGAAAGGAAGGAAAAAGATGAGAAGGAAGGAAAGAAAGGAAGAGAAGGATAAGGAAAAGAGAAAGAAAGGGAAAGAATGAGAGGAAGGGAGGAAAAGAAGGAAAGAAGGAAGGGAGGGAGGAAGGAAGGAAGGAAGAAAAAGAAAGAGAGAGAGAAGGAAAGGAAGGAAGAGAGAGAGAAACAAAGAAAGGAAGGAAGGAAGGAAGAAAGAAAAAGAAAGAAAGGAAGGAAGGAAGGAAGAAAGAAAAAGAAAGAAAAGAAAGAAAGAAAGAAAGAAAGAAAGAAAGAAAGAAAGAAAGGAAGAAAGAAGGGAAGGAAGGAAGGAGGAAGGAAGGAAGGGAAAGAAAGGCAAGAAGGCAGGCAGGCAGAGAAGTTGGAGGCTGACTGGTAATTTTTGAAAGGCCATGAAGGAGTGGAGGAGAGGGCCTACCGACTGAGGTGGGGCTCCTCCTGGCAGGTCATGCTCCTGTCTTTAGATGCTTTATTTCCAAAATAGCTCTTAGGGCCGGGTGCAGTGGGTCACGCTTGTACTACCAGCACTTTGGGAGACCAAGGCGTGTGGATCACTTGAGGTCAGGAGTTCAAGACCAACCTGGCCAACATGGTGAAACCCCGTCTCTACTGAAAATACAAAAAAATTAGCCGGGTGTGGTGGTGGGCGCCTGTAGTCCCAGCTACTCAGGAGGCTGAGGTAGGAGAATTATTTGAACCCTGATGGCGGAGGTTGCAGTGAACTGAGATCATGCCACTGCACTTTAGCCTGGGCAACAGAGCGAGACTCGCTCTCAAAAAAAACAAAAAACAAAAAACAAAACAAAACAAAATAGCACTTGGGCTAGGAGGTAGGGAGATAGCTGGAGGGTGTGGGGTCCGTACCATCTCATACAGCAGCCATTAGCCCACATGGCAATTTAAATTACATTTAAAATTTGGTTCTTCCGTGAACGAGGCACATTTCAGCTGCCCCACAGCCACGTGCAGCTGGAGCTCCTGCGCTGGGCAGCTCAGACGGGTCATTTCAATCATCGTAGGAAGTTCTGTTGGAAGCTTCCCTCCGAGGGATGCTTCCCTCAAGCTGGGGTTAAATGGAGGAGCCCCCATGGAACAGTGATAGAGGTGGAGAGCGGGGACACACCCAGCTGTCGTGAGGGCTCCCAAGGCCAAGACCTCTGTGGTGCCAGGACATCATCTCTTTTGATTCTGCCACAGGTTTCCTCTCTCCCAGGGCAGGGCGAGATGGCCGGTCTAGAGTGAGGCAGAACGGGGTTTAAGCCCTTCTTTTCCCACTTAGGACCTTTGTGACCTTGGACCCAGGTCTTACCTCTCTGGTCCTGTGGAATTGGGCAGACAGTCAGCCGTGCTGCCTCGCTTGGTTCTTGTGATCATTAACGGAGGTGGCGCGGAAAGCACTTGGAAGTGTGAGGGCACAGGGTGAGCACTTGAAAAATGGGGACCACCATTGCTATCTTGATGATTATAATTGTAAATTTTTTTGTTTGTTTTTTGAGAAGGAGTCTTGCTTTTTCACCCAGGTTGGAGTGCAGTGGCACGATCTAGGCTTATTGCAACCTCCGCCTCCCAGGTTCAAGCAGTTCTCCTGCCTCAGCCTCCCGAGTAGCTGGGATTACAGGTGTGCGTCACCACGCCAGGCTAATTTTATATTTTTAGTAGAGACGGGGTTTCACCACGTTGGTCAGGCTGGTTTCGAACTCCCAAAGCACTAGCCCTCCCAAAGCACTAGGATTACAGGTGTGAGCCACCACAACCGGCCGATATTATTTTCATAAAGATTATTGAAGAGTGTTTGGGCCTGCAGAGTTCTTCAGGACACTCTCCCAGCAAATGTGGATTTATCTATAGTCGACCCTTTCCAGATTTAGTTTCAGTGACCCCCACCCCCCATATCCTTTCCTTTTGGAGACCTGATTTGGATTTCTTCTTTCCATCCCTCCTTTCTTTGGGCAAAAGGAAGACTTGGAACTGCCGTGGAATGAATTCTTCCAGGCCCTTCCTCTTGGGAGGTAGAGCCTCTGTCTCTCCCAACACATAGAAGTGTGCCCACGTGCACACGTACACACACGTACACACACATACACACACACGCACACACTTCTCCGCCGGCCTAGCCGTTAAAAATAAATAAGTCAAACCCAAAGTATTAAAGCAGGGTGAGCAGATGTGGCCCTGGCAGGGCTGACGGGTTGTCTGGAGGCGGGGGTGGCCAGTGGCCCCGGGAGGGCTGTGTGCGTTGATTCCCGGACATTGCCCAGCGCCCTGTGTGCTAATGTGAAGCTGAAAAGTCCCCTGCATTGTGCCGGCTCCTTTCCCCGTGAAAAGGCAATTGAGTCAGTGAGTTCCAAATGGATTGGAGCTGACAGTAAATGAGAATTTGGCAGTGGGTAGAAAACAAGCTTCCCCCACCCTCCACCCAACACACACTCCCTCATCCCTCCCTCAACTCCCAGTGCTTGTTTGGTTTTGAGAGGGATTTTGCAAAGAATTATGATTTCTTTTTGCACATATCAAACATTATCAGCAGGTGTTGTGCCCCAGCCTGCCCCCCTCCCAGGGATGGCCCAGCCCCCTCCCCCAGGTGACCAGGCCCACTCCCCTTGCCGCCTCGGTGGCTCTGCCAGCGATCCCGAACGAGTTAAGGGCTGAATCAACTCTAGACCCAGCTGTACATTTTACTCTGGGTTCCTGAATGAAGTGATGTGCTGTGCTCAGCACGATTGGAGACTGTCTGTCCCGGGTGACCCACCCGGCCCCCACCCTGCTGGGCTCCACCAGCTTTTATGGGACCTGCTGCTGGGTCCCAGGACCTTGTCCCTGGCAGCTGGGGAGCCGGTGGCTCATGCTGTGGGGGCTTTGTCTGGTGTCCTCCCCATGTCCAGCCTGCTCTTAGAGACCTATTTTAATTTTAAAAGAAAGAGTATACCATTTTAAGTTGGTCTTATCCCTGATTGGTAGGGAAGGCTTGCAGTGTTGAGGGTTCATGGATGCCAAGGGCCCTGCCGCCATCATTCTGCATTCCACAGTGTCCACACCAGTACATTAGTCAGTAGATACTTACTAGTACCAGGCCCTCTCGCCAATGGCCTCATGTCCCTAGACCTCCCCGCTTAATTATTCCCAGGAGCCGCAGGGAGGGAAACACAGCTTCTTTGCTGATACCCCTCCAGGCATGCTCCTCATTTGTGACGTAGCAACTCTTTAGCCTGACCAGCCTGTCTCCATAGAGGGGTAGCGTCTTTCCTATTCCTGTAGGGCAAGAGGCACGGAGATGCCCTTGTTTTGGCAGAATTACAAGCTGCTCCTAGGGGGTGTCTGTGCCCCCAGTGGCTAGGGAGGCCCCTCAGGGGCCTCTTTCTGGAAAAGGATGGTGGAATCTGCTTGTTTTGGGAGCTATGCTGGGAGGATAGTGGTAAAGTCCTCGGCTCAAATCCCTGGTCTCTCCTTATTGGGACTCTGACTTTGGAATATTGTGGGCTCTTCGGAGCCTCAGCTTTCTCACTTGTAAAAGAGGGTTCGCGAGAGCACCTATCCCATGGGGTTGCTGTGAGGATTAAATGAAATGACGCTGGAAAGGCACCTGGCACATGGTGACAAGGGGTAGCTATTGTTGCTACTAGTACTGTCTCTACTCCACCCTCCCCATCTGGCATCATGAAGGCAGTAAGGCAGAGGGCTCCCTGTGTTTGAGCTCCAGAGACCCCCAATGCCAGGCTGAAGCCGCAGCCCAGAGGCTGTGGCCACCACAAGTCTGTTGCAGCATGTTTGCCAATAGCAAGGCAAACGTGTCCGCCCAGTACAGAGCCCTCGAGGGAGCAGAGAAAGGCTTGCAGTGCCCAGGGCTGAGCTGTTAGACGTTCAGGTGGCAGTCCCTGGGCTGTGGCCTGGACTGCCTGCCTGGGGAGGAGCTGACTCCCAAGCACTGGTGCCATCTTGGTTCTCCTTGGCCTCTCCTCGCAGACAGGACTGTGGCCCTTGCCCTCCCCCGGGAACAGGTGGCCTTTGCAGCCTGGCACCTGTTCCCAGAGGGTGGCTGCCAAGAAGCCACAAACCCAGGGATCTCCCTGCGTGTACTCCGAGTCATTGCACGAGGCCTGTGTGCTGCCTGGAGGAGCTGGCCTGGGCCTGTGCTAGTGGAGAAGGTCGGAGGAGGAGCTTCTCTCCTCCAAGAGCCCCCTCCTCGCCCTTCAGGCGAGTCACAGGAGAGCAGGGGCCAGCATCCTGAGGTCTGTGTGCTGGGGGTTTGTTGGGGTGGGGCGAGGAGGGGAGGGGAGAGACGGGTGAAGGATGTGAATGAAGTTGGAGAGGGGGTGCAGGAGAAGGGTCTTGCCTCTGTCCTTAAGGGGCAGCAAGGAAGCTGAGTTGATTTTACATTTTCATTTTATTAAAAGAGAAAGGAAACAGACATTTACTGAGGGCCGACTGTGTGTCAGATGCTGCGCTGTGACTTTCTGTGGGATTGAAAGATACAAGGCAAGCAGTGGTTCAATTCCCATTGTACCTGGCAGGAAATGAGGCTCTGAGAGGTTCAGTCACTTGCCTGAGTTCACCCAGCTCGTTAATGGAGAGCTAGGGTTCCAACGCTGGTTGATCTGACTCTGAAATGCACGCTTTTCCCTATGCACTGGAAAAATAGAACCATATTTTAAACAGCTTTTGAAAATAGATCAAAGGGAAAAAAATGCACCCCTAACTTAACTATCATGAGACGACGTTGTTTAGTATCTGGTGTATTTCTGTCTAGTGTTTTTCCCCCGTTTGGTGACTGTATATATTTATTAAACATGTATTTTACATAACTATAATCATAAAAGAATATGGTTTTGGTTGAGACCTTGGACGAGGTAGGAGGGTCTCCTGAGTTGGGACCACCAGGGAGGGATTGATTCTTGGCAAAACGGAAACCTGGTTCTGGCTCCGAGCCATCTTTTCGGTAATGAGGTGCCTTAAACTGCACTGGAGAAGGCAGACTGGGTGAATGGAGAGGCAGGAGAGCCCCCAGTGTTCTCTCCTGGGTAGCTTTTGCTCAGTTAACTGGTAGAATTTTCCTTTTAACTCACTTCCTTCTTGCTTTTGACAAATGGGAATATTTGTGCCATTTTCCCGAATGACCTCCTCTCCTTGGGGTAATGAGAAAATGAAAGTCTTTGCTAAGTGCTTTGAGATATTCAGATATAAAAACGGAGAGCAGAGCGTTGTCATGGGCCTTCTGCTGCCAGGGCGCTTTATAAGGAGGAAGTGCAGTTTGTGTGGAGTGAAGGTCACCGTGAGGGTGAGGGCTCTTGCTGGAACCCGTGTCTCTCTGGGCACAAGGGCCAGGGCACTCGTGGCCTGGCTCGGGGTGGGCGGGGCGTTGGTGGAGCCTCTGCCCATCTTCCAGGTACACATTCCCAGGCCAGATCCCCAAGGGCCAGGTGATCGGGGTCACTCAGGCAAAGCCCCCACCTTGGCTGGAATCTTGCAGATAAATGATTCAATTCCGAGAGAGGTCTCCCCTTCTGACTTCATAGGATCTGCCCAGGAATATCACAACGGAATAAATAAGGTGTCACCTGTACAAATTATCATCCCAAGGATGGTTTCGAAACACGGAAAAATGTTTATTATATGAGTGAAAAAATATACCAAATGCCAAGTGCTGTAAATGCCGCGAGAGAAACTATATAAAAATCCAAATGCTTCTGTAGAAGGCTTGAAAGGTGATCCTCCAAAATGAAAATTATAGCGTAAGGGTGGTGGGACTACGGTGATTTGTTTTTTATTTCACAACATTTTATTTAAATTCCCCCCCCCTATGATTAAAAACCAACAAAGCCAACGTGTCAGCCCGGCAGGGAGCCCTGGCAAGGAGGAGGGGGCGGGGCAGCGCCAGGCGAGAGGGCGCCTGCACCCACGGCCCCCGCAGGGCGCTGAGCTCACCGGCTGTGCCAGCCACAGAAACCTATGAGATCTCGAGAAGCTGAGGCGTATCGGTGACTCAGCCTTCGTGTTGTGCTGTGCAACAATAGCTTTTGTCCTTTACCCAAAACCCTAGGCCAGTGTACTAAAAAAAAAAAAAAAATTATAAAATTATGAGATAGTTTGTACTTTCCTCACCAGCCGGTGCCAGCTTCGGGTGCTTTATTTATTCAAGGTGGGGAGGCAGGGAAGATGGGGTGGGGCTCGGGGGGAGACAGAAAGGAAAAGAAAAACAAGGTAAGACTCGGACAAGGCCCAAGAAATGTTTGAACCTCACCAACAAACTTTCTTTTGTTTCACCAGTGGGAAGGAAAAAATAAACGTGAACCAAAGAAAACTCCCTACGTTTAGCACGTGGAGGTGATTCCTTCGCTTCTTGCAGGGGTCTTGCCCTGTTGTTTACAGGCCAGGAGAGCTATTCGTGATGCCTACCTCTGGGGTAGGATGTGATGGGAGGTGGGATACAGGGTCCAGGGAGAAGGGGCTGCAGCCAGCGGCCAGGCTGGGAGCAGAGACCTCCAGGCAGATCCCTGATGTTCTGGGCAGTCACTCCCAACTGTCAACACCCTTTGCTTGCACTTCCACTGGGGTTAAAGAAGATTCTTCCCTCCCAGTGACCCAGAAGCCGCTCTCTGCCAGGGGGACTTGGAATTCCACGTGGATCAGGAGCAAGGACGCTTTTGCCTTGGAACAGTTTGGATGGGAGCTGTCTCCTCCTGGTGTCCACTGGAAGACATTTTAGGAATCAGATTCAGGAAGAAAGACCGGGAGAGGGGAGTTGGGAATGGGTGTGTGTGAGATCGTGTGTTGTTTTGTGTGTGTGAGATTGTGTTCGGGTGTAAATCGTTTTGCATGTGATTGTGTCTGAGATTATGTGAGTGACTGTGTTTGAGACTGTGATTGTGAGACTGCATGTGAGATTGTGTGATTCTGTATGAGATTGTATGAGGATGTGTGTGATTGTGTGTAAGATTGTGTGAGATTGTAAGAGTGATTGTGTATGAGATTGTTTTTGAGGTTGTGTGAGATGGAGTGTGAGATTGTGTGTGGCTGTGTGGGAGTGTGTGCTTGTGTGTGACATTTTGTGTGGGGTTGTGTGAGATTGTGAGATTTTTGTGGGAGATGCTGTGTGAGATTGTGTGATTGTGTGTGAGATTGTGATTGTGGTTGTGTGTGAGAGTGTCTGATTGTGTGTGAGATTGTAAGATAGTGTGAGATGGTGTGTGAGATTGTGCTTTGTGTGAGATTTTGTGTGAAACTGTGATTGTGAGATTGAGATGGTGTGTGACTATGAGATTGTGTTAGTGTGTGAGATTTTGTGTGAAATTGTATGATTATGTGTGAGATTGTATGAGTGAGTGTATATGAGACTGTGCGAGATTGTGTATGCGACTGTGTGTGAGATTGTATGTGGCTGTGATATAGTGTGAAATGGTGTGGAAGATTGTGTGTGCCTGTGTGTGAGATTTTGTGTGAAATTGTGTGATCGTGTGAGATCGTGAGTGATTGTATATGAGAGTGTGTGTGAGATTGTGTGTGGCTGTGAGATTGTGTGAGTGGCTGTATATAAGATTTGTGTGAGTTTATGTGGATTGTGTGAGTGGGTGTGTATGGGATTGTGTGTGATTATAATGTGGTATGTGGTTTTGCGTGTGATTTTGTATGAGATGGTGTGTGTGAGATTGTGTGTGAGATGGTGTGTGGTTGTGTGTGAAAAAGAGTGTAAGTGGTTGTGTATGAGATTGTGTTTGTGTGTGTGGTTGTGTTTTTGTGTGTTGCTTCTTTCCCCTTGGTTATAGTAGCCGGGCAGAGTAAAATTAACGGGGTCTTCCATCTGTTTTTCGCGTTTCGCTTGGTCCCCTGCCCCAGGCCTGCCCTCAGTGAGACTGTGCTGTGGCCGAATCCGGGGCTGAATGACGATTCTTCCTTCTGCATGAGATCAGAGGATTTTGTGGGAATGATGCGATGGTTTGACCAGTAAGAGAAAGGATGAAGGGTAAAGTCACAGAGGTCAGAGGTGGCCTGGCCCAGGACTCGGACGCCCCTCTCCATGGTCCTCACAGGGGTCCCAACCCTTTGGTCTTTGTCCTGTCCTCAGAAACAGATTCCCAGCTGAGCTTCTAAGGCTCAGGTGGGCTCAGAGGCACCTGCGTGATCGTTCCATCATCATGACCCTTCCTGTGAAGAAGGCAGCTCACAGGTTATTGTCCTGGTTTACAGGTGGGGAAACTGAGGCCCAGAGGGAGGTTGCTTGGCGCCGCAGGCCCTACAGCTAGTCAGTGACGGATCTGGAACTAGGACCCAGTCTTTGAGCCATTTGGAAACATGATCATCTTTCCCACCGGCTTAGGGTGAGGCTGGCCAGTTCCAGACGTGGAATGGTGCTTCCTCTGGCCAGTTCCAGACGTGGAATGGTGCTTACTCTAGTTGTGGGAAGTAAAGGGACCCTCCTGGGAGATCAGATGGTGGGGCTGTGTTTGAGGGTGACTGGTTTTAGGGACTGCCTCTGTTGAAGAAAGAGCACTGGATGGTGAGAAGGTGAGGTGCTTCTAGCCCCATCTCCATCACTGGCAGGCAGCCACCTCCCAAAATGAGCGAGAGGGCTGGCCCCCACGGAGCCGTCACCCCTTCCCACTTCAGGATGGCTGGAGCTTCTTGCCACTGTCTGGAGTCCGCAGCTGTGCCATGCAGCCAACCCTCTCCCACAACCTGTCAAACCAGAGATGCCAGTTTCCCCAGGACTCCCAGGAGCTCCCGCCCCCAGCTGGTACCAAGGAGAGCCTTTGCAGGCTCGGTGGGCAGTGCCCCCAACCCATGCCCCGTGCACCTGCTTATTGATCACTACGTGTCTGGATGTGTCTCGTGTCAGAGCCCTCTGGTGTGAACTTGCTGAGTACTGAGAGGCCGAGACATGAGACAATCACAAGCAGGGGAGAGAAGTGGGACCCTGTGACAAGAGGCAGCTGTGGAGAAAGGGGCAGGCTCCATGCCCGGGGTGAGCGCCATCTGGGCAAGAGGCCTGGCTTCCAGCTGTGGGGGCTTGGGAAGGGCAGAGCCTGGGAGGGATGATTTTGAAGCCACTACTATGGAGATTAAGGGGATGAGAATGTAAATCTCAAGTAAAAAGGTAATTGAATGTAATAGCAAACACTGCTCGCTCTATGTTAATTTTAGCTCTTCCCCTGGATACAAGACGCTGTATTAGTGTTTTATTACCATTTTGTTTGCACTAATAAAATAGTAAAATTTATTTCAAGGAAGTTGAAGGATGGTTTTACAATGCAAATTTGAAGAAATTGGACTTTTCATTTATGCCTCTGCTATTTTAAACCCTGACGGGTGTAAATTAGCTACAGGGACCGAGCAGACCCCACTGATGGGGACTTGGGAGGCGGGAGCCCTGGCAGAGGTTCCAGACGAGCTCAGGGCAGAAAGCAGACAGTATCACACGGAGAGGCTGGAGCGGGAGGGTACTTGGGGGCCTGATTGGGTGGGACGGGGCGATGGTTGAGAGTGTGTCAGGCATGAACGAGTCTGGGTGTAGGAGGGCATGTCACACACAGAGCTGGCAGAGAGATACACATGGCCACAGACCTCAGGGCTTCATCTTTCCTCTTGGCCCTTTGGCCTCCTTCTTGTGCTGACATCGGGCCTCTGTTAACCTGGTGAACCCCTAAGGGTAACTGAGCAACCCTACGCTCTGTGCCTAGAGAGGGCGAGTGGACCAACTGCTCTGCTCCCGTTCACACCCGTCCCCTTGAAAGGGGCTGAAGATTGAAGAGATCATCGGAGCATGGAGGAGAGACCTTGAGCCAAAAAGGAACCAGGGAAAAAGACCTAGGCCAGAAACTAGCCCAGCTGAGGTCCCACCTTCTCCTTCTCCCTTCCAACCCAGGCATCCTGGAGAAACTGGGGCAGGACTTTCTCAATCCCCCGGCATGCCTTCATATTGAGCCCAATAGTCCCAGGTATTGTAGTGTCCATGAATCCAAAAGCTAGAGGACTGAATTTTTAAAAGGAAAAAAAAAAAAATCAATTCGTCTGAATCTGAGGGAACTGGATGATGGTTACAGGTAGGCGGAGAAGGGAACGAAAGGGGTGATAGGAGAGTTTCATTTTGAGTTTTGGGTGAAGAATTCAGGTTGGATCTTGTTTTATCCAAACCGGTTTGTTTATCTCTGAAAAATTATCGGCAGCAATGGCCCAAAGCGATGTACTGGGGGCCTGGCTTCCAAAGGGTAGGGAACCGAACAAGTGTTCGAATGTCTGGCGGAGTCTGCCGTGTGTACTGCCCAGGGTTTTCTGGCCGACTGCCTGGTGCGGGGGAAATGGTGAGCCGGTGTCACCAGTTTCCAGCCCCAACCCTAGGTCTGGTGAGGTTTTCTCGGTGTGTTCTGTCTCCCTTGTTTGGGTGTTGTGTGCGTGTTTCATGCAAAGATTCAAACTGTTGATTCTGGCAGGGCCAGAGTGGAGAGACTGGAGGAGTCTGGAAGAGAAGCTGGAATAGAGATGCTTGCAGGAGACACGTGGGGATTCATTCTCTTGTCTGTAAGACCATGGGAGCTCTGAGTGTCAGGACTGTGCTTGTGGGTTGCAGGGAACTTGGCACTGGGACAGAGGAGGGAGGGCTCAGGCTTCCAGCCTCTCCTGGTGGTTCCTCTAGGCCTATAGGGTCACATTTGGGGAAGAGAGGGGTCTGCGTTGACTCAGGCGGTTGGAGATACCCAAGGGTGAGGCCGGTCTCCAGTGGCGGAGCCAGCGCTCTGGGTGGTTATTAATGGAGCAAAAAAAATTCTCCATCTGGGTCTCCTGGCGATCCTTTTGGATCGGGGGACTGTGGGTGGGATTTCTTGGGATCACGGGGCTAAAAGAATGTGCAGAAGGCAAAGGACTCTAAACCCAGCTCCGAAACAGGCCAGGAACTCCTTCTTTTCCTCTGTAGACTACGCAGGAGGCCCTGGTGGTGGATTTTTTTCCAAATCCCTAATCTCAGGGACAGAGAGGGAGGCCCTGAACTTGGCCCCAGCCAAGGCCAGGGCAGATTTGACAGTGTGCTGCCGAAAGCAGTCAGAGTTGAGAACATTTAAAAGCAGCGCGTTGTTTAGGTTTCGAAATGGTTCCCGATTCTCCGAGAGTCAGGAGATGTACCGTGTGTACCCAAGGATTTAGCGACGGTGTCAGGTCGGGGGGTACACTCCGGGTGAATTTCCAACCAAAACTCTAATTACATCCCTAAGCAGACAGAAATGGGAAAAGAGGATTAGTGCAGCGCCCCTCGTGGGCCTGGTGGTGGAGGACCCCAGGAGCACCTAGCCTCCGTGCAGGCACCTGCCCACTCCCTCAGGTCCCACCTCCGTGCTGGGGTCTGAGCTAAGGAGGTTTGCCCCGCACCACCCCAGGAAGCTGCTAGGACCTTCAGACACTTCTTTATCTACTCGTCTGCTCTGAACTCTCCCCAACCCATCTCCGGAGAGGTGAGGCCCCTCTGAGCAGCGACAGGGCTGCTCCCACCCTGTGGCCTCTTCTCAACACATGTCAGCCCCAGCCCAGACTAGAAGGAAGCTCTATTTTGAGTGATTTGGCTTTCTTTTTGACATAGGATGTGTGTGTGTGAGCTGGGGACAGGGTAACTTGCAAGCACACACACAGACTGCTGTCGGGTCTGACCACAGCAGGCCCTGGAAGCCTTGTCCTGCTTGGCTTGGGGGAGCCTGTTGCCCGGTCCATGCGTGCCCCCAGCCAAGTATCCTGAGAAGCTAGAAGGCCAAGGCCTTCTGCCTGCAAGACTCTGACCCTTCCTGTCACCATGTTCAGCCCTCGGGGTGTCTGAGACCCCTGAGGATTTGGAACCCCCGCTCGCCCGTTTCCTTCCCGAGTCCCACTGTCCTGCACCTGTCAGCTGTCTCACTGACTGTCTGGCTTGGCTGCCACCCATCCGATCCCTCCCAGGCCAGCTCCACCCCCGCCCCCTCCCCCAGCCCACACTCCCTCCCTTCCTGTCTCTGCCCACGTCTGTCTCTACCTGCCCGTTGCCGGCACACCTGAAGATCCGAGGCTGCCTAACGGAGTGTGGGGATGGTTCAGGGTGTTTACCAGACAGCTGGGATAAGGTATTAAATCCTGCTGCTGTCTTCCCAGGGCCAGGTTCCTCAGATGGTTTTCCAAATCCCTAATCTCAGTGCCCACATCCCTGCCCAGCCTATGTTTGATGGGAGCTTTCCTTTCTGATTGAAGCTGTACCCAGCAGGATCTGTCGTGGGCTTGGGTCTGGGTTCCCACCGGTGCTCGATGACACGGGCATCCAGCCCCTTCCTCTCTGTGGTCCTTCCTTCCTCCCCTCCTTCCTTTCCTTGGGAATCTTAGTGAGTGGGGGCCAGGATTCTGACACCAGGTGTTCTAGAGCCTCCAGGAGTCCCCATCCTCCACCATGTGGTCATGAGGCCACCTGCTGTTATGGCAGGGGGAGGTCCCAGATTGGGCTTTAAGTCAGAAGGAGGGTACAGAGGTGGGAGGGAGCAGGCCAGGAGTTGCCCTTGCTGAGCCCACCTATACAGCTCTTCATGCTCAAAGTAAAAGTGACCAATGTGGGGTTCTGCCCTGGGAGAGAGTCTGTAAAGCAAACCTGTTCCTTTACAGTGTCTCTGCATTGGCCTAGGAGATGACAGCTTTAGGGAGGAGGCATGCGCCTGTCTGGCACTCAGGTGGACACCCTGCCCTCGTTCAACTGGCCAAGCTTCTGGGATCACAGGAGAGCCCGTGTGCTCCCCAGTGAACAGGAACTTGGAGACACCCAGTGGTATCCATTCTTCATGTGTGGCAGAGGCAGCTTCCCAGTGTCTTCCCTGTGGTAGAATATCCGGGGATGTGTCTACCCTTTCCAGGATGGCAGGACTAGGCCGAGAGCAGGGACACTCTGCTCCTAATCCTCAGCCCCCCACCAGAAACAAGGCTGAAAGAGGCCAATCTGCTTCTTCCCCTGAAGCCGGGAAGTTTCTGTGGGGGAAGGAGCAGAACTCTAGACCAATGGGGGCATGTGGCCAACGGTGGCGGCCTGGGTCTAGCCCTCTGGGGGTGCCTGGGACTGATGGACGTGTTCTTTCTCCCAGCGGCGATGTGGCCTGGGCAGACCCTTCTAATTTCAGTTTCTCTCTCCCTAGCTCCAGACTGCCTCTTCTTCCTCCCTCCCGTGCCCCTTCTCCTCCTTCTTCCAGGCAACCAGAGGTGTCTTAGGTTTCACAATAGCCCAAGCCTCCCTCTCTCTCCAGGTCTCCTCACCTTGTTCCTGCAGGCTCCCCCCGGGTGTCACGTGGCTCCACCCTCTCCCTGTTGCCTTGGCAGTCATTGCCACTCCTGGTTTGTCTCTGCCCTTTGCTGAGATCAGGGCACAGACAGGAGTGGGGAGGTCCCTGGGGGCCAGCCAAGAGGGGCTCGGCAGCAGCAAACTGGGCTGGGATGGGACAAGGGACAACAGCGGGCAACTTCATGCTGGGTCCTCAGCCGGCATCCTCACCATCAAGGCTTTGAAGCGGGTTCCAGGGGTAGTCCTGGGTACCAGCATCCCCAGTTTTATTTCAGGGATGTTCTTTTTCTCGTATGTGTTGGGCAAAGATCAAGAAGTGGAATAGAAAATAAGGGGACAGAGAAAATCTGGAGGGTGACGGTTGGGCTGGCGAGGAGGAGGAGGAGGAGGAGGAAAGAAGTGAAATTAATTCATTAGAAAAACTTGTTTACTGGCTTTGCTTAGGCGCCTCCATTTTAAAAGTCTACATTTACAATAAGTCGCTAATTAAAATACAAAATTAAGCAACAGCTATGTTTTTTTTTCCCTTACACTTTAATTGCATGATTTTTTGTGATGTAATTTCTGGAAACACCCAGCATACCTCACAGGGCTGATTGTTTGATAAACTAGAAGCACCTGAAACCAACCCCAAAAAATAAATATATAAATCCAAAGGAAACTGAAGGTAGATTGGAAATGACACAGAACTGCAGACAGAGGGCAAACAGAAATCTATAATCATAATAATAATAAAAAAAACTTCTAAGTAAGTACATTTATCCTGCCACCACCCCCCCCCCCACCTCCCCAACCTGCCTGAAACCAGAACAATCTGTGCCTCTCAGGGGAAAAACAAGCTGCCATAGAAGCCAAACCAAGTGGTGCGGTTGCTGCCTGTCCCGCACCCCCAGGTTGGTGCTATGGAGAAAAAGCAGGCGCAACTAGGAACTTTCCCTGCCTCCATTTCTAGCTGGGCTCAGTACTTGCTGGGGCTTCTGCCTTCATCACTGACCTTACAGCGGAACTGTCTTTGTCCCCCTTGTTCTGAACCTAGATGCAATCCCAGGAGGAGATGCTTGGGGGCACTGACTGCCCCTCCTGGGAAAAGCACGTCTCTCCTTGCGCGTGCCATGGCAGACAGCAGGACCCAGGCCTGGGTTGCTGGCCCAGTGTTCCTCGTTATCGTGAGAGCACTGGCTCTTCTGGAAGGGAGTGGAAAAGGGTGATCCGAGGTAAAAGAGGCGTGGGTTGACTTTGCAGATGGCCCCCTGGCCTGTTGCCTTCTTTAAGATGTAGACCTAGGTGATGATTGCAAAACTGCAGAGAAACCTGTCAGGAACTGACTGGGGGTGGGGCTGGGAGGAAGCTGGGTCCCACTGGTGGCCTGGCTGCAGGAAAATTGCAGGCCCAGCATCATCTGTGGGCTTGGGGCTCCTAGGTGGAGGGCATCTGGACAGTGGGAGCATGCAGGACAGAGGGGGCCTATGACCGCACTGCTGGCTCCTTTCACCACCCCGCAGCTAGGGGCCCAGTTGGCTGGCGCCCCAGCAACCCCTCGTACACTCTGCTCCTGGGAAAAAAGGAATTACCTCCTTTTAGGGCCTTTTAAAAAATCTATTTTTTCTCCTTGATTATAAGTTATGCTTGCGGTGCATTGAAAAATACAAAAAAGTATAAAGAAAATAATTTAGGCCAGGTTCAATGGCTCACACCTGTACTCCCAGCACTTTGGGAGGCTGAAGCAGACAGATCACTTGAGCTCAGGAGTTCAAGAAACTGCTGGGTGACATGGC
The DNA here is from genome assembly GCF_003255815.1 of Theropithecus gelada. Classification (NCBI taxonomy): domain Eukaryota; kingdom Metazoa; phylum Chordata; class Mammalia; order Primates; family Cercopithecidae; genus Theropithecus; species Theropithecus gelada. Next base: position 39,521,596 of record NC_037668.1, on the reverse strand, counting down.
GAAACCCCATCTCAACAAAAAATACAGAAATTAGGTGGGTGTGATGGTACACATCTGTAGTCCCAGCTACTTGGGAAGCTGAGGTAGGAGGATGACTTGAGCCCAGGAGGTGGAGGCTGCAGTGCGCAGAGATCGTGCCATCGCACTCCAGCCTGAGTGACAGAGCCAGGCCCTGTCTCAAAAAAAAAAAAAAAAAAAAAAAACAAAAAAAGAAAAGAAAAGAAAAGAGAAAAGAGAAGAGAGAGAAAAGAAAATAATTTAAAAATGTGTTTTGTGCGTTAGGGAGACAGAGATACCTGGTTGAAATCCCTGGTTTTGCCACCCAGCAGTATGACCTTGAGTAAGTTACTCAGTGTTTCCAAACCTCAGTTTCCTCATCTGTCAAGTGGGAATACTGAGAGCATAGATCTTTCAGGCTGGTCCTTGATTTAGCGTAATGATCCATATATAAAATACTTAGCACTGAGCCTGGCTCGTAGCACCCTTCAATATTATTTCTGGCCAGGTGTGGTAGCTCACTCCTGTAATCCCAGCACTTTGGGAGGCCAAGGTGGGCAGATCACCTGAGGTCAGGAGTTTGAGATCAGCCTGGCCAACATGGCGAAACTCCATCTCTACTAAAAATACAAAAATTAACTGTGTGTTGTGGCGTGTGCCTGTAATCCCAGCTACTCGGGAGGCTGAGGCAGGAGAATCGCTTGAACCCGGGAGGCAGAGGTTGCCGTGAGCCGAGACCACACAACTGCACTCTAGCCGGGGCAACAGAGCAAGACTCCATCTCCAAAAAAAAAAAATTAACTATTTCTCTTTCTGTTATTATCATTAATAATGACTATTCCCACTATCTCGGGATAATAGACATTTACATTTTTTACACTGGTGAGTTATCTATCTAAACCTGTGCTATCCAAGCCTCTAGCTTCTTTAAACTTTCATTCATTAAAGTAAAATTGGAAATTCAGTTCCTCAGTCACATTGTCCACGTCTGGTGCTCAGTAGCTGCATGTGGCCAGTGGCTGCTGTGTGGGACAGCATCCTCCAGCACACAGCCACTGGAGTGTTTTCACAGAACCATCTCCCACCTTTCTGAGTGTCTCTTAAGGGCTGCATAGTGGTCCATAGCGTGGCTGAATCACACTCTCTTACTGGCTTGAGTTTTCTTTTTTGAGACAGTCTTGCTCTGTCACCCAGGCTGGAGTGTAGTGACACAATCTCGGCTCACTGCAACCTGTGCCTCCTGGGTTCAAGTGATTCTCCTGCCTCAGTCTCCTGAGTAGCTGGGATTACAGGCGCCGCCACCACGCTGGGCTAATTTTTGTATTTTTAGAAGAGATGGGGTTTCACCATGTTGGACAGGCTGGTCTCGAACTCCTGGCCTCAAGTGATCCGCCGCCTCTGCCTCTCAAAGTGCTGGGATTACAAGCGTGTGCTACCACGCCTAGCTTGGCTTGAGTTGTCATTCCTGGGAAGTTGGTGCATCCTCTGGGCTCTGATTGGTCTCCAGGGGTTGCTGCCTCCTGACACCTGCCCTGTGGTGCTCTCTGATTGGTGCCTGGCAGTGAGAGATTCTGGGAGGAGCAAGCCCAGTCGGCTGATTGGCTGTCAGTGGTGATGCTAGGGCTCTGCCTCCCCTCCCTCACAATGGGCTCTGGCTGGGCAGGAGGGGCCACTCCCCCCAGGACTCCAGTGCCTGCCCCCCAGGATGCCTCCTTCTCACCCTTCACCCCAGAAGGCTGGAGTCCAGGGAGAGGAGGGCCTTGGTTGAGGGAGTAAAAATGAACAATAGGCCAGGTGCAGTGGCTCATGTCTCTAATCCCAGCACTTTGGGAGGCTGAGCCCGTCAGATCACTTGAGGTCAGGAGTTCGAGACCAGCCTGGCCAGCGTGGTGAAACCCCATCTTTACTAAAAATACAAAAATTAGCTAGGCATGGTGGTGCACACCTGTAATCCCAGCTACTTAGGAGGCTAAGGCAGGAGAATTTCTTGAAACCAGCAGACGGAGGCTGCCGTGAGCCAAGATTGCACCCCTGCACTGCAACCTGGGTGACAGAGTGAGACTCTGTCTCAAAAACAAACAAACAAATGAACAATAATGACCCACCCTGCCCTGAGCAGAGGGTCCAAGATAAAACCCGGAGGCCCCTCGGGGAGCCCCCCGAGATCAGGGTGGCCTGCCTCATGGGAGGCACCATGGTGGAGGCTGGCCTGGCTCCCTGAATCCTGGGCAGGCCTCCCGCTCCTTGTGAGGGTCTTTCAGCTCCCGGAAGGCTCCTGATTCAGTCAAGACACTAGTGAGGTTCTAGGGTGGGGTCTGGGGTCCCAGGTCTGGGGGCTGCTCCAGGAAGACCTTGCAATGGTGGGTGACCCTCCTGTGACTAGGTTGGAGTGGCCATCGGGGGCTGGGGTGATGCCGGGGTCGTGGCCCTCCTCGTGGGCCGAGGGCTGTGGGCAAGGCCAGCGGGAGAAGTGATCCCCGGGGCAGTGGGCAAGACAGAGACAGGGAGCTGCAACCGGACCTGCTGATGTGGCCCTTTCTGCTCGCAGCGGTTCATAAAATATGGCTCAGATTTTCATTACGGGCTCTATCGATTATCTTCTGGGATGGATGAATTATAGAGAACATTAAATTTTTTTTAAAAAAGCAAGTGAGAGAGGAAATATCTGAATGACTTTGGGTGGTCGATGGCAGAAAGGGCTGAGCCACCAAGCTTGGTCTCCAAGCAGGTGTGGACCAAACGTCTCGGGGCAGGCAGCCACTGACTTCTCCGGCCCTCTGCTTCCCGGCCTCCCTGGGCCTGGCTTTGCAATAGGGGAGGCCTGTGCTCCCATTGCCCCACCCTGTCCCCTCCAGGGATCTGCCTAGGATCTGGGAAGGCGGAAAATCAGGTTGTTTACAGGGCTGTGACCTGGAAATAGGACCTGTCCCAGGCTTTGGGCCTCCATTGCTGGGAGATGGGGCCCCAGCTCTGCTGTCTGCCCTCCAGGGACTTCCTGATTCTGGAGATGCCTGCCTGGGTAAAGGGAAGAGTCAGAGGACATCACTGATCTCCTGGAGCCGGGACTGGGGTGGGAACTCATGAGGAATGTGGACGCCCGGGCCCCATCTTTTCCCCGCTCCTCGTTCCTTCCGTCAGCAATCACAGGCGTGGAGGATATCTGTTTGCCTTCTTTTTTTTTTTTGTGGCGGAGTCTCGCTCTGTCGCCCAGGCTGGAGTGCAGTGGCCAGATCTCAGCTCACTGCAAGCTCCGCCTCCTGGGTTTACGCCATTCTCCTGCCTCAGCCTCCCGAGTAGCTGGGACTACAGGCGCCCGCCACCTCGCCCGGCTAGTTTTTTGTATTTTTTTAGTAGAGACGGGGTTTCACCCTGTTAGCCAGGATGGTCTCGATCTCCCGACCTCGTGATCCGCCCGTCTCGGCCTCCCAAAGTGCTGGGATTACAGGCTTGAGCCACCGCGCCCGGCCCTGTTTGCCTTCTTAAGTTTGGGAAGAGCGAGTCTAGGTCCCACCACTCTGCCTCTAAGGCCAGTCCAGAAAGAGAAGCTCCCAAAAACCCTTCCCTCCCTTGCTTTCTCCCCACCCACCTTGCTAAGCTGTGTCGTGCTGAGGTGTCGGGCAGCCGGGGTTAACTCGTGTACCAGTGTGTGACCTTGGCTGGGTCACATCCCTCTCTGGGTCCCAGTTCTTCAATCCTCCACTGTCCGGTTGAGAGAATCACCTACTTCACTGCAGGTTATAGATATTAATTTGCGATGGGTATAGGCATTAATATATTAAAATCCTGAGCACACAATGCTTAATAAACATGAACTATTAACATTTTCCTCTTCTACTCTGGCAGGGTCTAGAAACCTTTCTTTCTCTTTGTTGAGGCTTTGTGATTGATTTAGCAAATGCTCGACAGCACCTACTTTGTGGTGCTGTGAAGTACCTACTCACTCCCCGGGTCTTACCACTGGCTGCACCTTCCCCCACCTTTCATCCCAGCCAGAAACACCTGAGGCTTTGGTTGTGATGTCTGAGCCCTGTCTGTTGGCTCTAGGGGACTTAACTTGGTCGAGGGTACTTTCCTCAGCATGTTACACATAAGAAGCCATTTAATCCTCATGACGGTAGGCAGAGGAACTATCATCATCCCCATTTTACTGATGGAGAAACTGAGGCACAGAAAGGTTAAAGTCGTTAGCCCAGAGCCACACAGCTTGTGAGTGGCAGAGCCTGGATTCCCACCTGAGCAGTCTGGCTCCACTGTGTGTGTGCTTAACCATGGTGGCAAGTTGCCCAGTGATCTGGCAGAGTGGCATATATGTGTGTGTGTGTGTGCATGCTCCTGTGTGTGTGCATGTGTGCACACGCTGAACGTGTGTTTTGTGACTGACTCCACTTTCTGACCCTCCGCACGGTATTTGGCTCCTACAGACAGATTATCAGTGGCCCCTGCATTTTCTGGGGCCCTGTTCTAAGTGGAGCGTGTCTCCCCATCCCCCACACATCCCCTCACCCAAGCTTCACCTAGGCTGCTGTGAAAAGGTGGTGGTTTCCATGGATATCCGTCTCCCTCTGGCGACACGCCCTTTTTTGTATAACTCTGTTCCCTGGAGTTGATTGTTTTTGGCACACAGCTCTGTAAACTCATCCAACAATTAAAGGGGGGAGGGGTGGAACAGAAAGGAGACAGATAGTAACCGTGGAGTGAGTGATATGGAGGAAGGGCCTCTGGGGCACGGGTCCCCTCCCTGTCCCCTGCCGGCAGCAGGACAGTGGACAGTACCTTAAGTGCGGAAAGGCCGTACAAACACCTGGCTGGGAGTTCTGAGCATGAAGAGCCCTCTGCACTTGAGCTGCGTTCTTGCCCCATCTCTCTCTCCCTCAGAAATCTAAAGGGTCCCATGTTCAGGTCCAATGAGGCCGTCGCCAGAAGCCACCTGAAGCCGTGAGATGCCAGCCTGGACCGATTTGCATGTTGGCCTTCCTTGTTTTGGCTCATTGTGTGTGTCTGCCCTGTTTGTGTACCGTCGAATACCTGCCGCGTTGGGCGTACCCGTCGTGGGCCGTGTGAGATCACAGATGAAAAATGCAGCGAAAAACACTTTCGTGCCGCAACACATCATGGAGGATTTTTGTATTAAGATGTGGATTTTTTTATTGTTTTTTTTTTTTTCCCCCTTTTCCATACAGCCCTGGAGTTGGGCAATGTGCGCGTCTGTGTTTTTGTTTTCACTCGGGTGGTTTATGAAATCTGCTCATTAGCGCTCTGTCCTCTCCCCACCCCGCTGATCTTCCACCACATACGCTCTCGGATAGAAATCATTCCCTACCACTTCCCAGTGTCTTCCCTCCTTTGGGGAGATGATGGGCACCTCCCCGTACCCACATGCCCCCAGGTGAAAATCAGGGGGTTCTCTGGCCCTGCTTCCCAATCGCGCGTCTCCGTGGCAGACGTTCACTGTGCGGGGAGCTTCCGATGGAGGGCAGGCAGCAGAAATCTCTGACCCATGCCCCCAAAGATAAAGCCCTTTTGCTTTCCCCTTATCTGGAGAGAAGAAACGGAAGTTGTCCTGTCTCAGCAGGACCTCCTGACTTAGCATGGAGGTGCTTTCCTTGTCCCCATCCTGTCGGATGACAGGTTGCAATGAGTATGACCACAGCCCAGACCCCATTTGGAAGATGTGTTCAGGGCTTCCTCCTGCTCGCCGAGTGTTACCACAGGCCTCGCTTTCCCCCCTTTTCAGCCTGGCCAGAAGCACCCGAGCCTTTCATTGTGATGTGTGAGCGCTGCCTGGTGGCTCTGGGGGACTTGGTCCAGACCTGTTTTGAGGCCAGGAGAACTGAGATTCTGGAGGGGCAGTGGCATCAGTTGTGGGTGGCTGCTGAGATCACAGGGAGGGGAGGAGGATGACCTTTTAAGTGAGTTGGGCCTTGGAGCCTGTCAGCCCAGGCCTGGCTTTGGCACCTGTGCACGGTATGATCTTCGGCAAGTCACTTCGTGTCTCCATGCCTGCCCTCCCTAATCTATCCACGGGGACCATAACCATTTCTGCCTTTGTGTTGTAAAGATTTGGCCAGATCATGCGCGTAGGGCACTTGGCACAGCGCTTGGCAGATAGAAGGCATCTGATTGGTTCATACCAAGAGTTCTCACTTCGGCCTATAGGCAGGGGGCAGAGGCCACTCATCAGTGTGCCCTGCCCTTACTCCCAGCCTGCCGCCTGGCACACAGTAGGCACATGGTTCATTCTTATTGGAATTGGTTGGAGGGGATCAAGTAACTAAGGGGCTCCCTTGAACCTGAGAGCTGTTAATTCACAGGGCTAATGGAGGAGGGGGAGAGAGCAAGGCACAGGTTGAGGCTTGGGGAGAGCTAAACAGAATGGGCACGAAAAGAGCCAACAGGGTTGGGTGCGGTGGCTCACACCTGTAATCCCAGCACTTTGGAAGGCTGAGGCAGGTCGATCACCTGAGGTCAGGAGTTTGAGACCAGTCTGGCTAATCTGGTAAAACACTGTCTCTACTAAAAATACAAAAATTAGCTGGGTGCAGTGGCACTTGCCTATAGTCCCAGCCACTTGAGAGGCTGAGGCAGGAGAATTGCTTGAACCCAGGAGGTGGAGGTTGCAGTGAGCCAAGATTGCACCACTGCACTCCAGCCTGAGTGACTGAGCGAGACTCCATCTCAAAAAAGAAAACAGCAAGTGGAGCGTTCGGTTGGAGAAGAGGGACCAAGCTGCGCGGGGCTCATCTGACTCTGACATGAGGTCAGGGACTAGTTCAGTTCCACCAACACCTTCGCTGCCCACGGTCGCCCAGCTGTTGTGCTAAATGCTGGAGACACGCAGATCATTAAGATCTGCTCTCTGCCCTTGAGGAGTTAAAAGTCCAATGGTGGAGACAGACTTGTGAACAAATTACTTTAGTCCAGTGTGGATGTAAATGCTGTGGTGGAGGATGTAGGAGCAGCAGAGTTGGGGCGTGTGGGGCCACCCGGGGTAGATTCCAGAAGGTTACCTTGAAGAGACTTGGAAGAAGAGGGTGGTGGTGATTCTAGGCATGTCTAGAGTGCTTGTTAACACCCTTTCACACCCCTTGTCCATCCTTCGCGCAGCCTGCGAGGTAGGAGGGAAGACTGAGGCATCGTCTCTGTTTGGCTGGTGAGGAGAATGAACCTAGGGAGATTAGCAGGCTTGTCTAAGGGCCCGTGGAGGTTTCAGGGGGGCACAACTGGGACTCGGACCCATGTCTCCTGGTTCTCAGCCCATTGTGAGTTCTGTAAGCGCACTCACTCAGCTTCTCACCTCTTCACTCTGGAGCCGCTGGTCAGAGAGACCCGGCCTCTGCACTCTGCACTTTCTGACCGGGATCCATGGCCCCCGGGGCCTGGGCTGTGGGAGAGCCTCAGTTCATGGAAGGCCGCGGGGCCTGTGCCCTGGTTTGGTAAGTGGGTCAGGCCACTTGGTTGGGGACAGTCTTGGAGCAAGGCCACGCCCTGGCAGGGTTGGAGGATGGCAGGAATGGGGAAGACTGTGGGGGAGAAGGAGGAGGAGGCCTGGCCACACCCTTTATTCAGTTGTTCTTGCTGCCAAAGCTGAGAAGCACCCTCTGCCCTGGGCAGGCCCCTCTCTCCGCTGGACGAAGCCCAACAAGGGTCCCACCAGGGCCTGGAACCCCCTTTCCTTCCGTAGCTGGAACCCCCTCTGAGCCAAGGACATGAAACACTGGGAGTGTTCACCGTTGGCCTGTGGTCAGACCCTGGTCTTGCCAGTGCCTTGCCTGGAGTTGGGGAGGTAGAAGTGTTTCCCTTGACCTTTTCTCTGGGGAATGTACATGTCCGTTTTACAAAGCTGGAAGAGGGGCGTGTTAGCCTCCTATGCAAGATGCTCGCTTTTAGGTGGGGTCGTTCCGATGGGATATTGGAGTCGAGACCCCCACAGATGGACGTCCTTGGAGTAGGAGTGTGGGTAGTCCAAGGCATGCCTTCTTCCAGCCCAGGGGGATTTTGTGGGTGGATGGGCTGCCCAGGGCTTTGGGGGATTCTGGACTAACAGGCAGGGGAGTTTCAGAGCCCAGAGGAGTGAGTCTCCCAGTGGCCCTGAAGTTTCCATTAAAGTGTTTTTTCCTCTTTTTTAAAGAAAAAAATATTCCCAAACTGGAAAACAAAGGAAATCCACTTCCCCCAAATCACACGAAACTCACATTAGGGGCCTGGCGGGAATCCATGGAAACCAGGAAACCCGCTGTTAACCCTGTGTGGCGCCGAGGGGTGGGATGAGAGCTGGGCTGATCCAAGCCTTGCACTGTAGATGCTGTCCACCCCGATGGCCTCCCCAAGGGAGCTGGTCTTGGTGGCATTGCCGCAGCCAAGGTGGGGCAGAGCTGATGCTGAAGCTGTCACCTTCCAAGAGCCACCTCCCCCTCGCGCTCAGATCCAACCTTGGGCAGCAGGAGGGGAGGGGTTCGTGCACTCCTGCGAGGCCTCCGGGGACTCCGAGGGCCGGGCCAAGTTGGAGAACCTGCAGGGCAGCTGCCCACACCATGCCACCCTGCGGAGGCAGGGCCCAGCCCTCTCACACGTTTCGGGAACGCAGAGCTGCTGTGGCTGCTGCGATCTTCCCGCAAAGGGGGAAGGAAAGGGCCAGGATTTCAGTGGCAATCTTCCTGGTGCCAGCTCTGCAGGCAGGGTGGACAGGAGAGCAGGCCGAGCACCCCCTCTGGGTTGTCTGCACCCCATCCTCACATCCACGAGGCCGGGCTTCCAAGACTGGGAGGTTGTACGCTGATATCGGGTTGTGTGTTTGTGTTTGCACGCACATGAGCTCCTTTTTTCTAAAAATGCTGAAAATATTTACAGGTTTGAAGTTGAAACGCAAACAGGAAAAGCCCTTTAAAAAGTGAGTGTAGTGGATATTCAAAACAGGAATCACCATAGAAACACCACAATATTTGTTTAAATTGACACAAAGTTGCCGGTAGCAGGGCACCAACTTTCTTTGGCTACTTTTTTTTGTCCCAACACCTATCGCAACTGAATCTCAGCAACCCGCTTTCAGGGTATGGGCCCACACCCTCTTTTCTTTTTATGAAATTGAGTCGCACAGTACCAGAATGGAAGCGGGGAAGGAAAGCCAGAAGAAACTAAATGCACCATCCTGGGTCGCTGCAGAGACACCTGTTGATTCCTTTTATAGAGACTCCCAGAAGGTCACCCAGGGGTCAGGGGAGCAGCTGGGAGCTGGCGCAGGGAAAGTCTGGAGGGGGCAGGCGCTGGGGAGCCCAGGGTTGGTTTGGTTGCATGGGTTTGATCTGTTTCCGGTATTGGCTTGATCCATTTTCAGGCCTGACCTTTCACCCTGGGTGCCCAGCCTTGGGTGTGATCCTTCTGTGTTACCCAGGGAGGCACCTGATTGGCCTAGTATTGTTTCTACCTGTTTGCTTATTTTATTAGGTACGACAACTGCGTAGCAATTGGCTAATAATTGTGCGAAGAGTGCATTGGTTGCAGAGTCAGGCATGGTATGCGCCATGGCAATGCCATCTGCTGATTGGCAGGAATAAGAATCTCTTACCTTGCTGGCTGGTTACCACACAAGATGTCGGAACCTTGCCCTCCATTGTACACCCCAAGTGTGGGGTGGGTTTGTGGGTGTCGGTTGTAGCCTAATCTTTTGTGTTTTCCTCTCTCGTTTTGGTAGGCAAACAGACCTTGCTGACTGAAGGCAAAGACTCCTCCATCCCACCCACCCTCCCAGCTGCCGAGGCCATTGACCCCTCCTTTACAAGGGGCTCCTGCAACTCCCCAGTGGCGTGTGTTGGAATGGACTTCGAACCCTGGCCTCTTGGGATGCAAAGGTAGCTGCTTCCAGTTCCCAAGATGCCACTAGGAAGTGTGGGGTGGCCAGTTTGGGGGTTGCTTCTTAGGATACAGACTGTGTAGGGCCTAGACTCACCTTTCCCAGTGGGTTCTGATCCCAATGGCGGTCGCTTACGCACTATCATTGAGAATGAAAAAAGTGTTGTGTGGAGAAGAAAGCCCCGGCCCGGGAGCACAGCACCTGCATTTGGGCCTTGGCTTTGTCATCGACTCAATACTTACCCTCTGGATCTTGGTGTCCCCCCCTGTGGAATAAAGAGGTTAGCATAACTGGCCTTTTAAGGATCTTCCCAGTGTTTCTATGGCATGACAATGAATTGTGCCAGCAGTGCCCTGGCTTTGCAGGCAAGGACCATTCTCTATCAGATGCCACTCCCAGATCTAAGCATTAGGTTGGAACTTCATCTTAGAAGGGCTGGACAGTAGTTCCAGCCTTTCTCCATCTCCGGAGGCTGCTCTGCTCTGAGCTCATGTGTGGTAGGAACTGGCCTGGGGATGATTTATCAGGCTCTCTTCAGTGGTCCTCCGGCCCAAATAGGACCCTTCATAGAGGAGAAGCTGTAGGTGCCTTTTGACCCAGGCTTGGAAATAGCCCTTTGCATAAGGCAGGTCACTCATGCCAGGGAGGGGTAGTCTGTGGAGCTGGTACTGTTGGATGTTTACCTGCAGGTATCAAACGTGGCAGTTCTTGGGGTGAGGGGTTGACACACAGTGGGTGACTCATTGCATGTTGGTCATTATTCGGTATTTTCTTGAGATCCCAAGGGAACGAGTCCAGAGGGATGGGGTGTTTGTGAAGTTCATGGGCAAGGTCTAGGGATGGAGGCGGAGCCTGAGAGCCTAGAGGATGTCTGGGGAGGGCAGGGCTGGGGGCTGCTGTTCCTGTGTGTGCCAACCTGGAGCCTGTGTCCCTGGCTCACCTGCCTGCACTCCTCCTCCTCATGGTCGCCCTGGGCAGGTGTGTCCTGCCCCTCCCTCTGGGGCTGGGCTCAGCAGCCCTGGACTTCGAACTTGCAGGGAGGAAGCGCTTGCAGAGATGGGTGCCTTGGTGCGCACTAGGATTTCGTAGGTCCTTGAAGCCGCAGACCTGCCTGAATCCAGGCCATGCCTCCTCGGGGAACTAGCTCTGGATACAGCCCAGAGATTTGCAAATCAGATGCAAAAGTGGCCTTGGGTCGCTGTGGTGGGGCAGCTGTGTGGCTGCGACTCTTCTTCCTGGTGTGCAGAATGTGATCATGCTCCTGCAGTTGGTCCATCATACTTAGGATGTGCTGCCGTTGTGCCCTGGATAGCACCGGAGCTGTTTAGACTGTCACCTGGAAAAGGCCGTGGGGGGAGTTTTGTGGCACTGAAGTCTTCTGGGTTTGCTCTGCCACCTTCCCAGGCTGTTCTTAACAGACTCTGCTTCCTCTGATGATCATGAATCTTGGGATGCAGGCCCAAATGTATCCAAGCCTCAGGGTGGTCTTGCCCGGCCCTGCCCCGTGCCCTGCCCATGAAGAGGCTGTGAGTGCCTGTGGAGCCCCTCCCCTCTGAGAGGGTAATGTTTGCCTCCTCTGTTCTCAGTGGCGGGCTTTTTGTTTTCTTCTTTGCCTGGGCAAAACACGCCCATTCACTTTTTCCTTTCTGAAGTTTCCACTCTCTGTTGACTCCCAGGGGTCATATGCCAGCTGGGATTTGTGCCTGGCATGGGGCATGGGTTCCACAGGTCCGGTGGGACACCTGCATCCTGGCATCGGCTGTCTTGGACTTGATAATGAAGCTTAGGAACTCCAAGGGCTCCAAGAGAGAATATCATGGCCAAGTCCCTTCTCACTTAGCCCTTTCCAGTGACCAGGCTGGACTCCAGGCGGGGGCCTTCTATGGCAGGAGTGATCCATGGTCTCAGAGCGGTCCTGCCTCACCAATGCAGACCAGGGGGCAAGCCTGTGTGCAGGTCTGATCTGCAGGCCTGGCCCTGTCTGGCTCAGATTCCCCCACCTCGGGCTCCTCTGCAAAAAAGCTGGTTGCATTTATCTAGCAGTTACAGAGGGTCTGGGGCCAGGCGCGGTGGCTCACGCCTGTAATCCCAGCACTTCGGGAGGCCAAGGCAGGCAGATCACTTGAGGTCAAGAGTTCAATACCAGCCTGGCCAATATGGCAAAACCCATCTCTACTAAAAATACAAAAATTAGCCGTATGATGGTGCATGCCTGTAATCCCAGCTACTTGGGAGGCTGAGGCAGGAGAATCACTTGAACCCTGAAGGTGGAGGTTGCAGTGAGCCAAGATTGCGCCCCTGCATTCCAGCCTGGGCAACGGAGCAAGACTGTCTCCAAAAAAAAAGAGAAGAGTGTCTGGGATCTGCCAGTCACTCGCCAGCAAACAGAGGTGACAAGACTGTCCCTGTTCTTATGGAGTCCGGTAGGGGAGGCAGCATGAAACAAACCCACAAAAACAAAAAAGGAAGATGCCAGCAGAGAATGGAAGTAGGAGGTGGTGATGGGAAGTGACTGCTTGGCACTCCTGGCAGGCTGCTAAGAGGTGGTTTCTCAAGGACGTGGTGACATTTAGCTGACATTGAAGGACAGGAAGTAGATAGATCAGTGAAGAGCAGGCAGAATATTCTAGAAAGAGAGAACAGCTAGCCTAACGGCCCTAAGGTAGGATGCCCTCAGTGCATTCAGTGACTGGAAGAAAAGGCCGAGTGACCAGGACGTGGATGGGGTGGGTGTCAAGAGGTGCAGGGCTTTGTATGCCTGGGGAGAAGTTGGCATTTTATGCTTAGGTGATAGGAAGCCACTGGAGGGTTTTGAGCAAGAGGTAAAGTGATGTGATGGTTTTTTGGTTTTTGGTTTTTTTTGAGATGGAATCTCACTCTGTCACCCAGGCTGGAGTGCAGTGGCGTAATCTCGGCTCACTGCAACCTCTGCCTCCTGGATTCAAGAGATTCTCCTGCCTCAGCCTCTCGAGTAGCTGAGATTATAGGTACATGCCACCACGCCTGGCTAATTTTTGTATTTTTAGTAGAGACAGGGTTTCACCATGTTGGCCAGGCTGGTCTCGAACTCCTAACCTCAAGTGATCCGCCCACCTCAGCCTCCCAAGGTGCTGGGATTACAGGTGTAAGCCACTGTGCCCAGCCAATGTTTGTTTTAAAAAGGTAGTTGGGGCTGCCAAGGGAAGAAACTGGGAGGCCAGAGGGGCAGCTGCTGCAGCCGATGGTGTGAGAGGATGGTGGCTGGGTGAGGAGGTGGACAGGCAGGGAAGGGGTCAGAGTCTGTGTGTGTGTAAAGGAAGAGTTAGCAGGACTCAATGGTGGATTCAATGGGGCAAGGAAAAGAGAGGGCCCCAGGATGACTCCAGCATTCTGTGCCCCCCGATTTGTGGCTCTGTGTCTTTTCCTCTCTCTCCTGCGCCCTGAACACGACAGTACCAAGAACGACCCACAGCTTTGAGAGGGTTAACGAGGGTTAACGTCTCATGCATTAGGGGAGAAGCGCCATCTTGGAACCATGCTGGCTGCTGAGAAAGGCTTGTTTGAGTGGATCGGGCTCCTTGTGGAGGGAACTGCTTCTCTCCAGCACTGTTTTCAGGAGTGAGGCTGGGACTGGGCCGGGACACACACTGTCCCTTCGGCCCTGGCTCTGCACTGAAGCCAGCTTTGTGTGTTTGCTCCCTGGGTTCTGTGCTGGGTCTCAGATTGGGTCTAAAGGTTGGCTGAGTTTCTCTCTCTGTGGCTTTGAATGTGATCTGTGGGCTCAGGGCTGAGCTTCCGCACACCTTTTTCCACGTGCCGAGTCATCTAGAGCCTCGTCGATGAGCTGTGAGGGCTGGCAGATGGGCTTGTCTGAGGCCCCCACATTTCCGTGGGGCCGGCTCAGCCTCCAGCCCCTGCTCATCGGCAGGGATCCTAACAGTGTTACCACACACAGAGGTGTGAATTGCCCCGGTATCCCGCTCGCCTGGAACCCAGGCCAGTCTCCCTTTTCCCAGTTCCTCTGACATGAGGCTCCACTCTCCTGGGTCCTGACACCATCTGTGAGGGCCAGGTTGGGGCGGGCATTCCCAGCATCGACGCTGTGATAGCAGTGATCTCCAGCTCCCCTGGACAGGCCCCTTGCCACCCTGAGCACTGCCCTGTAGCCCGGGAGCAAGCCAGAGGCCTGGTTGGCGAGCGTGACGCTGTCACAGCCGGCTGCCAGGCTCGCGTGAGCACTTGCCCTCGCTGGCAACGTATTCCCAGCCATATGGGCCAGCCCAGCCTTCCAGGAACACTCTGGAGACCTGACCTCCATGACCTCCATGGGGGTGACAGGAAGGGAGGGCCAGTGATGTCTTGCGGGGGCGAGGGTGGGGGGTGCATCGGGGATGTCCCAAGTGGGAAGCAATGTGTGGCACAGCAGCCGGGCCCTGTAAGGAGGCTCTGGAGGCCTGACCTCCAGAGGCGGTGACGGGAGAGAGCAGAAGTGCAGGCTGGCAGCAGCTTGCGGGGGTGGTGGGGCTGTCCCAGGCCTACAGCTGGTGCCTCTGCCTGGCTCCAAGGGGCGTGTCAGCCAGTCTTCCTGGGCGTGTCTGCTGGCCTCAGAACACTGGGCTGACCCTGGGGGAGGGTGTGTCCGGGTGGGAGGCGTGTGCATCTGTGCACGCGTGGGAGGTTTTTCTGCTTTCTGCCTCTATGGTCTGCACTAGATCCGTGACCTTCACTCCTAACTGGACTGGACAGTTCTCATGCCATCCTCCAGGGCTTTGATCTGATGTGAAGCTGGCAGCTCCACGGCCTGCAGCTGGGGTGGGGGATGCAGAGGGGCGGGAGCAAGAGGGTACCCCACCTCCCACCATGATTTGGTGCTCCAGAGGATGGGTAGACCCCAAGGTTGCCTCGGGCTGAGCAGAGATGTGGCTGGGAGTTGGTCTGGGAAGAGTTACTGATCTTCCTGATTTCTAATCTGGGCAAGCGTTCCACCTGGTGGTGCCGACACCCCAGCCTAGGCCTCCTTCCTCCGTTCTCCCCATGCCCCCTCCTTCGGAGCAGACGCAGGAAACCCCCGAGTCCCGCCATGCACGGGCCCCAGGGAAGAGGGATTGGGAAGGGCTGGGGGCACCTGCCCTGTCTGGAGCTACTCGGGGAACTTCTCGGCGGGTGACGCAGTTGCTCCAAAGGATGGGACGACCCATGGATTTGGGAGGGTTGATGCTGTGCAGTGGACGAGGGGAGAAGCGCCTCCACCCTGCCTCTGTCCCTGAGTGCCCAGAGTGAGAGAGGCTGGCATCGGAGAGGCGACTTCAGGTCTCACACATGGAGGAGTCCTGGAGTCCTGACTGCATCGTCTCCTCGTGTAGACCTTCAAGCTCCTCCTCTCCAGTCTCCTGCCAGGTTCCCCTATCTGCTTTTGTTCTGGAATCTACCCAGGGATAAGCCTGGTCCAGGTGAAGGCCCTTAGGCCCAGAGCTACCACCCTGAGGCATGAGGCAGCCAGTGATCCCCTTGCCGCCCACCTTCCCCAGGACCCCTGGATGCTGCCACGTTCCCACCCACACCACTGCCGCTTGCTCTCTACCCTTCAGGCCTGAGGGTTGCTACCCTTCCGCTCACCACCCAGGTTTTCTCTCTGGTCCGGATCCTTGGCTTTCCCCCAGAGCAGGGGCTTTTCTGAGCCTGGGTCTTGCTCTGGTAGCTGGGTTGGGACCCCCGTGGCCAACGGGATAAGAGGAGGAAAGGTGTAATTAAACACTGGTTTCTTCTCCAGAAATGCTAATCGGGAAAAGCAATTAAAAGCAACTTTTTTTCCCCTTAGTAATCTGTGTTAAGAGCTGGTAATGAAGTTTAGGGCCGTTGTGACTCAATATTTCAGCTTCACCGACTCAAGTCAAAACAATCCGAGCCCAGGAGTTTGCCAGCAGCTGAGCTGGGCCCGGGCAGCAGCTGTGAGTCCCACCCCGTGCTGCTCTCTGGGCAGAGAGAGGATCAGCCCCAGCTGTGGGGAGGGGGTCTGGTGACACAGAGATGGGTCCCCTGCGACATCCCTCAGAAGACCCTGGAAATGCATCGTAGTGAAAATGCTTAGGACAAGGGTTTGGGGAGCACCTGGTTTAGGGGGCAGGACTGAGGAAGCATGGGGTCCAGTAGGGTCAGGGGAGAGAAACTGGGTGCTTGAGGAGCCCAGTGGGTTGGGCCAGGGCTCAGCCTCGGAGGTTCAGAGCCGGAAGAGGTGGTGGTCCAAGTCCTGACCTGTCACCTCTGGCCATTCATTTTCCATTTCCATTCAGCGACAGTGCGGGTAGCCATTGCAGGTGCTGGAAATGAAGAGGAGGCCAACGTCCTGCCCTCGTGAGGTTTACATTCGGATAGAGGGAGCCAAATGATACAGGAGGAAAAGGAATAAAGGATGTACTGGATGGCGACGCGTGGGAAGGAGAAAACAAGAGCCGCTTTGCAGAACAGAATAGGGAGTGAGGGGCAGGTGGGTGGACGGCTTGTCATTTTAGATGTGGCTCCCAGGGAAGGGGTCACTGTGACGGTGACATTTGGGTGAAGACAGAAAGGAAGTGGGGGAGTGAGGCAACCTAATCAATATCTGTAGGAAGAGCGTTCCCACCAGGGGGAACGGCAGGTGTGAGATCCTGGAGGCATGTTGGAGAAGCAAGGAGGCCAGTGTGGCTGGAGCAGAGTGAGGGGCAGATGCCATTTGAGGTTGAGGGGGTCAGGGTGGGGGACCCTCAGATCCCACAGGACTTGCAGGCCATTGTGAGAACTCTGGCTTTTACCCAGAGTGAAATAAGAAGCTTTTTGAAGAGTTCTGAGTGCCATGATCTGATTAGGAACAAGCTCTTTATTAAAAAACAAGACCCACCTGTCACCAGCTCCGCCTCTCACAGGTCGCATATGTGCCCGGCTCTCCCTCCCTGAAGGCACTCTCTCGATGTTTCATGTGGGAGCGGGCAGGGGAGGCACAGAGAGGTCTGTCTGGAACTCACCCTACTCTAGCCTGGGCCTCCTTCCCCCGGTCCTTCTGGGGAGCCGCTCAGAAACAGGGTCTTGTCACTTTAAGCAGCCCCCACCTGCCTCCCTGGCCTGCTTTATCTGAAGTCCAAGCGCATGTTGTTCCAGGACCGATCCGCTTTAGCTAATTAATAATCTGACAGGAGCCACCCAGGGGATTAGCCGTTGAGCTGAGCTCCACCAAGCCCCAGCAAATGAGCCCTGTGCTCCTTGGGGACGTGGAGGTGACTTTGGGGGGTGCAGCGAGAGGGGACCCCCACAGGTGAGCTGTGGTATTGGGCAGTGCAGGCGTGATGGGTGAGGGAGGAGGCTGGGCAGGGCAGAAAGTGATGAGAAGAGCCTCTTGAAAAGAATCTGCTGTCCTGAGACGGACAAGGACCTCCACTCCCCCTCCCTGCCTCTTTTGTCCTGCTCACACCCCAGGAACTGTCCCCCCCTGTCAGGTGCTACCTGCTGAGTCACTGGGACAGGCTTGCCAGAGTTAGCAAATAAAAATACAGGATACCTAGTACATTTAAATTTCACACAAATAGCATGCAATGTTTAGTATAAGTATATTCCATGCAATGTTTGGGACATACTTACATGAAAACAAGTTTTTTTGTTTGTTTGTTTGTTTGTTTTTTGAGACGGAGTTTTGGTCTTGTTGCCCAGGCTAGAGTGCAATGGCACAATCTCGGCTCACTGCAACCTCCGCCTCTCGGGTTCAAGTGATTCTCCCTCCTCAGCCTCCCTAGTAGCTGGGATTACAGGTACCCACCACCACACCCTGCTAATTTTTTGTAATTTTAGTAGAGTCGGGGTTTCACCATGTGGACCAGGCCGGTCTCGAACTCCTCACCTCAGGTGATCCACCCGCCTTGGCCTCCCAAAGTGCTGGAATTACAGGCATGAGCCACGGCACCTGGCCATATTCATTGTTTATCAGAAATTCACATTTCACCGGGCATCCTGTATTTTCTCTGGCAGCCCTGAGCAGGGAGGGCTGGCAGCTGGGGGGCTCCCTCTGGAAGAGGCAGCACTCCCTGGGGAGCTGCCTGGGGACTTTGCAGGCAAGGCAGGGCTGGGGTCACGATGACCTCCACTCCCACAGTACAGGGAGAGGAGGGTGATGGCAAATGTCAGCCCCTTGCTGGAGTCTCCCAGCCTGTATCTGGCCCAGGTGGCCCTTGGGTGAATCGAGTCTAAGTCCCCGCAGGGGCATCTGTGGCCACCAGGCTGGGGAGCAGTTCCCCAGGAACGCCTCCCCTGGTGAGGCTGCTATCTAGGAATAGTCTGGGGGCCTCTCCAGAGGGGGCCACCTGAAGTTTCTGGGGTAATTTGGGAGGATGGCCATCCGCTAAGGGCATCTATTCTGAGCCCAGGGAGAGGTGGGCAGGGATGGCCCACTGTGTAGGAGGGGCTGGACCAGGCCAGGCACAAAGTCAGGGACAACAGGCTGCTATGCAGGGCCACCGCTGTGTTCTAGGACCTTTGGGCACTGAGCAGGAATCCCCGTCTGCTGCCCTCTCCACACCCACCCCAAATGGGCAGCCCATGCTAGCTCCTTGGGGAGGGTGTGCCCTGCAGGGGCTGGCCTGCCTGGGCTGTCACTTTGGGGCAGGGAGGGGAGGGCCCGTCTGGAGTGGAAAGCTTGATGGGGTCCTTACTGCTCCCTCTGGTGACCCCTCACATCCTGGCTCCGTTCCTGTGGCCAGGGAGCTTAGGGCTGCCAGCTGGTGGAGGTCCAGCCTCCTGCAGCCAAGGGGCCTGATGCCAGGCGGGCAGTGCCCCGAGGTGGGAGCTCTCCGCTCTGGCTCTGTTCTCTAGGAGTTAACAGCATCCTGTGCCCTGGGAGGCCTCCTCTCCCCTGGCCCCCTGGGCTGCCCTCCTCCCAGCCTTTCCCGGCACAGCCAGCCAGGGCATCTTGTGGTGTGAGCAGAAGGGGGCTGGGGGTGCCGCACGGGTGGGAACCTCTTCCGCTTCCCGAGCTCTCAGCCTCTTCCCCGGCCTGCCCGGTGGTTTGGCCCCGTTTCTCGAGCCGGCTGCTGCCCGTGTTGCCTCTGACCAACATCATTAGCGTGGGTATTTATATTTCATTAACAACATTAAGCCCAAATGGCATTAAAAGCAAAGCTGGTGATAAATAGCTTATTAATAAACAGGGAGTGCTCCGTGCTGCCTGGCCTCTCCCAGCCCCGGTGTTAACCCTTGCTGCCCTAGATAAATATGCCTCACCCTAAAGATCATCCCCCTGAAGATGGGGCCAGAAGTGCCGGTCCCTTCTCTGCCCTCTGTCGGCTACTCTGAGGTCAGTGTGTCTTGGATTCCATGCCAGACAGGTCTGGGTCACTTGAGCTCACAAAACCTGGCCAGACCCCCTTGGGGCCTCTAATCAGATCCTTGTCACCCTGTCCTCACTAGTTTTGATTCTGGGGATTAATAATTTAGAAAATGTGGCTTTTCTAGGTTGTAAGCTAAGATCTTTTCTATTCCCTTTTAGCTGCATCTGAAACAAGGTTAACAGACTCAAAAAGACTCACAATAGTAATAATAATAATAATAGCAACGACAGTTACAATCCCAGCCAGCATGTACCGGGTATTCACCATGTGCTCACCGCTGTCTTGGTGATCACTCCACACACAGCAGCTCTCAAACCCTCCAGTGACCCCAGGAGCATCCAGCTCAGCCTCCTTTTATTTATTATTTTATTATTTTATTTTTTTGAGACAGCATCTTGCTCTGTCACCCAGGCTGGAGTGCAGTGGTGACATCTTGGCTTATTGCAACCTCCACGTTCCAGGTTCAAGTGATTCTCCTGCCTTAGCCTCCTGAGTAGCTGTGATTACAGGTGCGCCACCACGCCTGGCTAATTTTTGTATTTTTAGTAGAGACGGGGTTTCACCATGTTGGCTAGGCTGGTCTCGAACTCCTGACCTCATGTGATCCACCTGCGTCAGCCTCCCAAACTGCGAGGATTACAGGTGTGAGCCACCTCGCCTGGCCTCAGCTCCTTCTATAAGTGGGCAAACTGATGCCCAGAGAAGTGAAGCAGGGCCGGGCACGGTAACTCACGCCTGTAATCCCAGCATTTTGGAAGGCTGAGGTGAGAATCGCTTGATGCCAGAGGTTCAAGACTCCCATCTCTTAAAAAAAAAAAAGTTAAAAAATAAAAGTTAGCCAGGTGTGGTGGTGCACGCACCTGTAGTCCTGGCTATTTGGGAGGGGAGGCTGAAGTGGGAGAATCACTTGAGCCCAGGAGGTTGAGGCTGTAGTGAGCTGTGATTACACCACTGTACCCCAGCCTTGGCAGCAGAGCAAGATCCTCTCTCTTTAAAAATTAGAAGGGAAAAAAAAAGAAAAATTGAAGCAAAGCAGCATCACTAGCCGGGGCTCATGTCACACAGCCCCTGAGCTGCTGTCATTGTGCAGTCGACCCCGAAACAGAAGTCATTGCAGAAGGGCCCAGCCCTGGCTCCTGGGCCTCACGTGTGCCAGGGTTTCTCAGAGCTGTGGCTCCGGCCTGACTCTCCCTGCCCCCGGGCCCCTGCCACTTCGTCATGCAATGCCCCTGTCTAGGCAAGCTGCCTGCACACAGGTCAGCTGTCTGGAGGGCACAGTTATGTACCTTGCAAGCCACCACTCCACCTAGGACCCAGAGGTGCCAACAGAGAGCCAGCAGGGTGTCTGTGATGCTCCAGAGACCCATGTGAGCCTCTGCTTCCAACTGGAGCAGCTTCTACTCGGTGCCCCCCTGGGGAGTGGGGAGCAGCCAGGCCTTGGTTGTTGGGGGTTATAAGATAGTATTAATATTTGTTAGATGTAGGGTCATCTTTTAACACTACAGAGAAATAGAGGCATGCTCAGCCCTGGGTCCTCTCACAACTCCAGCTCCTTAGCTGAATTGGCTGAAAGTAAGAAGAGAAACTGGAACCTTGTCTAGATTAAGAGGCCTCACTTAGAACTTCCTGCTACAAAAGTCTCCTTATTCGCCTGGTCCATTCGGGGCTGTCTCGGCCACGCCTGGCCGAAGGGTTCTGGAAATGGGACTGTCTTGGAGTTTGCAGCATTAAAGGGAAAGATAGGCTGGGCGCGGTGGCTCACACCTGTAATCCCAGCACTTTGGGAGGTTGAGGCGGGTGGTCAGGAGATCAAGACTATCCTGGCCAATATGGTGACACCCCGTCTCTACTAAAAACACAAAAAATTAGCTGGGCATGGTGGCGCATGCCTGTAGTCCCAGCTACTCAGGAGGCTGAGGCAGGAGAATTGCTTGAACCCGGGAGGTGGAGGCTGCAGTGAGCCGAGATTGCGGCCCCCGCGAACTCCAGCCTGGGCGACAGAGTGAGACTCTGTCTCAAAAAAAAAAAAAAAAAAAATCGGGGGGAAGGATGGAAAGATGGAGGGAGAGTGGAAAGTGAAGCTGCCATGTGGTTGCAAGGAGGGGACAGGGTGGAGGGCACGTCGTGGAGACCATCTGGCTGTGTCTATGAGCACTCAGGGAAGACAGAGAGCTCATTAATTAGCAGGGCTCCCGCTGTCTGTGCAGGGCCCCGGACTGCTTCTCCCAACTCATTCCCAAGCTGGGAAGGAAGTTGGGACGCAGCAGCCGTAGGGCTCCTCATCAAAGAGGAATCCCATGTCTCATCCTGATGCCTGCAACCTGATCAAGCACTCCCCAAAGAGAGAATCGAGTAGGGGGGACCTGGCAGGGAGACCTCACCGGACTGACGTGGTGATGTTAGGGCTGCCTCTGGAGGTCTGATTCGCATCTGCTGCTTCTGCCGAGAAGACCTCCACACTTGCTTTGGCCACGCGGGCCTTGGCCATCATGGCAGGGCATGGTGGATGGCTGGGAATTGGAGACACTGTGGAGTTTATGATTGTCACCTACATTACAGTTCAGGTGACTGTACAGACATAAAACCAGTGGTCAGAGACCCCAGACCAGGAGCAAGCAGTGGGGAAGGGCCAGCCAGGCCTGCCCCTGCCTGGAACTAGTGGTCAGCTTGGGGAGCTGATTGAGAGAAAGAGGTACGCTAGAGAGAGATGGGCTCTGGAACCAGGCTGACCTGAGTTGCAGTTCAGACCCACCGTTTTATAGATGTGGCCGTCACTTCACAAGCTTAGCCTCATTGTCCTCCTCTGTAAAATGGGCACAATAGCATCGTCTTTGCAGGGATGTGTTCTCTAAAATGCCTGTGACTAGACCTGGGACCTGGTAGGTACTGAGTGAGGGGTCACCGCTGCCTCTATCACTGTTAGGCCCACTCCTAATTTGTCGTCACTAACGTCTGTTTGAGAAACAGAAAATGAAACGGGTGAAGAACACGGTATACACACAGGGGCTCAGCCTGCCACCCCTGCCCAGGAGTAGCTGCTGCAGCAGGAAGCACAGGCCGGGCCTGGCAATCACCTTCTCTGCCAGGCTTAGAAGGGGAGTTGGATGCAGGGAGCCTTTGGAAGGCGAGCACAGTGTCCCCTCTCCTAGTGAGTACTCATTCTGGAGGGGGAGCTAGGTGTGGTGAGACACCCCTAGTTCCAGGCAGCTGCAGTGACCCACGAGAGAGCAGAGTGGGGGTCTTCAGCGTGGTCGCCCCTGTAGCCTTTGATGCCACGTATGCGGAGGCGGGTTCTCTCCCGTTTCTTGCATGTGGGCTGGGCTTTGATTAGGGACCCTGAGCCTGCCTCACCTTCTCCCTACTCTGCAAAGCCCGGGCCAGGGACTGCAGCTTCTGCTCGCTCACTGGAGGTGTGCTGAGATGTGTTCTACTCCAGGGTTCTTCCCTGACATCTGGGTGGAATGCCTTTCATCTGCCGCTGGGACCTGGCCATTGTTAGACCCTCAATGGCAGCCATTGCTTCTGCCACGGTTTGGCAGGTGCTGGATTTAGCACTTAGTAAGATTCCCCTGCCCATGGGATCTGGTTTGTCTGCTGGGTTGCATCTATGAAAGATGAGCGTATGCAGACCCCTGCCTCTCTCTGCAGACCTCACGTTCCCAAGGACAGCTTCCCCTTTGCTTCCCAGCCCGATCCTTAGTCTCAGGTGGCCTATGTCTCCAAGGGGATGGGGGTGGCTGGTGGAGTGGCTGGAGCCTCCTGGGGCAAAGGGTCTGTGTGTGCTTACCTTGCTTTAGGGGAATGCCACTGCCAACTGGGTGGCCATCACATGCCGTTTGTCACTCTGTGAACTTCTGGGCGTCCACTCTGGGTTAGCAGGGGCTATGAAGGGAGAAGCCATGGGGTCATCTATCTTGCCCACATGATCTCAGAGCTACCCAACCCCACATGGGCCCTAGAGAAAGGACAGGTGGCAAGAGCCTGGAAAACGGCTTCTGGGAGTGGGGAAGGTGACTTGTACATCCTTTGCTCCACGGCCCAGGAGCCAGGCCTTTTGGCTTGATGGGCAGACCTTCCAGTGGGTCAAAGGCCACTCCAGATCTGAGCCTTTTCTTTTCCCTGCTCTCTCACCTCCAGGGGTGCTAGAAAGAGCGCACCCTCCCTTCTGCCCTGTGGTGGCCCCAACATGAGGCCAACCATGGGCTGGGGTCTAGGACGGCGGCTCTAGGAGAAGGTCCCGGGCCCAGGCTGGCTCTCGGTTGGGGTGCGAGGTGCTGTCTTGGTTCTGCGCCTGCCCCCAGCAGTAGGCATTGCCAGCCTTTTTAGCAGACACCCCTGATGCCAGCCCCAGGCAAGGGGGCCCTCATCTGAAGCCACGGGGCTGGGAAGGCAGAAGGGATCCCGCGCAGACTCCTTCCTCTGGGAGCTTCTCCTACTTTCATTTTCTTTTCGCCACTATTTTTTCCTGGGGTCTAATTAAAGACTTGGAGCCGTTTACAGCCTGTGGTTGGCTTTTTATTTGGATCTTTGGCAATTACCTCCTGCCCTAAAATAAGTTTCGATGGAACAGGGGTAGGATTCTTCTTTTTGGCCGAGTTCTCAGCTTTAATTTTGCCGTGCATGCGTGTGTGTGCGCGCACGTGTGAGTGATGGAGTGTAATGAGGCCCTTCCCTCCCCGCTCTTCCAAATCCTGCCTCCTTGTCACTCTCCTCATCTCAAGTGTCCTGTGGCCAAGGCAGAGGCCTGGACGGCAGGAACAGTATGTCCTCAGCCTCGCCCTGCCTCGAGGCCACTCTGTGATGACAACAGGCAGGTCATCTGTTGACTCTGTCCCAGTTTCTTCATCTGTGAATGGGGCCAGTGGGCCGGGCACGCCAGAGGCTTCCCTCCGCACTGCTTGGTGGCAGACCTCTCACTCAGCAGAGTAAGGTGATCCCCCGGGGTGGGAGGAAGCCAGCACCACCGCCACCAGGCCTCCTTTTCCCCTCTTGATCCACACTTTGTGTTTGAATAGGAGCTCGTGATCATGTGCCCAAGGCTCTTCCCCGTTTTTGTCCCTCTCGATTCTCCCAGCTTCTGTGTGAGCAGGTGCGATCACCCCATTTTCTATACCTGTAGGGTCATAGGTGCCCTATGGCCAGAGATCATTAGTGGCTTTTCTGATCTCTCTCGGCTTAGAGGGGATAGAGCATTGGGATTCAAACCCAGGTCCTCTTTTCATCCAAAATCCACACCCAGGTACCCAGGAGTGGGAACATCATTTGTGGGGCCCAGCACACAATGAAAATGCAGGGCCTCTTGCTCTAAAACGATTCAGAATTTCACAACAGTGACAGCAGGACGTTCAACCCAGCAGGTGCCCTTTGTGTATGAGACCCTGTGTGGCTGTGTGGGTTACACACCCAGGAAGCTGGCCCTGCTCATACCCCCTTGAGTCCCCTTTTCCTGTTTGCCTCTGTTTCAATCCATGTGGCTAAGGGCAAGGAAGGTCAAGAGGCAGTCTGTGTTCCCTGTGCCTGGCACCGTGACTCACTCCTGCAGATGGGGAATACCCTGGATTCTCCCAATTCTTGGCCTGTCCCATCTGGCCTCTGTCTTATAGGCACAATGCAGGCTGTCTGGGGTTCCCTGAGTCTCTTAGGGGACTTCAGACCTAATTAAGGCCACCTGAGACTTCATGTGAGTCAGGGGTGAGGAAATCAAAATAAAAGGACAAAGAAAATTTGGTAACAACTCTGTTTCCTTGGGGCAGAGGGTGAAGCTTTTGGGGATCAGTCCTCCCAGTCCCATTTAGGAGCCCTGTGGGATCTCTCTTTGTCAAACAAAGCAAATGGTGACCTGCCAAAAATATCCAGGTCATACTGGGCTTTGATTGCTCTGCCTGGGCTAGAAGGTCAGGTGGCCTATTTCGTAGGCTCATCTGGAAACTTCCTCACCGGTTGTTGGGGACTTGGAGTGGCCGTGGAGTCTTAGGGGGTAATGGGTGGATTGACGGAGCACATGGCAGACATGCGTCTGTGTGTACCGTGTACCGGGGTGCCTGTGCGCTCCGGTGAGGTCACAGCTCTCCAGCGTGCCACGCAGCTCTTCAAATAAGAGCTGTCAGGATGAATGGCTCTCACTGGCTCCCCAGACAGACAGTCCTTGCCCGCCCATCTGGGACTGCGTTCCCCTCTCGGGACACACCTGCTCATGGTACCCTTTCTCTCTTCTGCTAATGCCCCCCACCCCACCCCCAAGAAGTCTGGGTACCAAAGTTCCGGCCCCAGGACCCCACCCTTGGCTCTCATTACCATGCCACCTGCTCCCTAGAAACTGTCTAAATTCTGGACTTTGGGCAAGTTTCAGGATTAAATGTGTCCTAAAAGCCACAGCAGCTGTTTTTATGGGTGGGGAGGGAGCAACTTTATCTAAAATCAGGGGGCAGGGTCGGGGTGGGAGTGCCCTAGGCGTAAGGTCTGAAGCAGTTTGAGTCTAAGGGGGAGAGAGTGCCCGAGTTTCCAAGGACTGATTAGATGGTATGCCAAGTGTATTAAATTTTGCAGACATTTTAACAGCAATATGCTAGATAGTTGGGTGTCCCCTGAGGCGGCTGGATTTTTTATATCCTTCACAGAAGGTCAGAACCCTCTTCTGCCTGCCTCCCCCCGCCGCCCCATGCTCCCCGCTCCTCTCTCTCTCTCTCTCTCTCTCCCCCTCCCTCCCTCCCTTTCCTCAACAATTTCCCTTGCTTCTTGCTCTCTGCTCATCTGGTACCTAAAAGACCTCCCATCCCGCCTGCCCTCTCGTCAGGGGATCGGGGGTCTCCAAGGCTGGAGAGGGGCACAAACGGGGTACTTGATTTCTATTTTTCTCCCCTTCCCTCTTCTCCTCCCCCCACCTCATCCCCCCCCCCATTTTGGAGACTGTCGTAAGACCTACTCCCTCCCTCCTTATTTTTATAGAAAAAAAAAAAGGCAGGAAAAGAATCCATCTGGCATATGAATAATTGAAATGGCTCAACTCTGTTCCTGTTGCCGCTGTTTGTTCTCAGCTCCCCCGGCCCCCAGCCCATCCCCCTGAGTGCAGGTCTCTACGTGGAGGATGCAGGGGTACACTTAGAAGGTTCTCGGTGGAGGCCTAGGGCTCTCCTTCATCCTGAGCCCTTTCTCCCCATGAACCGATGGGTCTGAGTGGGGGCACTTGGAGATGTAGTTTCCTTCTCCCTGACCATGGGGACAGCCAGCCTTGGGCTAGAGTCTCCCCAAATATCACTCACCCTTGAATGACTCCCTTGGCCTCTTGGGCTTCAAGGGACAGCTAACTGGAACCTGATTTCTTCCAGAATCCCCTGGGATTCTCCCTTTTATGCCCCAGACTCCTCCTGTCCCCCACCCTCTGTCTGTCTGTCCTGAGGGTTCCAGTGCCCTGCCTGAGCTTCAGGGACCACAGGGACTCCTGTTTGGGGAAAACTGGCTTTGGCAATACTCTCCGAGTTCTGTTTCAGTACTGCTTTCAGGGGCTGCTCCACCTCCAGGAACTGGCCCAGGCTTCTTGCTCAGAGGCTTTTTTATCTTTTTTCTTTTTTGTGAGATGGGGTCTCGCTCTGTCACCTGGGCTGAAGTGCAGTGGCGTGATCTCAGCTCGCTGCAACCTCTGCCTCCCGGTTCAAGCAATTCTCCCATCTCAGCCTCCCAAGTAACTGGGATTACAAGTGTGCGCCCCCACGCCTGGCTAATTTTTTGTATTTTTAGTAGAGACGGGGTTCCACCATGTTGCCCAGGCTGGACTTGAACTCCTGACCTCAAGTGATGCGCCTGCCTCGGCCTTCCCAAGTGCTGTGATTACAGGCGTGAGCCACCTCACCCGGCCAGAGGCTTCTAACTCCTCACCATCCCATTCCCTTTCCTCTCCTTCCTTTCAATGCGCTAAGACAAGTGCTTGCTCCTGGCTGGAGGATTTCAAGTTCTTCACTTTTAGATTCAGCCTTTGTATGGGGAGCCACGAAAGACAGAGATTTTTAACTTTGTTTTCTGTGACAAGTTAAGCGAAAGCACATGGGCAGGAGGTGGGGCCAGGCCAGGGACGGGGGAGAGAATGGACTCAGGCCTGGCTGGAATCTCTGCCTTTTCACTTTCCATGGCCTGGACCAGCTGCACACCAAGCCCCGTGTCCGAGCCGAGAATTCACTGTCTCTTTAAAACCATTTAGAGGAAAAACAAAAGAACTTTAGTGCATTAATTCTAGATGAAGATGGGTCTCCAGATGACAGCCTGATCCACATTATTCCCTGCAAGACAACTTCCCTTCTCCTCGCCCCCCTCCCGCCTTCCTGCCCCTCTGCACAGCTCTTTGTCCTCCTCCGTGGTTATTGCTTTGTGAAAAGCGGACACCGGGGTGGCGTGAAGCCTAATCGTGCGCTTGATGTTTGAGAAGTCAATACTTCTGTCTGTTTGGGACATGACGTTCATGTCATGTGTGAGGTATTGACTTGCAGCTGTGGGCCCTGTGGTTGCAAAGTGCTGGGAGCCAGTGTGTCTCAGAACCACCGAGCAGTCATGGTGGGGTTGCGGCTGGGGGCACGTGAGAAGCGGTGAGGGGTCCCTGTCTGGGGGCTTGCTGGGTTAGGCACACTAGGTCTTAGAATAGCACCAAAATGTTCTAGATCTCTCCTGGCTTTTGGGGAAAAAACACATGGATACACACAAACTGCCCAGTAAGCAAAAAATAATTCAGATGAAATTCAAATCATGTTTGTTAATATATAACTATATATATATATAAAAATATATATAAAAGTCATTTGTAAAGACTCCTACACATGTTATAAAAGCTGCAAAATGTCTGGCATTCCAGGGCCTAGTAGGAATAATTAGATATTTATATCCAATAAAACTGGTTTGATGGGGAAATCGTTTCCCTCCGTGTGGATTCTCAGTTGAGGGCGAGTTTCAGTGGTTGGGTTTGTTTTTTTTCCTGATAGTAAAACCAGGGGTTTGGTACCAACAAATGTATTTCCCGTAAATATCTAAATCTCTTTTTTCCACTGTGAGCTCTGCTTGACCAGCCTCATCATGCCAGCCCAGCCAGTGCTCATCTTCACTGGAGAGCTGTTTGCATAGAGCACCCGCCCTGGACCCGCAGCCTGGGCCAGTGCTGGAGCTTGTGTGTACCTGTGTCTGCTCCCTGTGCCCTGCCGCCCCCACCCCCAGGACAACTGCTGGTGGCTCTTTTCCAGGCTTGGCTTTGCTGTTTTCCTCCTTGAACAAGTCCCTAGAATGGGGATTCTGCCCTCATGTTCTTTAAAGCCCAATCTAGAGCCAGGCGCGGTGGCTCACACCTGTAATCCCAGCACTTTGGGAAGCTGAGGCAGGTGGATCACCTGAGGTCAGGAGTTGGAGACCAGCCTGACCAACATGGTGAAACCCCGTCTCTACTAAAAATACAAAAATTGGTGGAGGTACACACCTCTAATCCCAGCTACTTGGGAGGCTGAGGCAGGAGAATCGCTTGAACCCAGGAAATGGAGGTTGCCATGAGCTGAGATCCTGCCATTGCTCTCTAGCCTAGGCAACAGAGTAAGACTCTTCTAAAAAAAAAAAAAAAAAAAAGCCCAATCTAAGTGTCTTTTAGACTTCTTTTTTTCTTTTTTTAGACAGGGTCTCACCCTGTCGCCCAGGCTGGAGTGCAGTGGAGCGATCATAGCTCACTGCAGCCTCCACCTCCTGGGCTCAAGTGATCCTCTCACTTTAGCCTCCCAAGGAGCCAGAACTACAGGTGTGCACCACCCCGTCCAGCTAATTAAAAAAAAAAAAAAATTTTTTTTGTGGAGACACAGTGTCTCACTGTGTTGCCCAGGCTGGTCTTAAACGCCTGACCTCAAGCAATCCACCCACCTTGGCATCCCAAAGTGCTGGGATGACAGGTATGAGCCATTGTGCCCTGAAATTTTTCTGATTTTACTAAGTACTTCCTACCCACAATTTGCAGTTTCTCTTCCTCCACCTCCTGCTTCTAGACCCTTCTCTCCCACCTCTTCAGAGCTCTGCTTGGCCTCCCGGCCTGTTGCCTTCAGGGCCTCCACCATGGTGCGGCTGCCCTGGGGAAACACTGCTTCAAAGCCCTGGCTTGGGGGACCCTCAGCCCCATCCTCGTTTCTCTCCCATCTGTTACACAGGTGTGAACAGATGGAGCCAGAAGGAGTCATAGAACCCCAGGACCTCACTCTCCCATTATACAGATGTGGAGCTGAAGCCCGGGCTGGGGCGCATGGGTTAGTGGGAGGGGCTGCGCTGGCTTCAGGTTCCTTACTGGAATGGGGCAGAGCTGGGGCCTGAAACACTGCCCTTGACTTCCAGCAGGTTCTGGGAGTGGGGAAGATACACAGGCCTTGCCTCGACATTGAGCCACTGTGAGACACTGGGCAAGTGGCCTTGCCTCTCTGAGCCTCGCTCTTCCAATTTGTGACATAGAATCAGTAGCTCGTATCCTATGGGATTGCAGAGAGGAGTGAGTGAACTAAAAGCCAACAAGCCCCTGGGCTGGTGCTGGCGGCGGGGGTGCTTTCCCTGTAAGGTGATGGTAATTGGCACTCACCCTAGCTCAAACGAGGACACGCTGTGACACTGGGTCACTGGAAGGAGACCTTGTCCATGGGCTCCACCTGTGCGGTGGGTTGACTGTGGTCCCTTTCTCCCTGGATGACTGAGTTTTGCCCTTTCAGGGGGGACTCGTCTGAGATCCCAGCACCTTTCGGCTTCCCAAGTCTCAGCCTCAACTCATTTCCGCGGGGAAGGAAAAGCCAGGACCAGCGGGGGAGCTGGCAAAAGGCATGTGCTGGATAGGCCAAGGTTTAATCGGGAACCAGAACCCCAGAGAGAGGGCCCAGAGAAACAGGAGGGAGGAGCTGCAGGGTCTTTGACATAGAGCCACACTGGCCGGGACATTTGGGCCAAACTATAGCTTGGGCTCTTGAGCGGCTGGTGGCCCTGTTGTTTTGACAAAGGGCTTTTAGATCCATGACAAGAAGGCCCCTGAAGGCTCTGTGGGGACTGGAAGCAGCCAGCAAGGCTGGGAGAACCGGGAGTGGGCCCGGGGGGCGGAGGGCTCAGGGAAAGGTCTGGAAGCCTGAGTGCGCACAGCCGAGCTTAATTACCGAGCAGCAAGGCGAGTGAGAACAGACAGCCCCTGTGTGGACCACGCACATGCTGTGCCCCATGCCCTTCCCTGAGCATGTGGTCCTCCTCCTCCTCACCATGGCCACCCTAGGCCCGGGCCCCTGGGAGGGTTTCCCTTGCAGTGACACTCACGGAGTGGCACATGTGAGCTTCACCTGCACCCCTACCCAGAGAGACAGCAGAGGTGAGCCCCAGGCACACACACCCTCCTCGCGAATGCACCCGTCCCACAGCTGCAGGTGTCACCGCGCGCTGTACGCCGGGGGGGCTGGCCGCTGGCCTGAAAAGAACAGCCACCCTCCAAAAGACGCCTGGGTGACTTGTTTTTCGTTGTTGTTTTTGTGGCTTTTTTTCCCTTCTTCCCCTGGACCCCCAGCAAAATTTAAAAAAAGAACTCAACAAGAAGCAGAGCCCAAGCTTCCTGTGACTGGTTCTCAGAGAAGCCAGTCAAATCTCCTCTTGTTGAGAACATTTTGACAGCATAAAATTGCTGCCGGAATGTGACTTTAGCGAAAAGTAAAAAAAAAAAAAAAAAAAAAAAAAAAAAAAATCCTTCCTTCATGCATATGGAGTTTTTTGGAAAAAAAAATGGTATTTTAATGCTTTCTATTAAATTGGGACTAAAAGTGGTGTCTTAATTTGCATGCATTAGCATATTTGCATATAGATCACTGAAATGGTGGAAGAGAGAAGAGCCTTTAAATGAAAATTCTTTTAAAGGCACAGGCCTGCCTCCCTCTCCTCTCCCTCTCCCTGTGGGGTTTATGCTTGATCTTTTCCTCTCACCTTCAGCGCCCCCTTTGTGTCCTCCCTGCAAAGGGCCAGTTGGGTCGAGGCCCTGCCTCTCTGGAGCTGGTTTCGATGGGGTCGAGGGGCTGAAGAAAGCCCTGGCCCAGGTCTCCCCACGGCCCTGCAGCCTCCTTGTGCGGGCAGGATCCCACCTGGCCTATCCTGGCAGTGGCTCTGGAGGAGGGGCCTGTGTCCACAGCCAGCAGGCAGGTGGCCTCTCTACCAGCCATTGTCCTCCCCTCTCCCCGGCCCTTCCCCTCCCACCCACCCCTGGCCATGTCACTTCTTCCAAGCCTGCTGTGGGCACCCGTCCTTCCAGCCACTGGCCTGGGCCTTTGGCCACCTGGCACCAAAAGGACGGGGTGGGTGGGGTGCTCTGCGTCCTTCCGGGTTTCCTGCTGCGTCAGCGTCCCCGGACTGAGACATTCTGGGCTCCCCCTTCCCGCCTTCCTCACCTGGAAGGCCCAGGTGGCCCTGTTCCCTTGGGCCTCTGGTTCAAAGGCCACCTCCTTAGAGGCAGCTGAAGCAGCCCCACCTCTCTCCTCGGTCAGTCCCTGTCACTCTCCTTGTTTTATTGTCTTCGTAGAACTCATTAGTTGTCATTTATTAGTTGCTCAATTGCTCGTCCCCACCCCCACCCTTGCCAAGGGTAAACTCCGCGAAGGAGGCACCTGCGGCCGTCCTGTCTGTGGCCCCGCCCCCGGCGCTCGGACAACATGAGGCACATCGTGGGTGTTGAATGACTATTTGTGGAATGAGTTAAAGGGGACTGGGACCCTACCAGGGCTGAGCCTGTGTCCCCAGCGTCACTGCCGGGCTGCACCCAGCGCCCCACAGGGTCATGCCCAGCCTTCCTGAGATGGCCTCAGCCTGGCAGGAAGAGCAGGCCTGGAGTGGGCTGGGGCCTCTGGGCTGATCCACGGCCCTCCAAGCACCTCAGCCCACTGTCGCTCCTTTGGGCAACAGGCTGGGGCCAGGCCCTGGCCTTGGTGAGTGGGAGGCCCGGGTGGCCTGCGCCGATCTTGCAGCCGCGGGCAGTAGGAGAGGCTAATGGAGCTGAGGGTCCCCCGTGGCAGCCCACAGACCCTAACCCTTACAGCCACCTAACTCCCTTGGGCACCCTTCTTCCAGGTCTGGGAGGTCCCCCAGATATTTCGGGGTGTGCAAACAAGAACCCAGCTTTCTGTCTAGATTGCGCTCGCTGGCGGGTCCTGTGTAGGCGGCTGGAGTCCTAGAGAAACCCCATCCCCTTCTCTGCCCTCCAGCGGGGCAGCCAGGACGTGAGGTCTGGCCCTTGAGTTCTGTGCCCTCTCTCACTTCACTGCTGTGGTGGGCTGGGCCTTCTGAAGGGCCCCTCCAGGCTGACGGCAGCCTTGGGCTCCATGCCCAGCCTGAGGTGGGAGGGCCCACGAGGGTGAGGGGGACGCCCAGGGTTGAAGCGGGGCTGTGCCTCCACCGCTAATGAAAATCGGAAACCAATTGAGCAGGACAAGGTGCCCAGCCAGCAGGTTGTGGGAACGAGGGGCCTAATGGATGTGGCTGGGCGGGGAGCGGATGCCTCATTGATCGCCCAGTGGCTATATTTATCCACCTTGGTCTGTGGCCCCAGCAGCTGGATGGAGCAGGGATAAATAAATGGCCACTGAAATATTCATGAGCTGCACATGCATATCCGTGGTCAGGGGACTGCCAAGGGCCTTCTCTTCCTTCCTTCTCCCCCTCTCTGCAGAAGCCTTTCAGGAAATTCCTCCCACCTGGGCCAGGTGAAGTGTGGCACAGCCCCAATGGGCACTCAGCCCAGCCCATGGCCCCAGGAGCACCTGCAGGCCCGGGCACCTCCCACCCAGGCGTGCCAGTCCCTGCCTTCCCCTTGTCCCCATCGTTCCTCCCACGTCTCTGTCCTTCAGTGATGGATTGGACACGTGGGGCCGTGGCTGTCTGCCTGGCCCTGTGTCCGCTACTAGACCGTGTACTCCTCAAGGACAAGCTGGTGGTTCACTCGTCCTTATTTCCCACGTGGCCTGGCATGGTGCCTGACACATCCTTGAGAGAGGGGCCTCGTAGGTGATGAATGAGAACTCAGAGTTGGATTTGAATCTCCGCTCTGCCCTGTTTGTTTTGGGGAGTGATCACACTTTGCTGGACTCAATGTACCCATCTGCAAAATGGGATTAGTAGCAGTGTTGCCAGGGTTTCTTAAGTGTGGGCCTGGGACTGCCCAAATGAGAATCCCGGGTGGAGCAGGTTAAAAACAACAAGCTTGGCCCCATCCAGATTCACGGGATCAAAACATGCCAGGGAGGGGCCTGAGGACTCTCCGGGTTCGGGGTTCTCGGTGCTGTGCTGCTCACTAAGGTCTGGAGCTCCTGTCTCGTTGCCTGCTGATCCCTTTGTCCAGGTGGCAGATGCTGACCGTGAGCCCAGAGTTCTGTGTGTGTTCTCTAGGACCTGAGTGATGGGGACCAGGGGTGTGAGGGAAGTGCTGTTCTGAAGCGTCCATCAGTTGGGCATTCTGGTGA
This sequence comes from Theropithecus gelada, assembly GCF_003255815.1. Classification (NCBI taxonomy): domain Eukaryota; kingdom Metazoa; phylum Chordata; class Mammalia; order Primates; family Cercopithecidae; genus Theropithecus; species Theropithecus gelada. The sequence continues at coordinate 39,487,961 of NC_037668.1, read as the reverse complement.
AGCTGCCTGGCTTGGGGGTTCCCGGAGACTGAGCTGAACTTGGCACAGTGGTCCTGGGTGGCAGGGCCCAGAAATGCTGCCAGTACCGTCCATCAGCAACAGGTGGATGGGGTTGGGCGTGGCCACTGCGGCATCGTTCATGACTTGGGGGGCCTCTGTTGCAGGACAGAGTGATCCTTGGGGTTTCCTCTGCCTTTAATGCTCTGCCTTCTCCCTGTGTTTTAAGGAGGTCAAACTGCCCTGCCCCTGGGTAGGAGGGAGTGGTGTGAGCAGAGCAGCTACTTGACCAGAGCTGGCTGAAAAAGCACATTTTTCAACCTGATGTGCCTGGGGCTGCCCCTGATCCTAAGCCACTGCCTCTGGGCACCCTGGGTACCTATAACTCCCAGTGTCCCCTTGGTGCAGCCCAGAGCCAGGCACTGATGGCCTGTCGGCTGACACCGGGCCTATCCCTTGGTAGGCAGATGCCCATGACTTGGAAACTGTTTGACCTGGTTTAACCGAAGGGACTGAGAGTTCGGCTGGCCATCTGTGGTGGGTTCTCCGAAAACTCGGGGCACAGAAACCGGGAGAGTCATTTGGGATGGGTAAAGGCAAAACCTCTGTTCCTGGCACTTGGCTAAGAGCCACCAGCCATCCCTCCTTCCTGCAGCACACCCCCTCCCCCAGGCAAAGTTTGATCCAAACAGAAGCAAACTTTGGGGACAGCCCTGGCACTGCGTGGAGCTGGCTGAACCTGCGAGTGGCAGCGGGAGCAGAGGGAGGAAGCCCTGGCGCCTGACTCCGCCGGTCCCCCGTCCCCTCCCAGAGCTCCCGGGCCTCGCCCGCGTTTGCAGGCGCCTCTCTCGTCAGCTCAGAATGCAGCTTGGGGCCCGTGGCGGCTCAACCTTTCCCTCTCCCAGAGCCCCGGTCTAATCAACCCCTATAATTTATGCAGAAAATATGATTTATATTTAATTTCACCACACTTGCATTGTTAATTTGAGATGTAATTAACCCGTCGCCATGACAACTAATTTTGTGATGCCGTAAATTACCGCCGTCTTTTCATCAAAATTCAGTTACTTTGGCTCCTGTGTGCAATGTACTGATGCAATTAGGTTGCTAAGGGCAACTCAAAAGTGTTCAATTTCTTTTGTGCAACTGCAATGGGGTAGAAGCTCCCTTGCGTCCTCCCAGGGTCCCGTTGGCCATGGGGCGGGGAGTTGAGGGTATGTGGCCGCCCTCAAGGGATGCCTCTGGAAAGCCGGACTGGGTGGGCACTTGTGGCCCCCCACTTCTCTCTCTCCCACCCTCTTCTCTCCAGTAATTGTTTTTAAACAGTGACCCCTAGATGCATGCTCCCCAGACCCTCCATGGCACCCCAGGGCAGGCGTAAAAGGCCGTCTCCTTAATGGCATGGACTGTGCCACACACCTTCCTCCCCCAAACATAGCGATGCTCTGGTTAGAGAAAGAGAGAAAACCACATTGCCTTTCTTCTCTCCTGGTGTCTAACTTGTTTATATAGATCTTCCCTTCTCCCTCTCTCTCTCTTTCTCTCTCTCTTTTTTTCTTTATTTAAAACAAAAACCCTCTGTGTTGCTTTTGTCACGTTAATTCCCATTTTGCCAACACCAGGGGCCCAGGCAGACGAGTTACCAAGGAACACAAAATTTTAATTAGTGTATTTTAATCATTCAGGCTTTCCGAGCTAATCCACATGCCCTAGAGAATTCCCGAGATGCAGCTCTGCCCTGCTTTACCATTTATTGTTGAGTCTATTATAATTACTGTTAGCAGGTGGGGACTGGGAGATGTTTATTATGAGTTTTTCATCTTTAGTATAATTACCGAAAAAAACAAAATAAAAAGATGTCGTTGTATTTTGTTTCCTAGAATTTTTTTTTTTCCAAGGGAGGGCACGGCCATGAGATTTTTTTTTTTTTTTTTTTTCCTTGCTTCGTCCCAGGCAGGTGACTTGGAGTTTCGGTGCTGGAAGACACACTCCTTGAGATCAGCACGGAGTGGTGCTCAGTACTCCGCAGGCTCAGGAAGGGGGGCGGCTGCCACCTCTGCCTGTCATCTGCTCAGGCAGGCCCTGGGGTTGTCCCCTCCCACCCGCGTGTGCTGTTGTACATTGAGAGAGCAGGGCTGGGATGTACCAGCGCTCCTCCTAGGCTGGTGGCCCTGCCTGGTTGGGTCGGCCTGGGGGCCTGGCCAGGTGGACCTGTCAGGGGTGAGACTAGCACTTTTGCTAGTTATTAATGTAACAGTTAACATTTATTCAGTGCTTGGTATGTGCCAAGTGCTGTGTCATGCCCTTTAGCTGCATTATTTCATGGACTCTCCCTCAGCAGCCCTGTGAAGCAGGTGCCAGTATCACCTCTGATTTTATAGAAGAGGGGGCCAAGGCTGGGGATCCCAGAGCTAAGAAGTGGCAGGGAAGGATTCCAAGCCAGATGGGTCCCCAGAGTCCAGGCTGCCCAGTACTGACTACACTGTACTGGCTCCTCTGAGCTCATCCTCCTGGTCTCATCATAGATGCCACCTCCTCCCAAAAGCCTTCCAGGATTAGTGGAGACTGAGTTAGAGCTCTCTTCCTATATTCCCACAGCTTTACAGTCTCAGTGCTCATCCCTCTGAGTTACAGTTGCCCGGTGACTTCTCTGCTAGCCTCTGAGAGTAGGGACCATTTTTGCCATTGTCCCTGATGAACCTTCAGCATTTAATGTGGTCCCTGACACAAAGCCAGCTCTTGGGAAATGTGTGGGATAGACAGGCGTGCAGGTGGACCTGGGAGGGTGCTGCGCCGTGAGCTTTCTCTCGGCAGTGGCGGGTGTCAGGGTCTCTGGACACAGATTTAGCTGGTCAGACATGCCACTCTCAGCAGAAGCCACACAGGCTGTGTCCCTGAGCTTCACAGTCTTTGGGGAATGACGACCTGGGGCCCCTGGTCAAGTTTGGGTCCTGTCCTAGGGACTTTGGATGTGAAATGAAAACATACAGCCTTGGCTTTCACATCCAGTCCCCTGTGCTGGAGGCAACCCTGGGAAGCCTGGCCTGCCCTCTTTCTTTCCTTTCTCCTCTTTAAGATCAGTTTTCAAATGTCTTCCCCTCTCAGTGATGATTTTGAAGTTTTCCTGGAAAATTCCACATCTCTGCTCTGGAGCCAAGCCAGAGCCGAGGACCGTGGGCTTTCCCAGGCAGAGCAGAGCAAGGTGAGCTGGAGCCCGCCTTTGCTCATTTCCAGCCTGGCTACCCCCAGGGACCAGGGGGGGAAGATAATTAACACGTCCCTGGGAAGGGGCCCAGGGCATCCTGTGAATTGCACACTGGTGGCAAGACTCCCTGTTCGGCTCTAAATTCTTAGGCACCCTCTCCACCAGCTCCTCCTTATGCCCTGATGGGGCAAGTGCGGCCCAGGGCAGTGTTACCTCACCTGGATCCCACGCCCCCTGCACTGCTGCTGCCACCATGGGAGCCAGACCCTTTTCAAGCCCAAGGCAGAAAGGGCCACCTCCCCGGGTGATTCTTTTACTTCTTGTAGGACCGTCTCCCCCTCCTCTGCCTCTGCATCCCAGGGTCACCATCCTGCCCCAGGTTGAATCTCTCACCTAGGTTGTGAGGTGTAATTCCCCTTGGATGTCCTGGCGGCATCTGTGAGGCAGGCCCTCACCACCCCCAAGGCCAGCTGTGGGCCGAAGAATCATCACTGCTGAATGCCCGCTCCACTGCGCTCCACCACATGTATTTTCTGCCCCTAGCTCCCCAGGACAGTGGTTCTCACACCTGTTGGTCTCAGTGATCTTTTATGCTCTTAAAAAGTATTGGGGCCCTTAAAGTTTTGGTTTGTGTGGAATATATATATATATATATATATATATATATGTAGAGAGAGAGAGAGATGGAGTCTGGCTGTGTCACCCAGGCTGGAGTGCAGTTGCATGATCTCGGCTCACTGCAACCTCCGCCTCCCGAGTGCAAGTGATTCTTCTGACTCAGCCTCCCAAGTAGCTAGGACTACAGGCCTGTGCCACCACACCTGGCTAATTTTTATATTTTTAGTAGAGACGGAGTTTCACTATGCTGGCCAGGCTGGTCTCGAACTCCTGACTTCAGGTGATCCTCCCGCCTCACTCTCCCAAAGTGCTGGGATTACAGGCATGAGCCATCATGCCTGGCCTGCGTGGATTATATATAGGGGTATTTAGCCTATTAAGACATTAACACTGAGAAATTTTAAAAATCATTATTTATTAATTCATTTTAAAAATAACGGTAATAAGTCCATGATGTGTTAACATAAAGACCATATTTTTGAGAATAACTGTATTTTCCAAAACAAAATTTTCGTGAGAAGAGTGGAGTTGCTTTACATTTTTTGGCAAGTTTCTTTCATAACCTATCTGAGAGGTTGTTTTGGTTGAAGTCTATGAAGAAAATCCAGCTGGACACAGACGTGTAGTTGGCAAAGGGAGGAGTATCTCAAGGGCCTCTGCAGCCTATCACAGCCTTTCTTCCTTGACACTAAACCCAAACTCTACAAGCCGTGGTTGCTCACAGGTTAGTTACAAGGCGGAATCTGAAACCACATCAGTGAACTTTGTGTACTGTTTCAGTAAACCCCGTTGATCTAAGAGCATTTCGTTTTGTTTTTTGTTTCTTTTCTTTTTAAGACAGGGTCTCTTTCTGTCACCCAGGCTGGAGTTCAGTGGCGCAATCAGAGCTCACTGCAGCCTCAACCTCCCAGGTTCAAATGATTCTCCCACTTCGGCCTCCCAAGTAGCTGGAACCACAGGCGCATGCCACAGTGCCTGGCTACTTTTTTTGATTTTTAGTAGAGATAAGGTCTCACTGTGTTTCCCAGGCTGGTCGCAAACTCCTGAGCTCAAGCGATCCTCCTGCTTTGGCCTCCCAAAGTGCTGAGATTACAGGCATGAGCCACCACGCCCAGCTAATGTATTTATTTATTTATTTTGTAAAGACGGGATCTCACTATGTTGCTCAAGCTGCTCTATGAGCGCTCTGAATGACTCATTCCCTGATGTGAGACTTTGTAACCTCACGCATCAGTTATGTGGAAAATACTGGCTCACTGAGGAATGCAGGTCTTCAGAATGTTGATACATTTCTTTTTTTTTTTTTTTTTTAGATGGAGTCTAGCTCTGTCGCCCAGGCTGGAGTGCAGTGGTTAAATGTTGCCTCACTGCAACCTCNCTAGCTCTGTCGCCCAGGCTGGAGTGCAGTGGTTAAATGTTGCCTCACTGCAACCTCTGCCTCCTGGGTTCGAGTGATTCTCCCACCTCAGCCTCCCAAGTAGCTGGGATTACAGGCACACACCATCATGCCCGGCTAATTTTTGTATTTTTAGTAGAGACAGGGTTTCACCATGTTGGCCAGGCTGGTCTTGAACTCCTGACCTCATGATCCGCCCACCTCGGCCTCCCAAAGTGCTGGGATTACAGGCGTGAGCCATCGCGCCCGGCCTATATATTTTTTTAAAATCACAGTCATTAGTATCATTACTGGTCTCATCAGAAAAGCTGTTAAGTATTAGGATGCCGTCAAGGTTGCAGTGGCAGATACAGCTTTTCCAAAAGTCTGATTTTCACTGGGAAGCTCAGATTTTATCATTGGCAACAGATATTGTCAGGTTTTTTTCCCCTTGAAGTGACAGGCCCACTTTGTCCACCTTTGAGAAAATAGCTGCCAAACACTCAAATCTGAAAAATCACAGTTTGTCTGTCAGTCACTCTTTCAGGTAAAGATGGTGTTACCTGGAGCAGGCGGCTGGTTCCGCTTTCAGCTCAGTCACACGGGTCCATGTCCTCCAGACAGGCATTGGACTTGAAGGCCCTAGGCATGCTTCCCTTTCATCCTCCCTGAATATTCAAAGGATGCATACTTGAGGGTCATGACTTCTTAAAAGTTAATCAGATATGATTAACTTCATCAAGGACATTTTAAAGTGAATATGGGGCTGGGCGCAGTGGCTCACACCTGTAATCCCAGCACTTTGGGAGGCTGAGGCGGGCAGATCACCTGAGGCCAGGAGTCGAGACCAGCCTGGCCAACATGGTGAAATCCCATCTCTCCTAAAAATATAAAAATTAGCCGGGCATGGTTCGTGGGCGCCTGTAATTCCAGCTACTCGGGAGGCTTGCTTGAACCTGGGAGGCAGAGGTTGCAGTGACCCGAGATCACACCACTGTACTCCAGCCTGGGTGACAGAGCCAGACCCTGCCTTTAAATAAATAAATAAATAAATAAATAAATAAATAAATAAATAAAGTGACTATGGCTTGTAATCCCGGCACTTTGGAAGGCTGAGGCGAGTGGGTCACTTGAGGTCAGGAGTTCGAGACCAGCCTGGCCAACATGGTGAAACCCCATCTCTACTAAAAATACAAAAATTAGCCAGTCGTGGTGGCATACGCCTGTAGTTCCAGCTACTCCGGAGGCTAAGGCAGAGAACTGCTTAAATCTGGGAGGCAGAAGTTGCAGTGAGCTGAGATAGCACCACTGCACTCCAGCCTGGGTGACAGAGTGAGACTCCATCTCAAAAATAAAAAAATAAAATAAAATAAAGCGAATATGGCTTTTTTTGAGCTAAGGAATGCAGGCCTTCTCGCACACTGCTGTGGTCTACCAGTTCAGCTCACCCCTGCCTTTGCGCTGTCAGTGTAACGTCCCCACGTTGAACAGGGCACGTCGAAACGTTGTTCGATTATGGGAACTTTACAGCCTCCAGACAGGGTCTCGAGAACTCCCAGAGGCCTGCGGACCGTGCTTTGCGAACTGCTCCCCTAAGCCCCTCAGGGCTCTGGGACTTGACTTCCGCCATCTGAAGGGGCTGAGCTCTCGGCCTGATGGTGGACTGCCACTCAGCACCTCCTCCTGGCTCCCTGGACTGTCCGGGAGCTGCGATGGGAAAGATAGCTAAGCGGGTGGGGGCGTTCTCATGGGGTGGCCGGGGAGGGGGAGAGGGAGAGGAGCCACCTGGGCCCGGCTGCCGCGCAGTTCCAGCCTGTGGATGTGGGCATTCTCCTGGCCCACAGCTAGAAGAGCCTGGTCCTCCTCCCCCAGGAAGCCCCCCAGCAGCCGTCTTGCTTCCCATTAGCGCCAGCGCAGGCCTGTCTTGGGCCCTCCGGCCTCCCGCCCTGCAGCGGCCTAGTTTCCCATCGGCCACCTGCCTTCAACGTCGAGGGCCTGGGGGGCAGGAGCCGCAGGCTGGCCGCCCCCCTCCCCGCCCCTTCCCTCTCCTCCCAGCTCCCCTTCCCCCAGCTGCCTCCCAACCGCCTCCCCAGCATGGCAGCCTGTCCGAGACACGGTTTTGTCCCCTCGGTCCGGGCACCGTGAGAGTGACAGAAAATAGCTGTCCAGAGAGTGGGGGGGGGAAGGCCTCTTGTTTTCACCTCTCAGGGGCTGGTTTTCCCAACTTTCCCATCCCAGCTCCTGCGGAACAAAGGGCCTGCGGCCCCCGTGTGCTGGGCCCGGCCCAGCGAGGGGACTCACCAGCAACTCTTTATTGAGTCTTCAAGCGCCGGCCAGGCACTCCATTAAAAAGCCATTCCCCTTTGTGCGGCCCGGCCCCCAGCTGTCCCCCCTCTCATGTGACGGTCGGTCACAGTTGTAAAACAACAACACACAGAGTTGGCAACTAACGAGGCTTTTTTTCAAGCCGGGGTCTCCATGGCAACCCCCGTCAATCACCCCTCAGGAGCGCTTTAACCTGACCAAGAGGGGGAAATAAAAAATAAAATAATAATAATTAAAAAAAGAAGCCAAGAAAGAAAGAGTTGGAAAGAGAGCGAGAGGCCAGTAGACAGCTGGGGAAACAAACAATTCAGAAAGTTTCTGGGGTTTGCGCCCTCGATTGGAACACAAATGAAAATTTAACCAGTGGGACGGGATTGTCCTGGTGACCAGAGGGGAAGGACGTTCATTTTCATTTTTAGATAGTTTGTACATTGCACCTAGTTTTACAAAGGCTTCTAACCTTTTCCCATGGTCCATAAAATGATGGTTCGTGGTTGTCTGTGGGCACAGAGTGGGCATGAGGGCGGTCCCAGGCGCCCTTATAGTAAATGGATGGTTCCATGGGCCCAAACCCAGAGGTGCCCAGTTGATGGCCTCAGGCCAGTGGGGAGAGCCATTCAGAACCTGGCTAAAGTCCAGCAGGGTGTCTGAGTCCTCCCGTGTGCGGCCTGGTGCCAATGGGGATAGCCCACAGTACGTGGCGGGCATGGTGCCAAGGGGACACTGGAAGGCCCCACTCCCAGTGCCATGTGGGGAAGGAGCAGACCTCCCACCGCGATGTGTTGAGGGGGAGCCCAGAGCATAGGCAGTTGTAGGACCCCTGGTTCTTCACGTGCTGCTGAGCCAGCAGATGCCCAGTTCCTGGGCACGTGGCATCGCGCCCGGGGTTAGTTCAACCTTCCACGTGTTGGCATGGCGCCGGGGCATGGCAAGCCTGAGTTCTCCCCCCACCTCACCCCCTGACACTCATACATGCTGTCTGGCCGCTAGCCAGTGGCTCCACAGGTTCCCAGGTCGTCACAGTCTGGGCAAAGGCTGAGGGCAGCCCTGGCAGCTGCTGCCTGGCCTTCCTGAGCCTCTGATCAGGAAGGAGGCGAAGGCCAGTTTCTCGGCCCCACTTTTGCTTCCTAGCACCGTGAACCCTAGGGTGCAGACACTTTTTCTTCCTGGACGTGGTGGGAAGTTGCTATTGTAACTCCTGGCACCTTGGGAAAGGGGTTTTCTCATTCTTGGAGTCTAGAAACCCAGCTTGGGGGCTATGGGGACCAAGGAAGAGAGTCCTTCAGGACAGAACCGTAAAAGCTTCCCAACTTTCAGTGGGTGGGCACTGGGGCACTGTTGGGCTGTGCTGAATCCCCTGGGCCCGGGGGTTCGAGGAGCTGGGGTGTTTGTGAGCTTCTGGGAGGCTGGGTTTTTTTTTTTTTTCTGGACTTAAAAGGCCTTGTGCAAACCTGGTACCCAGAATAGCACACATGGAGAGTTGTGAATGAAGAACTGGATGGCCGATGACCGGGCGTGGGGGCCGGGGCTGGGCTCAAACGGCAGGTGCCTCATGGCTCTGCAGCCCCTGCCTGTGAGACACCCTGGTCTCCCAGCTTCCCACAGGCCTGGGACGATCGCGGGCCTCTCCCTACCCCTGGCCACCTCTCCATTTTCTCCCTTCCTTCTCCAGGCTCCTTCCATGCCACCCTCCCTGGTGCGCCGGGCTTGACACTGGCACCCATGGCTCCCCCTCTGCGTTCATTTCAGTCCTCCTCGCTCACAGGCTGTGTTCTCTTCCAGAGTGGGTTAAGTGAAAACCTTGCCAGTCACCTCTCCCGGTCCCCCTCCCCTCCGTCCTGGCTTTCGTGATAGAGAAACTGGCCAGGAAGCCCCACATGGTGCTATTTACCTGACACCTCAGTGGGTTTGGCAGGTGCTGATTCATTCCCTGAACCATTTCCCCCAGGACAACGAGCAAGCCAGGGAAGACTCCCGGGCCTCTGAGCAGCCCCATTCTAGCCTCTCACTGGCCTCTCTTCAGGGCCTGGGGTGACTGCTGCAGCAAGGACCCCCCGGGGACCAGAGCAGCCTTGGCTGGGCCTCCTCTTCATGTCTCCTTTCCCGGGTGCTGTGGGCAGCTCCTGCAGGAAAGGAATGCTAACGATCTGCTGGTGTAGTAAGCTGGCATTGCACCCAGGCAGGGGCCGCACAGCGCCAGGGCCTAGTAAAGACGCTGGCGAGGGCTCCATTCCCCGTGCCCGGTGTTTCCTCCGGCCGGATTGGCATGCAGCCTTCAGCTTGGCCTGAGGCGGCATGAGGAAGAAGTGGCATCCTCCGCCGGCCCCAGCCTGGCCAGCCTGGAGGACAACACCGCCCTCCTCCTCCCTCCAGCTCCAGCCAGGAGGACCATGGTGGCCATAAGTATTTCATAACATCTTCTGAAAGGAGACACGGAGTGGGCTGAGGACGGCGGCATCCCAGAGCGTGGCTGTTGGTCAGTAGCCCCAAGCTGGGGAGACCCGGTTTCACCTCCCCAAGCCTCATTTCCTCCTCCGTAAATGAGGGCACGAACAGTGGTGCCTCCTACAGGGTTTCTGTTGCCATTTAATGAGATGGTTTATAAAACCGGCTTCGCTCTGCCTGGGACGCAGTCAGCCCTCCATAAACACTAGCAATTAATGGTGGTGCTGGTGATAGTAGCAGCAGTAGTAGTAGTACTGGTAGTAGTAGTAGTGGTGACAGTATAGGCCCTACCCCATAGGTGGTTGGAGGCATCAATGAGACAGTACAGCCCCTGACAGATAGTAACTGCTCAGCAAATGCTAGCTGTCATTATTATTGCTATTACCATTATTTCCCAGTGCACTGAGGTGGAGCCTCACCCTGCTCTTGCTATTAAGGGATCCCGAGGATGCTGCCACCTGCTAAGTCCAGCCCGTCCTTCTAGAACATTCAGCAGGCCCTCTGGCCCCCTCAGTGACTCTCTTACACCTGCCCTGCCGTCTTCAGGCCCCCCTTGCCATCCCCTCCCCACCCCACTGCCGCTCTCTGTCACTCACCTGTCCAGGGTTCCCCAGCATCATCCTCTCTGGGGTCTCCTAGCAAAAAAAAAAAAAAAAAAAAAAAGGGCTTTCCAGAACCTGGCTTCCACCTCCTCCCCAAGCCCGGCCTCCCCCAGGCCTGGAGTCTGACTGGATTGTAACATAGTAGCTGAATGAACTCCAGTTTCAAAGGTTAATATCAAAATCTGGAGTGGATTACCTAAAAATTACTTACAACACCATTAAAATTCTGAACTCTTTTTGTTGTGGCTGTAAATTAATTTAAAATGTCAGGTTTTTTGAGAAATCCAATAAGAAATTGAGCCAACAGAGCAATCTGCAAACTGTCTGGCAAAGAGGAAAGTGTGTCTCTTCAATCGACAAGGAAAAATATGGAGCTTAACTGGAACCATATGGCTCAGTACTTGAGAGGAGCCTGCCGGAGAGGGAGGGCGGGAGGGGAGCTCAGCTGACAGCCACACACATGCAGCGGGAGGTGGCCGCGGTGGTGGCATTGGCGCGGTGGAGGGGCCTGGCAGACGCCTGGCACCCAGCCTACTTGGCCGCCTTGTGTCCAGGGTCACCAGGCTGCCCCGGGCAGTGACTTGGTCAGTCCTTGGTCTTAACACATTCTCACCGTATCCATCCAGGGCTCCCTGGCCAATTCGGGAATCCTACCCCCACCTAGGGGAGCCCAAGCCCCCTCCCTCCAGGGAAGAACAGCCACCTGCAGGTCTTCGAGGGCTGCTTCCCTCTGTCCTCTGTGGGCTCCCTCCCGGCCAACATGTGGTCCCAATTACTCCTGAATTCCCCCAGATTTACAACACATTAAGTAATTTGTAGGTTATTTCAACTTCAATCTGCTGAAGTTGAGAAAATCAAAATTAAATTCAAACCACAAGGAAACTTCAAAGAAAGAGGAGGAAGAGAGAAGTTGAGCGCCTTCTCTTCCCCAGGTTGGCTGCGTCCCCCTTATGTCATCCTCTGAGGCTCCCAGCCAGCCCCCTGCCTGCCTTCCTCTGCCTCCTCTTCCCCGCCTTGCCTCTCTTTCCCTCCCAGGGCCCTTGCCCCTGCCTCTGGCTGGGCAGTGCCCTTGGGGTGCCCCCCTGAGTCAAAACCAGGGGCAACCTTGGGGCTCGTGCTAGGCCCTGGTTGGTTTGGCTGGGGGAGAAGTGCCTCTCTAACCCTAACACTCTCTGCTCCCACTCCCTGAGCCCCTACCCCTGCAGGCTGGGTGATTCCTGGGCTCCAAAGCCTCTCCTTGCTTTCCTGACCCATTTCAGGGGAATCTCCACCAGGACTGTTCTAGCTCCCGACATGCCTGGGACGGCTGACAGCTGGTAGGTACCACCTGGCCCCCGGGTTTAATAGCTCAGGTTACCTTATTTTGCTTTCTACCCTTTAAAACAGCCTTGTAAATAAGCAAACACTCGGTGCCAAGCACCTTCGGCACTTCGCCAGGCTGGTAAATATTTTAGTAGTGACTTGGTAACAGTTGCGTTCACTTTGATTTCCTCAGAAAGGTTCTTGGTGCTGGGGAGGGGGCCGTGGCTCTGGGAAATGATTTGCTGGCTATTTATAGCCCAACTCTGACCACGTGGCCTTTGCTCTCACCCTGTGGATCGTGTGCTGGGGTATATTTAAAGCTGGTGTAATGTTAGCCTGACACCTCTTTTGGCAAAGATGGGGAGGACTCTTCCACTTTCTCCCAAAGTGTGTGGTGGTCAAAGGGCTCCAAGGTCGGTTTGGAAACTGGACTTGTCTTCTCCAGGAATCCAAAGTGATCTGGGAGGCTGGGGCAGATGCTAGCGGTTGGGTGTGAGTTTGGGGTTGACCTCCTGCTGGCATGGTTTGCACTTGGGAAGAACCCCCAAGGAACAGAAGGTGGGCTCTGGGGCTGGGGCATATGAAACCCAGGCAGGGCTGAACTGGGGAGGCCACCTGAGATGGGTGGAGTGAAGCTGACCGTGAGAGCAGCCAGGTTGCAGGGCGAGTTAGAGGGAAATGCGACCGCTGGATGTGCTTCCTGGGCATCTAGACCTGGAGGACCCATGCCATGGGGAAAAGAGAGTGGGAGATGGGGCCAAGGCAGATTCAGACAGGGGGGCAGCTTCCAGCCAGGGCTGCTGATTTGATGCCTTGGAGGGTCCTTTCCTCTACGCCATGAGAAAGGCACCTGCAAAGCACAGGACCTCATTGCCCAGTGCCAGGAAGCTGGCATAACCCCACCCAAATTTGCCATGTCCAATGGGGCATGTGCCGCCCGTAGGTTGGGCACCTGGGCAGGAGTGAGGCAGCAGGTGAGAGGCTGGCGCCTGGCTTGAATAGACTGCTCAGAGCCACAGCCAGTGGCTTCTCTGTTTTATGGGTGGTTTTAATGTACAGATGGGTTGGTTTTAAAGGGGCTCTAAATCATGGCACAGTGAGAGCCCCCACACCCCACAGCCCCCCAGGAGGCTGTACCTGTGAGTGACTGCAGTGTGGGCACAGGTGAAGTAGAAGCAAGGCCCGCCCCCTCTCACTGTGCAGTGGTGATGGACAGGCCAGGGGGAGGTGGGCCCCTCTGGCTGGGTAAGAAGGGCTCGGTGTTCAGATGAAACCCTTCCTTTTGTCCCCCTCCCCACCCACCATCCACACTGGCAGGTGGGGCCTTCCCACATCCGGTTTACAGCCAGGGCACTGTTCGGTGACCAGCCAGCCTGCTGCCACTCCCAGCCACTTGCCCTTCCTCCTCTGGCTCCTGGCGCCATGATGCGCGCCTCCCGTCTGCACCCACGCACACCCCATTGGTGCTCAGCCGCCGTGGGCGCACATCAGGTGATCGCAGACAGTGGCAGACCCAGCTCACCTCCTTCCCGCGGGACTGGTGCCAGGGCAGTGCTCTTCCCGGAAGGCTTCCAAGCTCCCCCGGATGGCATCCTGTTGGGCCTGTTTCTGGGGTGCGGGGGCAGGCCTTTTTGGGGGGAGAGTGTCTGCCCCATGCAGCCCTGGCGCCAGCTCTTCCTAGAGGCCTGTGGCCGTAATGCCAGAGGGAGGCAGCTGGGCTGGGGCAGGAGACAGGGATGTTTGAAATGGAAGTCGAGTGAGATGGGGCCACCCTCGGCCATCACCATGACTCTGCTGGGAGCAGACACAGAGCCCTGGGCCAGTCTGAACTGGTGCTCACTGGATACCTGCTGCTTTGCTGCCCCCCCTGTGAGTGGGCCTTGCTCACTTGGGCTCTCAGCACCCAGTTTGATACCTGCCTTTCAGCTGCCCCCCTGTGAGTGGGCCTTGCCCACCTGGGCCCCCAGCACCCAGTTTTCAATGTCCTTGGAAACTTGGAGGAGTTCTGGGAAGGTGATAGGAAGATAGAGGAAGCCTTCTCCGAGCACCCAGAATATTCGAGCTTGAATGGAAAGAGATCTGCCCTCAAAGGTACTCGGGCCCTAAGTCCGTGCCCTATAGGCTCCCCTTTTTCGCTGGCCCCTGTGTGGGATGGAAGGCTGCTTTAGGGAATCTTTTTCTGCCCCTTGGCCATGAGTTTGGAGCTGTGTGGCACCAGAACCTTCTCGTCCTTTACTGAGCGTCTTCAGGAAACGCGTTGTTTCCTCTCCAGTTGCCCCTTGGCGTTTGAGAATAGGGGTGCCCGTCAACACTCACTCTCCTGCCTGCTCTCCCTAAAGACATGCGGTAAAGGAAGCCTCATGGTCCTCTGAGGAGTCCTCCTGGCCTCCCGAGCCGCTCAGGGGAGACAGCAGCTGTGACAGCTGACGACCCACTTCAGTGCAGGTTGCGGAGGGGCGGGGCCAAGATGCAGGTGTCTGCCCAGACACAGTGGATGCCTGGTTCCAAAATTTCCGTAGATGCCTGTGTCCTCTTAAGGAGCAGAAGCTCTGCTGTGCCTCAGTTTCCCTAGGTGGCCTCTGTCAACAGGTGCTCAGGGTAAAAGATACAGCAGGAGAAGCACAGGAAGAGACAGTGGAGAGTGGCAGCTGGGCGGACCCAAAGAGGCCGCCCTGGCCCCTCTTCTTCCCCTCGGCATGGTCCCGCCTCTGCTTCCTAGCAGGCAGGTCAGGCAGCAAAAAGGCAGTTGGCCTCCACCACGACCCAGAGATCTGCTGGGCTGAAGCTGCCCGAGGCCTCCCCAGGCCTGCCAGATCCGATAGAGGCTGGGGCCGTCCACTTCCTGGTTTGCAGGTCAGTGCCTGCAGGTCAGTGGCGAGGTGCAGCTTAGGAGAGGAGGTCACTGGCCTACCCTCCACCCTCGTCCAGCTCCCCCATGGGCTCTGATGGCAAGGGGGCCATGCTGGCAGGTAGCCAGTTGCCCTGTTTCTCCTTGATGCCTGCATGGAACCAGTCCTGGTTTCAAGCTCCCTGCGAGCCGGGAATGGAGGAGATCCTATGAAAATGATGATATGTGACAATCAGTCACAGCAATTAGTGTTTTGGTTAACAGGCCTTTTTTGTTTTCTCTCACCCAGACAGAATGTCACAAATAAATCCTCTCCTGCATTTGCATATTAATTGGATCGGAGACGTCAAGCATCTTTCATTAAAGAAAATGATCTGCATATTTGGAGACATAAAATAGTTATTTTGATGGGGTTTTTTTTCCCTAAGATCAGGGGGTGGGGGAGGTAGGTGATAGGAGCAGTAGAAATTGAGGTAGAGTGAAGGAAAGCCAGCCAGCCCCTCTGTCTGGAGTTAACCCTGTGGGGTCTGGAGTTGATGGCCAAGCTTGGCCAGAAAGATAATTAATACGCAAATAAATCAAGGAGTCAAGGGGCCCCTGGGCACCGGGCAGTTGCCTGAGGCTCAGGAACCCAGCTTGGCTCCTGTGCAGAAGGGAACCCCGCCAGAGTTACAGGCGAGAAGGCAGAATGAGGGCCCTGTGTGGCTTTGCTCTTAAATCCCTCCCTTCAGAGCTGGTTGTGGCTCTGAGCAGTGTGAACTTCCCTGGGACAGTGGGCGGTAGGCAGGGCGTGGGGTCGGATGTCCACCTCGTAACCTGGAGCCCTTGGCCGGGCCCACGTGGCTCCCATGCCTGCCTCTCCCCTTGGTTCCTTGGCCAGCCCTAACCCTCCAGCTTCCACTCTCCCTCCCTCAGCTCGCCCACCGGCATCCACTTCCTCCCCACTCTGACCTTGGGCTTCCCTGCGCCCTTCTCATTCTTTGCCAGCCGTCCTCCCTCTCCCCAGATGGAAAGTTTTCTGGGGGCAGCAGAAGCGAAGCCTGGAGTCATTATCACATGTACTCGAAATAACCCAGAAAGCTGCTGGGCCCATATTAGGGCATGAGTCCCGTGGAAAGCCAAGCGAATGTACAGTTTTTGATAGGCAAATGGGACTGCCCAAGTCTTCCCACCTTCCCCTCCAGCCTTACGCTCCAGGGCCTTGGTGGCTGCTTTAGTCAGTTTTCAGGGCAGGCAGCAGGGGCGGCCTCCTCTAGACATTTCTGAGCTCCCCCAGACTCCTTGGGGAGCACAGTCTTGGGGCTGGTCAGTGCTCCCAGTCTCTGCCATCACCAGCCCCAAAGGCATGATTCCTAGTTACCATATCCTGGTTAGAAAAGTGTTCAGCGATGTTGATGACAATGATCACAATGATGACTGGCACCACGTTTTCCACATAGAAATGTGTAGACACTGTGCTAGGAGCTTTACCCTCTTCGCCTCCCCAAACCCTCACCACAGCCCTCTGCGACAGGCACGATCATTGCGTGCATTTTATAGACAAGGAAATTGAACCTCAGAGAGGCCAGATCACATACCCATTGGTATCCAGACCTCAGAACTTGCAGCCGGATCCGAGCTCTCTGTGGCCAGGTCACAGGTCCTCTGGGCAGAGCAGTGGGGACCGGCAGCCGTCTGGCTCCTGGTTTGATCCCAGCTGACTATTCTTTTTGTGCGTAAACACACTGCACCCCGGGGCTGTCAGAGGACTTGTGTTCAGGCTCCGTATCTCTGCACTGCTGGCCTCTTCACCACACCAAGAAGACAAGATTTGCCTCCTCTCAGGGGCTGGGAGCTGCCTCTGGTGGCTTCTGTGGGCCTTTGAACCCCGGAGGTGCCTGTTCCAGGCCTGTGGGGATTCCCCTGTGCTCTTTGTGTGCAGTTTTTCCTTGGAATGTTGAAGTGCCCGGTTCCTCTATTCCCATACCCTGCTGCCTCTTTTCTTACTATGCCAGGCTCTGGGACCCACAGGCTTCAGGACTGGGCAGTACCTGAGGGCAAGGCCCAGTTCCCTGGCTGAATTGAGTTGTGCATCTGCTCACCTGAGCCCTCCTTCCCCATGCCCTACAGGTGGCCAGCCTCTCCTCATGCTCCAGGTGGACCCGGGTGTCCCTTAGAAACTTGTTTGGTGCCACCTTCCCCACAGCACTACTTCTTAGGGATCCCTTCTCCCAAGCACTCAGATTCTAAATGCATGGCGTGTGCAGCCTTAGGCTATCACCTTGAACTTCAGGGTCCCTTGTCTTGGGCTACCATTCTCCACGGTGCGTGGACAGGTTGCAGCTTTCAGGTCTAAAGGAAAGGCAGTGGGGTACGGTCAAAAGAACGACGGCTTTTGATTCAAATAGAAGAGAAACAGCCTTACTGTTCTTCAGAGCTGTGCCCTGCCAGCAGACCTCCCTTCTCCGAACCTCAGGCTCTCCCCTTGCAAGAAAGGGGCAGGGGGCCTGTAATCCCAGCACTTAGGGAGCCGGAAGCGAGCAGATTGCTTGAGGTCAGGAGTTTGAGACTAGTCTGGCCAACATAGTGAAACCCCACCTCCACTAAAAGTAAAAAAATTAGCCAGGTGGTGGCGAGTGCCTGTAATCCCAGTGACTCGGGAGACTGAGGCACAATTGCTTAAACCCGGAAAGCAGGGGTTGCAGTGAGCCGAGATCACACCAAGGAATTTGATGGCTTTATCAGAAATACCAAATGCACTCCAGCCTGGGCGGCAGAGCAAGAGAGACCCTGTCTCAAAAAAAAAAAAAAAGAAAGAAAAGAAAGAAAGAGGCAATAATTCCTCTTGTGGGTAAGGGTCTGCAGAATGATTCAGCTCCTTCAGGTTAAGTGCCCAGTCACAGGTGTGGGATAGAGCAGGCTCCTGCAGATGCCAGTGGAGAGGTTGGTGGGCCTGGGTCTGCTGCCCACTCCCCAGTGGGTCAGGACTCCAGCAGGGTCTCCCGGGCTGAGGGATGGAGGAGATTGTGTCCCAAGGCACTGGTAGCTCTGCCCAGCCTGTTCCTTTCCCACCCTCTGGCCCTCAGTGACTTTGGCTGCATGTACCTCTGGCAGGGCAGAACCAGAAGTGGGGACCTAGTGGCCTTCCAATTTGGGGTTCTTGGAGAAGGGGCCTGGCATGCCCTCCTCGGTGAGAAGGTGGACAGGCTGGGTGTTTTATGGAATCTGGGGGAGTCCTGCGGCAGCTGTATCTGTTAAATGCCAAGAAGCCAAGTTGGTTTAATATGATTGTAGCTGCTGCTTTGATAAATCAAAATAATTAAAAATAATAAATTTGATTCCTCAACCAACAGGCTGTGTGTGGGCGCAGGGCCTGGGCTGCTGAGCCAGGGCCGAGGAGGTGGGAGCGGGCACAGGGACACAGGAAGGTCTGTCTTGTGGGATCCTAAGTGGGCAGTGGACGGCAACAGGGTGGAGGGGGAGACTCTGAGAACCAGTCGGGGGAGGAACATCTCTCACTCAGCAGATCCGAGCCCTGCTGTCCACAAGCCTGGGCTGGGGCCCCAGCTGGGCCTGCCCCCTGGCCCTGTGGCCTTGCGCCAGCCTCAGTTTCCTCATCTGTCAAATGGGAAGGCAGTTCCACCCGCCTCCCAGGGCTGTGTGAAGTTGGGCTTTGTTGAGCGCGTGTCTGCCCAGTGTTGAATGGGCCTCCGTAGCCCCCTCGGGCTGTCCCTGCACCCACTTTGGCGCTGCCATGGCTGAGGCGACCAGGCGTGCTCACAGCGTCTGCGCAGCCTCGAAGGCCCACCGGCATGCCTGGACTCTTCCTCCCACTGATGGCTGTTGTCCTAACACAGGATTGTTCTGTTTATGAGGACGTCCTCCGGTGCAGGGCGTCTCTATTCATAGCTCCCTTCAGCTTTCAGAGTTGGATCAGGAAGCCCCATGCCACGCCCTGGGACCAAGTCCCTGTTCAGGGTGCCGGCAGCTCTGACATCGGTGGGGGGAGTTGGCAAGGGTTTTCCGCCTCCTCCCCTGTCCCCTGCCCCCCATCCACATCCTCGGGAGCCGTATTTGGTGTCTGATCCCGAAGTGTCTGAGCAGCTAGAAATCTGAACTGGGTGGAGGGGGCAGGGGTTGGTGGGGAGGGAGGGACAGGGTGTCTGTCTCTTTAAATGCACTTTGTGTCAGTGCGATAAGGAATTTGATGGCTTTATCAGAAATACCAAAGCTTTATTTAGCAGGGTGAGGCTCACACCACTCAGCTCCACACAATCTGCTGATAAATAACAAAAAAGAAAAGAAAAAAAAAAAAAAAAAAAAACTCCAACAACTCACCAATACCCCAGCATAGCAAGGCAGGAAAGATGCAGCGGACAGAAAGGCAGAGAAGCGAAGTGGGAAGTTTGGGGAATTGGGGAGCTGCAGAGGGTGGGGGTGGGGTGAGTGGGTTCTGTGGAAACTGCAGGGGCTTTCTGGAAAGTGCTAATAGGCAGGCATTTGTAGATTTTTCTGTCATTAGGTAAAAATACTGTAATGATTTTGACGCTTCAAGAGAAAGGGCTTGTTAAGGAGACACACCCTCCCCAGTGTCCTCGCTGGCCGTCTGTCCCTCCTGCTCCTGCCCCTCTAGCAGCCTAGGCCATCCGAGTCTCTCTAGGGGAGCCCTGGGGCCCAGCCCTCTGCTTGGTCTGTGCCCTGGTGCCCTGGCTGGCTGTGCTGGTGAAGGCAGTGCCAGCCTTGAGATGGGGAGAAGTTTGACCGAACGTAAAAGAGACTGCCGGGGAGAGAGCCACTGTCATCGCAACTCCAAGAAAGGGGCCTCCACTCCGTACAATGTAGCTAAGGAAGCTGGAGAGGGGAAGGCTTGAGAAAGCCTTTGGAGGACTGGACTGACTCCGTGCTCAGGGCCAGGTCTCAGCCCAGGGCGGTGGCCTGGCCCTGCCTACTGGTGGCATTCCAGGACTTCCTGTGCTACCTGCCACTGGGCAGCTCTTGGGGAGCCCCTCCATCCTGGCCAGTCTAGATTTGTTGCGTTGTCTAGAGGGTCAGCAGAACAGCAGAGTGCCGCTTCTGTCTGTTCTTCTTACTCTCTCTCTCTGCCCTGGGGGATTCGTTCTCCTTCCCTCGCGTGGGGAGCCCTTCCCTTGGGTCTGGCTTTACGCTCAGCGCACATGCTTGGGTACAGCCACCCTCAGTATCCCCCTGGATGGTCCATATGTCTCCCTCTGCCCACTGCTCCCCACGAATCTTCTGATGTGAGCAAGCCAGATTTAAGCCGGGGTCCCCATGCACACCTCTCTGCCTGTGCCTCTTCTAGCCGGCTTGTGCATGTGACTTCCTCTGGAAATGGAGGCGGGTATCAGCACTAGGTGTCTACCCGAGAGCCATGTGGATGGGGAGTGGATTGGGTGCTGTGGGGAATGGATTGGGTGCTGTGGGGAGCGGATTGGGTGCTGTGGGGAGCATATTGGGTGCTGTGGGGTGCAGATTGGGTGCTGTGGGGAGCGGACTGGGTGCTGTGGGGAACACATTAGGTGCTGTGGGGAGCGGATTGGGTGCTGTGGGGTGCAGATTGGGTGCTGTGGGGAGCGGACTGGGTGCTGTGGGGAGCGGATTGGGTGCTGTGGGGAGCACATTGGGTGCTGTGGGGAGCGGATTGGGTGCTGTGGGGAGTGGATTGGGTGCTGTGGGGAGAGGATTGGGTGCTGTGGGGAGCGGATTGGGTGCTGTGGGGAGCGGATTGGGTGCTGTGGGGTGTAGATTGGGTGCTGTGGGGAGCAGATTGGGTGCTGTGGGGAGCGGATTGGTGCTGTGGGGTGTGGATTGGGTGCTGTGGGGAGCGGATTGGGTGCTGTGGGGAGCGGATTGGGTGCTGTGGGGTATAGATTGGGTGCTGTGGGGAGTGGAGGAAGCATCCCTGCTGCTCTCAGGCTCCTTGTCCCTTCCTAATGGCACCACAATCCAGCAGAGCCAAAGGCTTAGGTCCTCACCCTGCCTAGCCCGGATACAGGGCTGCTTCTACCATTGTAGACAGTCACCAAGAGGTGACTCACGGAGTTGGTTGAGGAAGAGTGGTTTCTGCCCACATAGTTGTCCCCAAACACGGCCGAGGAGCCAAAGCTTTTCAGGGCCCACAAGCCAACCCCTCAAACAGAATGGAGGTTGCTGAGGCCAGAGGATGCTTCTGGGGCAGTTATGGGGAGCCCAGAGTTGAGCCAACCAGAGGCCAGGGTGGGCTGACTCGGAGAGTAACTCTGGACTGGACACCTAGTTCCTGGAGCAGAGGAGGGGTGGAGCCAGCATGCTCCCTAAAGTCAGCTAACGGAAGGGAGCCTGGACCAAGGTCAGGCCCGCGGCTGAGTGGCGGCAGGTGGGTCTCCTAGGAATTCCTCGGCTTTAGATGCTGGAGCAACTGGACTGGCTTGGCTGCTTGGGGAGGGCCAACGCTGGGCTGGGCGGAGACAAGGCAGCTCGGAGGAGAGGGTGGGGGCTGGGCGGCCAGGGAAGGGGCAGAGGGTGGAGGAAACCGTAGAAAGGCCGAGGCCCGGAGACAGACAGGAGGAATAAATGGAAGTGACAGGGTCAGGCCAGACCTTTGTCCTGCAGCCTGATTAGAGAGTCTGCCCTGGATTTCTGAAACTTTGGGATGTTGTCGGACAAACTGGAGCTTAATTCTGTCAGAGCGCTGGGGAGATTAGAATTGACATCCTGGGAGCACATTCCTGGCTGGGCAGAAATCCAGCCCCCGCTGGGAAAAACCTGTGAAAGCATGGCCAGCCCAGTGGTGGCGGCGGGGGGTGCCCATCAGCACCAGTGGCCACTCCAGCCTTGTGGGCCGGAGCCAGGAGCACTGGGAGGGCCAGTCGTTGGAAGGCTCCCGCCTAGTGGAAGGTGTGGCGGCTCAGCAGAGCCACTGCTGAGTCTGAGTTCCAGTTCTGTGCCTCATCCTAGCTGTGCTGCCTCAGGCAGAGAGCTTAAGTTTCTTTCTTTCTTTCTTTCTTTCTTTTTTTCTTGTCTTTTTTTTTTTTTTTTTTTTTTTGAGATGGAGTCTCGTTCTGTTGCCCAGGTTGGAGTGCAGTAGCACGATCTCAGCTCACTGCAACCTCCACCTCCTGGGTTCAAGCAATTCTCCTGCCTCAGCCTCCTGAGTAGCTGGGACTACAGGTGCGCACCATCAAACCTGGCTAATTTTTTGTATTTTTCGTAGAGACAGGGTTTCACCATGTTGGCCAGGCTGGTCTCAAACTCCTGACCTCAGGTGATCCACTTGCCTCAGCCTCCCAAAGTGCTGGGATTACAGGCGTGAGCCACCGCGCCCGGCAAGAGCTTAAGTTTCTTAACTTTCATTTTCTTATCTGTAAAATGGAACAGTCTGCCTCTGGACCTACTGAATTTTCCTTTCCTTTGAAGTCGAAGGTGTAACCTTGGGAAGCCAAGAGGGATGGGTCAGACGGTGGTGAAGCTCCTGAGCCAGGGCCTGCTGGAAGACAGAGAAGGTTCCCCTTGCGGAGTTCTCTGGCGCAGGGCCGGCCAGCAATGCCAACCTGGCAGGGCTTGCTAGCTTAAGCATGTGAGAGGTGGCTGTCCCCACACCACGTGTGTCCTTTCCATGAGCCACCTGTCCTCGTCAAGCCTGGAGAAGCCCAGCAGGGGACTTAGAGATGGCCTTGTCCCTCTGTGAGAGCTCCCAGGAAACCCCCACCCAAACAAAGGGAGCTGAGGGCAACAGACGGAGGCCTGCCTTCTGGGAGCCTCCAGTCCAGGATGGCTGGCCTTAGAACCAGACAGCCGGTTAGAGGACTACAGTGAGGGCCAAGCGCCACAGCCCCAAACCAGGCTGTTTCCGGAAGAACAGGGTACCCCTCCCCACATCCCTCCTGACTCTAATGACTCTTAAATAGTGGTAAATATTTTGGCTAATGCAGGCTCTCATGGCAGAGAGCAAAGCTGTCTGCAGTTCAGGACCTACAAATTATTTATTAAAGATTTGAGATGCGGTGCAATTATGTGGAAAGAACCCAAAAAATTAAATAAATAAGTAACAAAATAAATAAATAACAGCCCCACTGGCCTCTTGAAGGCTTGGGAGCGGCACATGATTGCCGTCTTGATGAAATCCCCCCGGATGTAATGAGCTGATTTTCTGCTGTTAATATTGCATCTGCTGATGAAGGATTCGTTAGGATAATGGAACGAAGCTAAAATATAAATGACTCCCTGTCAAGAAGCAGCTTTTGTTTGTTGATCTCCTGACAGTTCCTGGGCCAAGGCAGGGGTTTATGTGTGTACATGCATTCTGGAACAGGCAGGAGGGCGGGGGCAGGAGCTTGGGGGGGCTACCCCACGAGTCTGGCTCCCTGGTTATTCCAGGCTTTCCCTTCGAGGTGGAGCTCCTCGACCTTGGGAAGCCCTGGAGCCCTGTGGGTGGGGAAGTCACCGACTCAGACCCATCCAGAGGGGCGCTTGTTCCAGCAAGATGCTGAGCGGCAGCAAAAGTTATCTGGGGAGCATGGCAGAGAGATGGATTGGTATTGGGATCCGCACAGGAGAAGCCGCTCTCTGTGTGTGCCGGGAACGGCAGCCCGCAGGGGTGCGGAATCACAGGCACTTGAGTGAGGGTTCCTAAGGGGAGGTCCAAACCTTCACTGCAACCATCCTAGCCCTTCCGCCTCGCCCTCTCCCTCCGTGATCACACAGCACATCTTGTGGAGGCCTGGGAGCCCCCCTCAGACGATGGGTTCTCAAGCAGAGGGGGAAAGAGGACCCATTTGAAGTCACCGTGTCTCACCTACCAGCCCCCGTGACTTGGCTTCCCCCACACCTGCCCTGAGCTGCCACATGGGACAAATTCCTTCTCTCCCTAGCAGTTGTTTTTTTTAAAAAGCAATATCATTTTATTTTACTTTATGGTGGTAAAAATGCACATACCATAAAATTTACCATTGTAACTATTTTATTTATTTATTTATTTGAGACAGAGTCTCGCTCTTGTCTCCCAGGCTGGAGTGCAATGACGTGATCGTGGCTCACTGCAACTTCCACCTCCTGGGTTCAAGCGATTCTTCCTCAACCTCCCGAGTAGCTGGGATTACAGGCGCCCGCCACCACACCTGGCTAATTTTTGTATTTTTAGTAGAGACGGGGTTTCATCATGTTGGCCAGGCTGGTCTCCAACTCCTGACCTCAAGTGATCTGCCTGCCTCGGCCTCCCAAAGTGCTGGGATTACAGCCATGAGCCACCACACCCAGCCTGTAACTACTTTAAAGTGTGCAAATCAGTGGCATCAAGTACATTTGCAGAGTTGCACAAGTATTGAGCTAGTTCCAGAACTTTTTCATCACTCCAGACAGAAACCCTTAATCCCTTAGCAGTCCCTCCCTACTGTCCCCTTCTCCCAGCCCCTGGCAACCACTGCTTTCTGTCTCTATGGATTTGCCTGTTCCAGATATTTCATATTAATGGAATCGTACAATTTGTGGCCTTTTGTGTCCGTCTAGCTCGTTTCTTGCTCATCATTTCCAGGTGCATCCACATTGTAGCCCGTATCAGAACTTCACTCCTTTTTATAGTGGAATAACATTCCATAGTATGGACAGACTCTATGTTGTGGGTCCACTCCTCAGTCCATGGACACTTGAATTGTATCTACCATCTGACTACCGTGAATAGTGCTGCTATGAACGTTCATGCACAAGGGTTTTGTTGTTTGTTTGTTTTGGTTTGGTTTTTTTTTTTTTGAGTACCTGTTTTCCATTTTTTCTGGTATATGCCTGGGAATGGAATTGCACCATCTCTCCTAGCGTCTTAAAGGCAGGGACCCTGGAAACTAATAAGAGGTCATATTTATTGAGCACTTACTACGTGCCACCCATTGTACTAACCATTGTTTCCGAGCGTCCTCAACAGCACAGGAATGGAAGCTCCCTGAGGGTTGAGTTGTTGGTTTGCCAATGTTCTTTAGGTCTAGGACAAGTATCTAATAGCATATAGTAGGTGCTCAAGAAATACGGGATGAACTTCCTTTGAGATAGGTGCTTATGGACCCCTACTTTTCAATGGAAGAAGCTGGGGCCTCGAGAGGTTAAGCAGCCTGCGTACCCAATTGCATGGCAGGAGGCAGCAGAGGCAGGATTCAAACCCAACTCTCGCCAACTTGGCTTTTGTATGCTATCTTTTTTTTTCCCTCCCCAAGACGGAGTCTCACTCTGTCTCCCAGGCTGGAGTGCAATTGCACAATCTCAGCTCACTGCAACCTCTGCCTCCCGGGTTCAAGCGATTCTCATGCCTTAGCCTCCTGAGTAACTGGGATTACAGGTGTGCGCCACCACGCCCGGCTAATATTTGCATTTTTAGTAGAGACAGGGTTTCACCATGTTGGCCAGGCTGGTTTCAAACTCCTGACCTCAGGTGATCTGCCTGCCTCCCAAAGTGCTGGGATTACAGGCGTGAGCCACTGCCCCCAGCCTTTTGTAAGCTGTCTTGTTTTCTCTTCCTCGTGCCTGGCACGGCGTCATACATGCAGTACATGCTCAGTGAGTGCCTGATGATCTCACTGTGAAACAGGGACAAGAGAGATCTAGGGTCACTTGACCTGGCACAGGGGCTGGGGAAGGCCTGGAGCAGGTGTTGTCTTTCTGTGCGTCTGTTGGCGACACGCCTGTCTGTTGAGAGGAGGCACTGCCTACCACGCTGAGCCCTGCACTGGCAGAGACTGGATGGGCACTACTGAGCACTCTCCCAGCACGTGGGAAAATCTTCTTTCTGATTTCTTGGCCAGAACCATTCCTCACCTTGACCTTCAAGGCCCTTAGAGAAAAGAAGAGCAAACTAGGCCACCAACTCGGACCCTTCCTCCTGAGGAGACTAGGGGTCCTGCCCAAGAAGATCGGGAAGGGCCACTGGGAAATGGAGGGGTTGTATCCTCCTGAGGGAGTCTCAGGAGGGGTGGGAAGGCCAACTTTTCTCTTGGAGCCTTGAGAGAGTCAGGCAGGGCCTCAAATTCACCATTGAAGTCCCTGGCCAGGCATGGGGACCACATAGGGCAACATCCCACGAAGGACTTGAGGGCCTGACTGGGGAAGGTCCAAGACAGGCGAAGGCGGGCTCAAAGCTGGTGCTGAGCCAGCCTCAGGGTGGAGGGTCAAGTTGATGTCTCCTGCGTTTTAAAAATTACTGTGATTAAAAACATTTCTTAAGCCAGGTCTTGGGAGAACAAGGTGGGAAAACCCGTTTCCTGTCCCCAGAGGATGAGGGCCCTTCCTCTTGACCCTATGTAGGTTTTTCAGGATTCTGGCCCAATTCCAACCAAGACTGTGCCTGGAAAGAGCTCAGAGCCAATCCGGAGGCCTGCTCCGACTCGGGGGGCTGGACAGCCACCCCCACTGCCCCTCCCTGCCTCTGGCCCAGGCTCCTTTCCCCAGGCCTCTGTCTCGATCCCGCACCTGCTGGCCTACGCGGCCCTCGGCCCCCTCATTGTCCTGCTAACCACTGTGTAAAAGTTCCGGGCTTCCTCTGACCTTTCCGTTTTGCCTGGTTATGCCGTGGGATCCCCCTGGCGTGCATCCCCCTGTGGCATCGCCCGGGGCACTGCTCAGCCCCTGCCTGGGGCCTTTCTCTCCCCAGCCGTCCTCCGGACAGCACTTTCTTTCACTCTTTCTTTTCTCCTCTCTTTCTCTCTCTCCCTCTCTCTCTCTCCCCCTCTCCCGCTCTCTCTTTCTTTTTCACCCTTTTAACATGGTTTTCCTAAAAAGTTTTTTAATCAATCAAATTTGAGGCAGAAAATAGGTTTTGTCACGCCTGGTCCCGGGGTAGTGTGACTCTCACTCAGGTTCCTGACAGCTCCTCAATGCAGGAAGGAGGCCAAACAGAATATTTCTCCGGGAAAGTGCCCGTTTCCATGACGCTGCCCCGTTGTCTGTGCCGCCCCCCTGCTCACGCTGCCGGGTTGACATGGCCCCAGCCCCTGTGAAAGGGCTCGGCCAGGGAGAGCCTGTGCGTGAGGATGGGGCTGGGGGCAGGGGGAAGGAGACGCAGTGGAGTGGGGGGGCGGATGGGCAGCCCAACAGCTGCCCCAAGCCCCCATGGCCCGGAGGCCTGGTGAGCAGGTAGGAGTGCTGGCTGAGGAGCCTGGCCTGGTGCCTCATAAATATAGAGCTGGGCAGCTGTGGGTGAGAGGCTCCAAAGTCAAGTCCTGGACCGGCCGTGGCTCCAGCAAGAGGGAACTGCAGATGGAGGAGGCCCCTGAAGGTCCTGGTACGCTGCCACTTCTCTGCCCGTCACTCTCCCCCGTCCCATCTCTCGTGGCATTCCCTCCGCCCCTTGCCCATGGCTGCCCCCTCTCCTCCATCCCTTGCTTCCTTCCTGCCCTCCCCCGATCCTGGCACCCCTTGTGCCGGAGGAGCCTCTCGTCCTCCCAGAGCCCAGCCCACCAGGCCCCACTCTGAGCCCCTTGCAGGCCCCCAGGTCTTCCCTCGCCAACCCATCTTCCCTCTTCCTCCTTCCCCTCTCGGTCTTTCACCCTCTCCTCTCCTCTCCTCCTCTTCTCCCTCTCTTTTATAATTAATGATTAGTTTTAATTGGTTTGCTTAGGCAGCCTGACAGCAAATTAACAGAAGCCAGCCCAGGGCTGCCGGCTCGGTGAGAGACCACTGTGCTTCGGAACCGGCCAGGAGAAAGGCTGGATGAGGCTGCCCCCAGGCTCACTCTCACGGCTGGGCGGCCCGGGGCTGAGAAGGAGGGAGGGCCGGGCCTCACCTGGGCAGGTTCAGCAGCCAGTGGGAAGAAGGCACCAGGCTCTTTGCACACATAGGGCTCACGTTTGCCAACTTTTCTCTGTGCTTTTGTTTTTCTTCTCCTCCTCCTCACATCCCTTCTGTGCTCTTCTTCTTACCCAAGACATTGCCGGTGTCTTCAGAGATAAGGGGTGGGTAAAAGGTGGGCAGGGCCACTGCCTGTAGTTTGGGGCAGGGTTTGCTTTTGGTATCACTCATCCTCACTTGTGCAATGAGATGGTGGGATGGGCAGCCTGTTGCCTCTGGGGCCAAGATCCTGCTTTTTCACATGGACAGGAGGAAGTCAGTCAGAAGGCTGTTGACACTTTTAGCTCAGCTACCAACCAACCATCAGCCCCACAGCCTGGAAGCTCCAGGACCCAGTTCTGTTTCTGATGTGCCATCTACCTCTGGACAGAACTCTGAACCTTTGGGTCCTCAGTTTTTTGGCCAGAGTACTTAGGATTAGGAACATTAGATGGATGGTTGGATGGATGGGCGGACAGACAGCTGGCAGGTAATGGGTGTGTTGGCATTTCTTAGGCACTTTCTGCCATGATCTCTGAGCACATGGCTTTTCTTTCCTAGCCTGGAAGCGTTCACTTCACTTCAGTCCTGCTGAGCGTAGGGCCGCTGCTGTCCTCTGGGTTTTCCCAGTACTGTGCCTCTCCCCTGGCCTTGGAGAATCCTTCCTTAACTACATCAGCTACCAGGTCCCAGATGTGCTGACCACTCACTCATGTGGGCCACTCACAAAGCAGACATCGGGGACAGTGAGAGGCAGAGAGACAAGAAAAAACGCCCAGAGAAGGAAGAAGAGACCAAGATGAACTCTCGGCTACTTCTTAGGCCCCCGCTGGGGTCCCAGTATCCCAGGGTCCCAGATCCCACCCAGAAACAGCTTTCCTGCTCCCATCAGCCGGGACACCTGCCCTGGGCAGGTGGGGTACAGGACCCCATGCGCGTCCTGGTCCCTGTACGTACGCATCTCTGGCCCTCCCCTCCCTCCTCCACCCCCGACCAACTCCTGGAAAGTTTCCTCCCTGATTGTTCTGTGTGATCAGATCTGCAAGTTGCTCTCTAAGCTTCTTGTCACATTTTGACTTAATGAAGTGCAACTGCTGAGGGATTTGGGTTCAGCGCTCCGGTCTCCTGCGCTCCCTTGTTGTCAGAAAACAGGGGTGGTTGGGGACGGCAACACCGCGCTGCAAGTCGTTATCATTCCGGTCAGTCTGTTTAACACAAAATTAAACAAAGAACTAATTAGTGCCTCATGAATTAATAAATGCACAGTTGCTAGGGAGGATGGGAGGGGAGGGAAAGGTGGTGGAAGGGAGATACCAGAGTTGTGGAGTTGGGGGGCTTTGGGGGTCCACAGGAGGCTGGCCAGGGTGCCTTGAGAGATCTCAGACAGGAGTGTGTGGGACAGATGGGACGGTGAGGATGACACCCAGCCAGGGCCCTGTGCTGCCCAGCCAGAACTTGAGCTCTGATGGCTGAGCCCACCTGGTGCCTGGCAGTGGAGGCCTGGTGGTCTCCATCCCCGGCCCCTGTGACCCTCCCTGTTGGCCTCCTCCTCCATCCTCTCCTCTCCTGGCCAGATCCTTCCCTTTTCCTTATTCCCCCTTTGCCCAGCTCCCCATCCTCTCTACTGCCCCCTGTCTCAGGGGTCTGCCCAGCTCTCTGCAGACCCCCTGCCTCTCATCATCTGGATGAGATGGGCATCAGAGGCCCGTGGGGCAGTGCTTTCCAACCACTCAATGCCTACCGGGCCCTCAGCCCTCCCAGAGCCCTGTATCTGGCAGGGTAGGCTCCACCCCAGTGGGCACCCTCTGCCCGGGCAGCCCAGCACGAGCGGCGAAAGCTGGTGGAGAGCCGAGCCCTCCTTAAGAGGACGTGTCAAGTACAATTAGCATTATCTGTCTAAATATGTCCTGGGAACCGGAGAGCGGGCGGCAGGACTGGGTGGCATTCCGGGAGCCCTGAACAAGGTCACCTCATCTCCCGCAATCCCCCCAATCTGATTTGGGGATTACATAGCCTAAGGAAATTGGTGTTATTCCTCTTGCATCATTGATAAGCCACAAATGAGGGAGAGAGGAGAAGAAAACGTAACAGACAGCCCTCCCCAAGCCTGGGTAGAGTTCCGAGGCCTGCAGGGGCAGGGCCTGGCTCGAGCAAGGGTTGGGGGGCCCGGCCAGCAGGCTGGGGGGCTCCCTGGGTTTTCTCTCTACGTACACAGAGGCTGCCCCTTTGAACCTGGCTCCCCAAATTCATTCTCTGGGCAGGAGGGCCCCAGCCCGGCACGCTAGGCTGGGCTGTGTGTTGGTTAAAGCCTCCACGTTGTCAGACCATCGTCCCTCTCCCTGCACTGTCTCTGGATGTGGGCTGTGATGACTCATGGGTAGAGCCCGGGGTGGAAGGTGCTGTTGGCAGCCTGCTCCTGGGGCGTGGAGGGAGGCTTCCTGGTGCCTTGGCCCCTGGCCAGCCCTTGCCCCTCTGTCACCAACTTGCTAGAGCGAACCGTTTGGCATCTGTCATTTTTATGTTCAGGGGCCCCAGGGAAGAGAGTAAAGGAGCAGTTACTGCTGTATTCTGTCATGGTCCCCAGGCATCCCTGTTAGGCCGCTACAGCTCCACAGAAGCAGGTAGACCACTTCACCAGCACCCCCACTCCCGGCCTCCTCCACGGAGCAGTGTGCACGGCACGGCTGACTCTTCTCCACCTGGCTAGGGGGATCCTGAGGACCACATTGCCCCTGCAGTCAGCTCCCACCGCTTTCTGACTTTTTCACAAACTGTGGCTGGCATATACCTGAATGAACCAAATCAGAGTCCACCCGGCATGCCTGAGTTTCTGGCCCTCTTGGCTGGCCCTGGAGCATCAGCCCCTCAGCCCATGTGGGGCAGGGAACCCTTGGGTGCTCAGGAGGGATGGTGGGCGTGCACTGGGGAGTCATGGGCTTGGAAAGGCTAACAGGGCTCCTCTCTCTGCCTCTCCAGGATGAAGTGACACCCCCAGCTACATCCGAGGAGGCTCTAGGACCCACTACAAGGTAAGGCCTGAGCCCCTCCCTGAGCCTCGCGTCCTCTCCCCAACTGGTGACCACTCACCTAATGCATGTGTCACCCTGGGATGGGTTCAGTCCTGCTGAGCACCCAGGGAGAGATGAGAAGATGGAGATGGGGAACTGCAGCCACCCTGCCCACTCCGCCCTGATGGAAAAGATGCCCTCCTGCCAGTGGGATCCCCTCGGTTTGGCTTTTAGGCTGGAAATGGTCTGGGGACATATGGATTGCAGACTTTGGGGAAGGAATGTGCTCAGGGCAGCGTGGGGCGGTGGGGCAGCTGTGGTGGCTGGGCTCAGGTTACCCAGCCTGAGGTGCCCGCTCTCACAGTGCCATTGCCTCCGTGGCAGTGGCTGGCTGTGCCTGGAAGTGCTGCCCAAGCTCTGCCTCAAGAACGGCTGGACTTGAAGGCCCCAGAACCCCAGTACTGCTTTCGCTCCTCGGAGGCTGTGCCACCCCCAGTGACTTCCTCTGTCCTCCCTAAGAGGCTTGCAGGGAGAAGGCCACGGCCGAGGGCAGGACAGGCTGCCATGTCCTGCCTTTCCTCAGGCATGGGGCTCCCCCGAAGTCCAAGCACACGGGGCTGCCCAGCCTGGCCCAGCCTTCGCGGGCTGTGTCAGTTCCCCGGGTGGTGGCGCGAGAAACCGCGGGGCCACCAGGCCTCGGGCCCCAGGCAGTGCTGTGTCAGAGGTGACCGGTGGAACGCCAGTGTTATGTAAATAGCGGGGCCTGCCCGGCGGGCGAGCTGGCTGGCTGCAGCCATCCATCATCCCCGCTCGGCGGGGCGGGGGACAGACACGGCACCGTGCGCCTGGCTCCAAACCTGTTTGTTTTCCCTTTGTCTCTCGCATTTCGGGGCCCCGGCTGTGACCGACGGGCTCTGGGTTTTGTCCTACGGGCCCCCTCCCCTGCAAGGAGGACGGGGAAGGGAGGAGATTCCCCGGCTCCCACCGCGGCATCCCTTTCGGACTTCAAAGGCTCCCCCAGCATTGTCTGCGCTGGCGGGCAGTGGCCCTGAAAACGTGATCAGAGGCGGCCCGGTGTAGGGCAGGCCCGGCCCGCGCCCTGCGCTCTCACTGGGGCCCGTGGATTCCTCCCTTTACCACCAGCACCACCCTGGTTACAGCTCTGTCCCAGGTCCTCTCTGCCTTTCTCTCCCTGGTGCCCCTTCTTGCTCCCTTCTGGCCACTCCCGTCCTCCTCTTAACCATGGCCTCACCCCTGTCTCATGGAGTTGAGAGTTCTAGAATCTTCAGAGCTGCAAGCCTCCATGCCTTCACATAGTCCATGAGGATCTGAGTGCCGTGGAAGGCTCCTCAGGATGCCCCGAGCTAGCACCAGTTCCTGGATATTGGCTTCCCACACTGTACCTTGTTCTCTGTCCCTTCCTTTTCTCTACTCTCTGATTATGAGAACCTTGCTTCCTCTAGAAACCTCCGCCCATGAGGTCCAGACAGGATAGATACCTCCATCCCCAGGCAGCAGGGTGAAGCCAGCCATTCTGTGTCCTGAAATTCCGCCCCAAGTGCTTCCATTCTCTGGAGCAGGAGTTGGCAGATGGGCCACCTTTGACCCACAGTCTGCTTTTATAAATAAAGTTTTATTGGAACACAGCCATGCCTATTTGTTCAGGTATTATCTATGGCTGTTTTCACTCTATACTTGCAGAGATTGTTGAATGGCTACAACAGAGACTGTTGGGCCCACAAAGCCTAAAAGGTTAATAATTTTCTCTCTGGCCTTTAGGGAAAAAGTTTTCCAGCCCCTGCTTGAGAGTTTCTAGCTCCTGTACTTTGCTCTCTGTCTCTCTCTCTTTTTAGAGGTAAAATGTACACAACAGGAAATTTACCATTGCACCCCTGCTGAAGTGTACATTTCCCCGGCCCTAAGTCCAGTTCCAAAGCTGTTACAGCCATTGTCCTGCCCTGTGCACATGTCTTCATCAGGACTGCTCTGAGGGGCTGGGTGCATTTGTCTGGGAGCCCAGTGCTCGGGTTGCAGTGCTGCTTGCAGTCCTGGTCTGTTCGGGGGTCTCCCTCCCCCTGCTCTCCTTAGGGCCTCCTTCTCTGCTCAGTCCCTGCCTCAAAGTCTCAGCTCTTCCTCTCCTCTGCAGCCCCTGCTTCCTCGGAGCTCTTGCCCCCGCTGGTATCCCGGGAGCCCTGCAGTCTTTAGCAAGTTCTCTCACCTCAGATCCACAGCTTCCTCTTTTTTTTTTTTTTTTTTGAGACGAAGTCTCGCTCTGTTGCCTGGTCTGGAGTGCAGTGGCATGATCTCGGCTCACTGCAACCTCTGCCCCCCAGGTTCAAGCAATTTTCCTGCCTCAGCCTCCCAAGTAGCTGGGACTACAGGCACCCACCACCACACCCAGCTAATTTTTTATATTTTTAGGAAAGATGGGGTTTCACCATATTGGCCAGGCTGGTCTCAAACTCCTGACGTTGTGATCTGCCTGCCTCGGCCTCTCAAAGTGCTGGGATTACAGGCGTGAGCCACCGTGCCCAGCCCTCACAGCTTCCTCTTTTGTAAGGGGAGAATATCTACTTTGCAGGGTTGCTGGGACAAGTGAGTGAGTTGTTGTGGCTGAAAGTGGCTTGCCCGGTACCCACCAGGTAGTTCCCGCCTGCTTGTGCTCCAGAGGCTACAGCCATCTCTGGGCTGATTCCACAGAGCTCCCTACCCTCTGCCCTGGGGGCCTTGGAGTCTGACCCTATGAGGAAGGGCGGGCTCCTGATTCCAGGGAGCACCTTGGAATAAAAAGCCCCACAGGTCGTGGACTGGCAGCCCTGGATCTTCTATTTCTGTGTCAGGGCTCTGGGAAGCGGCATAACCTCTGAGCACCAATTTCTCTATCTGTAAACTGCTCTCTGCTTCCCAGGCTTGTGGCAAAGAGGGGCTGGGGTGCCTGGGAGAAGCTGTGAAGGCTGTGTTGCCAGGAGCTGCTGAGGGGCAAGCAGGCCAAGGGGGGAGTCCAGGTCTGAGACTGGGTCTATTGGTTGGGGCGGGGGGACCAGGCTGCAGTCTGGCTGAGAAGGCCCTGGAGGTTACACAGTGGGTGCTAGCTCTGTCCAGGATCAGGGACCAAGGCCACCCTGGCCCGGTTCTACTGCTGTGGGCCAAGGTCGGAATCAGGCTCCAAGCCTGAGGGGAAAGGCTGTCAGGGAGTGGGCAAGGAGACAGAAGCTGCACCTGCAGTCAGAGGTCTGCTGCAGAGTCTGCTGGGCCTCCTCTCTTGCTAGGTCTGCTGCCATCTCTCTTGCTGTCCTCTTTTTGCAGGCTCCTGACCTTTTGTCCATATCTCTTTCCCCTCCAGGCCTCCTCTCTGCATCCCTCTAGTTCCTCTTCCTCCTTGCCTTCCCACCACCCATAGCACCCCCACAACTCCATGGCGCTCTCTCTCTCTCTCTCTCTCCTTTTCATCTACTCGGAAGGCTTTACTTTACTTCCTTGTCACCCTAATTGATTGCATTAACCTTTCAGCGTATTGGATTTCCCCGGCATCGTGCAGAGAGCCCTGTGCAATATGCTTATAATCTAAGCCATAATGGACAGTTTGCAGTCAACAAGCCCCTTCTCCCATCGGCCCCGTTGACATCTCTCTTGCCCAGGCCACCGTGGCCACTTCCCCCGCTGGCAGGGGTGGGGCAGTGGAATGGGGCTGGGAGGAGGCAGACACTAACCTGGATCCACCAATGGGGTTCTTGGCCTCCCTCTCCTCCCAGCACTGCCTCCAGCCCTGAGTCTCCCTCTCCAAGCTCCCGGGCCCGGGTCATTGCCAGGCCTCTGGTCTTTGTGATTCCTCTTGGCTTGGCCTTCTGCCCTTGGGACTCTCTGTCTAACAAGTGACTGATGGGGCCAGCTTGGATTTTGTGGGTGAGAGTCCCCCGTTCCACCCAGATGCTTCTCAAAGCAAATCGTTCCTCCTTCACTTCACTAGCCCGGGAGGCTTTGGGGAAAGACAATGTGGCCACTTCAGGAGGCAGGTGGTGGATAAGAGGAGGGGTCTGAGATCTCTGCCCTTCACTGGCCTCTGAGCCAGTGGGAGGCCTCTGTGGACCTGCTGGAAGCTGGGCCTGCTCCTGGAAAGGGTGCAGATGCACAGGGCAGATAGAAAGCAGGGAATCTGCTGAAGCCAAGGCAAGAGAGGGATGAAGACCTCACCAGGGCTGGCCAGGGGGGAGCCGGGCAGCAGCAGCTCCTCCCAGCAGGCAAGGAAGCGGGCATGTGTCACCTGGGTTGGGACCTGTCCCCCGTGCTCATCTCAGGATTGTGTGATTTGGGTGTGTGGTAGGGGATGTCTCAGAGTCTTTATTTCCCGTCTAATGTTTGGCAGTAGCTCTGAGCAGATCCACCTGCCTTCCGCAAAGGAAGAGAGATGCCGCCCAGGCGGCGGGGCCAGAAGCCCAAGAGAAGCCTCCATAGGCAGGACGGCTTGGCCCAACGGGAGATGGGCTGGGGGAGTAGGAGAAATCGAGGCCTGGCTTGTCAGGCTGGTAGCAATGGGCTCCCTCAGGTCGGCTCCTGGATGGGCACCTGTTAGTTCAGCAGGAGGCAGGAAAGCCAGCCCCCTGCCAGTTGCCTCGTCCTAGGGGCTCAGCCCCAGGCCTGAGCCCTGGCCCCGGTCTGTCCCGGCCGAGGCTGCCAGCCCTCAAACCAGCAGCCTGATCGGCTGAGTCTTCATTCATGACAAGATGGGATGTCAGGTTGAATACATTAGTGTCAGGCTGGAGGAGCAGGACGGAAGCTCCCATTAGCCTTAGTGGTACTTCCTCTCTCCCGCACTGTTCTCCCCCCAGCCCTTTGCCCGACATCTCCTCCTTCTGACCGCCCCTCCTCCTCCCATCACTCCATCACTCTGAAGGGTGAGCTTTGGCAAGAGGGAGCTGGACCTAAGTCCTTCCCATCCTCTCCCAAGGATTTTGGGGGTGGGCAGAGGGCACAGCAGGGAGAAGCCAGGCAGAGAATTAAAGTTTGTGATTGTCAGCATCAGGAGAAGCTAAATAACCCTGTAACTAGTATGAAGGTGAATTCACGGTCTGCTGCACACGGAGAATATGAGTGTCTGTGAGACGGGCAGAGTGCGGCACGGGAACCCGCCTGCCACAGTGGGCAGCCTCCTCTCCAGGGACTCAGGCGGGAGGCGGGAGGAGGGCCGCACACCCCCTTCCCTGCCAGGGAGTAGCTGCTCAGGAGCCCCACCAGACACCTGGGGCAGCTCAGCTGCTTGACAACCTGCTGGCCCTGGCATCAGGGGCCCAAGTAAACGTTTGTAAGCTCCAACGGTATACACCCATGGACACTAGCCCAGGCCTTGGACTGATCCCTATTAACAGCTAATCCTTACTGAGCACTGACTGTATGCGGGCTGAGTGCCGTGTGGCAACAACTCTATTCAGGAAGTGCCAATATGAGTCCCCCGTCTTTCCCCCACTTTTTGATAACCACTTTATTGAGGTATCCTTCATATACCATAAAATTCACCTTTTTAAAATGTGCAATTCAGTGGTTTTTAGTATATTCACTAGGTTGTACCCATCATCACCACTATCTAATTTTAGAACATTTTCATCCCCCCAGAAAGAAACCCTGTACTCGTTAGCAGTCCCTCTCCATCCGCCACCATCGGCAGACCTAGGGTTCCGCTAATGATGATTTCCTTAACATGCTGCGAAGGTAGAGGGTCAGTGCCTGGGTTCACGGAGCAGAGCCCGTGGAAGATGGAGCTGGGGTGTGAACCCAGGTACTGAGACTCCAGAGCTGGTGCTCCATGAGGGATTGCTTGATGTCCTGGCTGACCCCTACCCCACCCCTGACACACACGTGCCTATCATGTGTGTCTGACAGTTCAGGCTCAGGCGTGTACATATACCATCCAAACACCTAGACCCAGGCAGGAGCACACGTGTCTTCTTTCCAGGTACGCTGGCAACTCCACATAGAAAACGTCATACCTCCCATAAGGACAGCCAGCCTCCCCTCCCGGGACCTCTCCCTCTGCTTCTCCCAGCCTTGCTCCTAGAAGGGAGGCTTGGCGCAGGAACCAGCAGCAACAGGGTAGCTGAAGTAGCCAGAGAAACCTAAGTGGTTTCAGAGCTTAAAATGAGAAATCCCGTATCTCCTGCAGCTGATCATTGTAACTGAGACAAAATGCCAACCCGACATTCCAGAACAGGTCCCCGCCCGGGCTGGGGCCACAGGCTGGGCCAGGCCCACAGGGCAAGCCAACTAGCCCAGTTCCCTGCTTCATACTCTCTCTCTCTCTCTCTGTCTCTGTCTTTCTCTCTCTCTCTCTGTCTCTCTTTTTCTCTCTCTCTTTCTCTGGCTCTCTTTCTCTGTCTCTGCTTCTCTTCTGTTCCTTCTCACCTTTTTCTTCCCACCTACCTCTCTTCTCTCACACTCCACGTTTCCACCCCAAAACTTTTTTTTAAAGTTTTTGTGGGCCGGGCGCGGTGGCTCAAGCCTGTAATCCCAGCACTTTGGGAGGCCGAGACGGGCGGATCACGAGGTCAGGAGATCGAGACCATCCTGGCTAACACGGTGAAACCCCGTCTCTACTAAAAAATACAAAAAACTAGCCGGGCGAAGTGGCGGGCGCCTGTGGTCCCAGCTACTCGGGAGGCTGAGGCAGGAGAATGGAGTGCGGTGGCCGGATCTCAGCTCACTGCAAGCTCCGCCTCCCGGG